>NC_092819.1:114742317-115045348 GCF_023375885.2 Dermacentor andersoni | reverse complement strand
TTAACGCGTACCACGCCGGCCCTTTTCTTCGATGTTGAGGGGCATGACAGGAGCGCCACCAACGCAGCAAGCGAAAACACTTGTTTATTTTGTTGTGCTCGTTCACTTAGGGAATCACAGCATTGCTATACGCGCCTCAGGCCAGTGGGCACTGTATGAGCAACTCATGAGGCACACTGGCTTCGTATTCTGGAGGCGCACTTATCCTACGTGCTCAAGAAATGAGGCATACCGAACGCTCTGAATGGCTCATTTTGACATCTCTCCTGGCGAGCTACCGACTGTGCATATTCCGAGAAATGTGAAGGTGAATGGCTAGACAACGCTGCTTGAAAACAGAAATATTGAAGTTCGGAAAGTGCTCGCGAGAGGTATTTTATGCGGATAGAACTTTCGTTTCCTTCTTGCGGTCATCATACCACGCCTCGTATTATATTAGGGGATTTTACAGCAACGTATAGAGTACAATGTATATGCGAGAGTAAGAGCACACTTTACTGTACAGTCACTTGTTTGCCGTAGCACGCGATGTCACTTGTTCAACCGTACCGCAGACGTCGTGTCACTGGCCACGGTGACCTCCTATTCTCGTCTACCGACCTTACGGACTCACCGGGAGAATTGGATCTCCTAAAAAGAAGTTATTTCCTGTAGCTCTCGAACATGGCGAAGTCAGCTTTAATGAATCGTCCATGGGGCTTAGAAGGTTTATTTTTCTGTGTGCTATCTGTGTCCCATAAGACTCACTACTATCAACTTCAAGTATTGTTATGGCACGAGACACCTACACAAGCAATACTACCCAGATGAACGCGGTATCTATTGTTATTGCAAAATTTATTTCAATAACGAAGTGCGCGATAGGGAAATGTCGGGACGCGTTTGTAACAGATTATACTCATACATGTACACAAGCTACGTAGAACATAAGAGATGTCACCACCTGACAAGACATCTGGCGCCAAGACACCCGACGCTACGCGACACATCCAAATAGGCACTCTAAATTTTTGTATACCCATCCTCTGAGGAGCATGAATTCGCCCTTAAGAGCAGTATTTTTTTTCAAAAATTAAGTCCAATTCGTTCGCGCACACGATATCTATTTGCGTATATTCGCGTTGCTGGTAAAACTGCACACAAATGTTTATTAAGGATTGTAAAGAAAATAATTTTCATTTCACTCACAGTATTGATTACATATTTTTCACTTGAGACCATATTGGTATCAATTTCTGTTAAAAGAAATGACATCAGTCTTTCACCATTAACAAAAATATTACTTCTAAGATGAAATATTTTTCTTCCATTGAAAGAAATGTTATTTAGTAAAATACAAATTTCCCGCTTTTTCTTTCTTTTCTAAAATTATTTGATACAGTGTACATTAAAAGGAGAGCGACAATGCAAGAAGTCATTGAGGGTGCATTTTTATTCTGTGTGAATAAGAATCAACTCATAGAAATTATAGAAGCCGATTTGAAGACCAATGACCTCCTTGGGTTTCGCGTGCCTGATAAAGTAAAATTCAAAAGCCTTACCACTCGAAGTACACTATATCAAGAACCAACGTACGTGTATTGGAAGACGAATAAAACGATTGCCGTCGAGAGATCAAAAACAGAAATAGTCTGTTCTGCCGACTATGCATTGTAATGTGTACGGATCCGTGCGTGCACGACCTTAGGCATAATCGTGCAGGATGTCTTCTGATTTTAGAAAATGCAGCGACGATTCTCCTATGGTCGCATTTTCCTTGCAGGCCGAAATATTGGATCCAAGGTTATCGTTGCACAGAAAGCCATTAGTTACTCACCCGCGCTTTTCCATTAGAAACGTACGTTTTTTTTTGGTACCACAACTCAGGTAGCTCCCTTCGCATTGCTCGGTCGACAATTATGGCCAGATCTACTGCGAGAGTAGCAACAAAGGAATATTGGTAGGTTCGATAGAAAGAACAATGAAGCAAATCCATTGCACTGTTCGAATCAATGTTGTGCGAAGCATATTACGGGTAGCTGGCTACCCAACATCACTCTGGATTACGGAAAGCGTGGCCACATGTTGTGACCAACGTATTCATGAAAGACGCACAGTTGTGTGTCTGACGTGAACGTGTGTGTGGCAACACCAGCAGCAAGACGATGATGACGATGCTCTTGTAACTCTTACGGCATGATTCTACTCCTGCCGTTCTACGCGAGCTTACGATATGACGCCCGTTTGTTTCTACATAGGTACTGGAAGAGCGTAAGCGAGGGAAAATGTGGATTGTGACGTAATAAGCGACTACGCGTTGTACAATCGCAAGTAGCCTATGACGATTGCTTATGGTGTACGTTTAAACGGCAAGGGCATTTGTACGCCAGCGATTAAACATTAAAACGTGATCAACCTGGGTCTTTCATGAAGGTGGTACAGCATGGCACAGCTTTCGGTTCTTAGACAGCGTTAGCTTCTGCCAAGAAAGTACTGAAGAATGTGCATGGATCTCAGAGGCGGTGCAATCTTACAGAGTTTCTCGAAGTGCGAGCGGTCGTGAGGAAAGAGCAGGAGAAACTGACACGTGATGCAAAAAAACGTCTCAAAGAACTAGTTGGCTTTCACACGATACTACTACTGGAGCCATCGTGGCATAGTGATTAGAGAATGGGGCTGCTGTGTTTAAAAGCAGAGGTTAAGTTCTAGTGCCGTTAATGCATTTTTTTTTACAGAGGTTCGAAGTGCGGCGAGACAGGAAATATCTAGCTGCCGACCTACAGCAAAGAGCCTGCGATGAGGCAAAGAATGCGTCGCATGAAAATATTTGTTTGGCTAACACATACCTGAAAAAGAGAAGTCAGAGGCATAGTAACCAAGGAGAAAGAAACAAAAGAAGTCGGACTTATCGTAGCACATGTAGTGAAGCGCTAACTTACAGTTACAGCCTGTCACATGAACGTCATATAGAGCTCTCATAAGCTCCCTCATATAGAATTATCTCAAATACAACAAATAAAAATATATTTCATTTTCCGCCCTGCCAAAATTTCTTTCCTTCAAACCTCTTGATAGTACGGAAAGATTGTGATTCAAAGTTCGTTCGCGCGGCACACGAAGCGCGAGATAGGAAAAAAAAAAAACGACATTCCTTTCGCTGACCGCTGTAAATCAAGCGGAAGCAAAGCAAGCGCATTTTTCAACGCCGCAGATGCAAGCTGTAAAAGATCACCCTCTTAACAGGACGTCGGGCAAGGAGGGTGAATGAATGGGCGTCTCGCCCAGCAGGAGGTAACGGGAAAAGAAGAGGGGCGTCGTCCCGCGATCGGACGGTACCGGAAGGGCCGGGTGAAAGTGCTACGACGTCGCTGCAAACTGGTTCCAAGGTCACCAACACCTCCAGCAGTCCTGCGCCTGCCTTTGACGCCGTGCCGGTAGTTGTGTGCAGCCGTGTGCGAAGGGCTAGCGCACGGCGAAATGGGTTTCCTGCTGGCCACGTCAACTCTCCGGCGCGCTGAGCCTGTGGAAAATGATGCATTCTAGCCAGGAATAATTCTGGGGCTAGAATTCTGGGGCCAGTCCATCGTGGGGATGCGGTCAACAAGCGCAGGACAAAAAAAAAAAAAAAGAAAGAGAAAAGGGCAGGTTAGTGGCGGCACCAGAATAGGCTCGTTTCTCTGCGTTGGGATGACCCCCGTGTATGAATATGGGATAGTGCACGTAACTCTGGGTTCCGAAATGTACGCGGCGAGCGCGGAAGAAAGGGCTTAGAGCCTCTTATCCAGTCATTCCCCTTACCATTGACAACGAAAGCTGCAAAGGCGAATGACTTTCGCCACCGGTCGAGCGTGGGGCAATCCCCGGAAGCAAAAAAACACGAAGCGCCGCGTCTGGTACGGCTGGGTCGACTCGCTGAGGCACATGGTGCTACTTTGTACGATTTCAGAGCATCCGCAGAATTGTAAACGCCGAAAATTAATATCTTTGCAAAGAATTTCACATAACAATTGCAATTTGGCTGTAATATCTGAAATGTGCCTTGCTTGGAAAATGTTCTGTTTGGGACACAGAGCTTGCTTTTGCCAGCTACAGTCTAAAAAAAGTTTGCACCCATTAGGGTGTATCTCTGCCACACAACAATAATCGTCACCTGCCTTGCTTGCGTTTCCTTTCTTGAAAACGCCGCGCCCGCTACTTTCCTGTCCGGAATGGTATGTCATGCTGATAACGCGCATGCCGTTCGTTACTGGAAAGTGCCGGGCTCGCAGCGTTAAAGAAAAGAAATGCGGGCGACAAAGATGACGATTATTGTTGTGTGGCAAGATAAGACTCCAATGGTGTAAACATTTCTTAGAGTGTATTGTTCAGTTGAATACACTGTTCTCTTGCTTAGTTGAACGAGGAAGAAATATAGCGTGCATACGGAAATCTGGAAGTTATCTTCTGCAGTTTACGAATGAGCAGAAGCAAAAGAAATATGAATATGCAACAACCTAATTTTCATGCATTGTTCATGTAACTAAACATCCTCTCTGACATCGATCAAAAACGTAATTGAACAGTTGTTTGTCTGTAGAAGGAAGGAGGTGCCAGAAGGATTTCTGAACTTCATCACGAATGAACTAACTCTTCCACTTCCTCTTCAGTGTGGACAAATTCTTCTTACGAAATGCGATGCCCAGAGTCCAAGGTGCATGCCGCTGATCGCAAGACGCAGCACCAGCTGGCGGTAAATTTTGACTTTTTTTTTTCTTACAAGTTACAATGCCAAAGATGTGATTTTATATTTTACATAGGACAATGGCCGTTTGGTTCACTTCAGTTATTGTGAATAGTAAAGATGAATGGATTCTTCTTTCTATAACTTAAAATTCTGACAATATGCCAAATATCCGATTCCTTTCTCCTACTGTCTTGTATACATGCTGGGATCAAGAATTGGAAAAAATGTTGCGTGTCCCTTGCTCTCAACTTTGGGCGCTATAAAGTAAGTCTATTACAAAATTTCTATTCCAATTCTGCAATCCGCCCACCGCGATTGGTCAAAAACTCTTTTGGACCACCCCCACTTCACCTGTCTGTCACGTGACGTCACAGAAACCGCAATAGCTCCCCATCTGATATGACGTGTACACACTGAATATGCACAATTTGACCGAACAAAAAAAATTGTTATTCATGATTCGACGCCTTGTTGCCATTAGCCCTCGGCTATTGGTCAAAAGTTTTCGGGCTGCACCCACTTCGCCTGCCTCTCACGCGATGTCACAAAGCCGCAAAAACTCAACGCGTCAAAGTGATGCGTACGCGTTAAAGATGCATTAATGTGCCTAATAAAACTGAATTTTCTTTTGAATAGCCGCAGGCTGCTCCATTCCGAAAGGAACAAAAGATGGCTGCCTCCGATCGCTCCGGCACTGGCTACTCGCCCCTGCCGGAGAGCATGGGTTTATTTGCGTCTAATAAAACTTTTTGCGTGGCCGTGTAACGTTTTCGAGAACTTTCGGCACGTTTACGACCTCATTCTGCCAACTGTTCTTTGCTGAGGATCCGTCTTAGCGTCATTCTTAAGCTTCCGTTGCCTGCCGCAGTGAATTTCGACGAGCCACCGCAAGCTAATTAAGAGAAAGCGGACCAATCGCAGACGCCGGCACCACCCTCTTCATCCGGTTATCGATATTCAGTGCAGTGGCTCGGCCCCATCAAATCCCTCTCCACTTGAGCATGCTCCTCGCCTCTTGTGAGCCAATTAGATAAGATAAGCCGCTCAGTGCAGGCAATGTTATTCGTTTTTCAAGCAAACAAAAGTGGCCTCCTATGAACGAGGGAAGCATTTGATTTGTTTGTTCAGACAACCCTGCGGGTGAGCGCCCGATGCCTGCGTCGGTGGTTACGCAAATGTGACGTCAGGGGATTGGAATAAAAACATATTTGAATAGCTTTACGTTATATGGCCCTTTGTCTCACCTTGTGATGTTATATTACGAAACGTACAGCCAAAGAACAAGCTTGCTGCGAGGAGTCTTTAAAGTGGCCTTGCGTGTTTGCTAGATGTCTTTGTGCTCGGACCAATTTCTCTTCGTTCAGCTTGGTAAATCTCCGGATGGTAAACTTACTCTCAGTGATAGAAGCAAGAAGGTTCTGTCGAAAACACGTACCCAGAATATTCTGCTTATTGTATCTTAAAGCGGGAGCTGCCTTTCATATCTCGAAGAATGTTCTTTCGATAAAGACGGTTGTAAGGTAGCCTGAAAGCGCAACGTGTTCCAGAACGAGACAAGTTCGGTTTTGATGGCATCGATCCTCCCACCATATAAAATGCTTTGTTTAATATTTTTACAGAGGCTACATGAGCATGTCTGTTTCCAGTTACATAAACATCAACGTGGTTGGCGATGCTAAACGAGTGAAACATATAGTGGCTCTTCGCTTTTACGCAAAAAAATGAGTAAAATTTTCCTCCTAACTGATGCGTTGCGCACGATCTAAGCAGTGCAGCGTGAACATAGAAACGATTTTATCCTGTGTATGTATTAATTGATGATCTCTAGTCACTAGGCTAGAGTTCTGTATTCTTTGAGACCCTTACTTTATTATTGATTAAAAATATATTTTTCTTTGAGGAATGGAGCAAAATGCAACAGTGTAGTTTATAGAAAGTTGAAAGGAATACTTGTGAACCAAAATACAAGCTAGTAAGGCGATCGCAATATCTCTGTTGTGCGAGGATGATCAGAACATATGACAAGAAGAAAATACGCCGGACGCGTGAAGACGATATGAGCAATGCCATCAACAGCTTGACTGAGCGGCAGCGTTCCCTTGGCGCTGCAGTGATAAAATTTTCTCCAAGAGTCCAAGAGAAGAAAACTAAAGCTGCACAATGTTATCTGTTAGCGATGAAACCCGCCCTGAAGTGACTGCGATGTCAGCAAGATTTATGAAATTTGCCCAGTGTCGAATAATGGAGAGGAGATTTTTTTTTTAATTATGGGGTTTGACGTGCCAAAACCACTTCCTGATTATGAGGCACGCCGTAGTGGAGGACTCCGGAAATTTCGACCACCTGGGGTTCTTTAACGTGCACCTAAATCTAAGTACACGGGTGTTTTCGCATTTCGCCCCCATTGAAATGCGGCCGCCGTGGCCGGGATTCAAACCCGCGACCTTGTGCTCAGCAGCCTAACACCATAGCCACTGAGCAACCACGGCGGGTAAAGGAGAGGACTTGAAATCGGAGCAAGCATCGTGCCCCACAAGAATAGGATGAAGCTGCGAAGATGGCCTACAAATCGTGCTGCAGCACTGCTTGAAAACACAGGAAGGGAGCAGATAAGCTCTCAGGAAGTTAACATGCAGAACCGGCGGAATTCAAAGGTAGAGGAAGACATCACAGGTTGAAGAGCAAGGGCAATGCTTTGTCTCCAAAGGGACCTGGCTTAGCTCTTTAACCATACACAGCTTTTTGTGAGGCCAATGGGCTAGTGAAGGCTATAGACGGCCTCATAATTCCGAATTCGCTTTTTTCATCCCCAAAAACCAAATGTCCTTAGCTTTCTGTAAGGGCATGTCAATTGGTCAACTCGGTTTGTCGCATTTTCCCCATTGATCGGGGCAAAGCAATTTCGAATTACTCCAAATTTCTAATATAGCGGAACTCTATTTGCTGTCTCCCAATTAATAGGCTGCTCAAGAAAGATCCTTCCTGCCTACTTGTGTTAGAATACGCTGAGAATAAAAAAAAAAGTTGATTTGCAAATTTGTTGTCGCTTTTTACCCAATTTACCCTACTTCCAGGACAGTTGGCACATCGCTAATAAACCGTAAAATTTGGCGCCAACTTTACGAAAAGAAGCAGCAAAACAGACGCTGCGATGTATAATTATTTCTGTGCAACTTTCTGTGCAAACTGTGCAACTCTGCAATGAAATTTACAAGCATATTTGCTGGTTACGCATGCGGTCAACGAAAACTGGCGGTGCATCCTTTCCTCGAAAATGATATTCGACGTTAATGTTATAAGCAACATCACTTATTATGGATGCGTATTTAGCGCATATATATTTTGTATGTTTCAATGATTATTATGAAGAGCTGTCACACTGTCACGCTGGCACACTAAGTGGTCCAGGGTTTATTTAAGTGCCATTGGGGATCGACTGCTCTTATTACTATTATACGAACAAGTACCATACAATAGTGATAAATCTGGCCTGCCCTGAGAGGCACTTAACGAGTGCTAGGAAGCGTGCTACAGCAAACGAGCGCTTGGCTCACGGGACACGAGAACTGGCACGCGTCATATAATAAAATTACCTAACTTACTTAGTGTCAGAGTGATCCGCAATAAGCAACGCATACCCAGTGCAACTTTCTCAATGACCCAAGCTGCCACATATGCAGTGAAAGATACTCGACGATTAGGTTGGCACAAACGGAAAACAGTAAGATCGGAATATATTTAGCGGAAAGTGCGTGAGGTACTGTAAACAAAAGCTAAGCACTTTAAAAAATACATTAAAACATAATCTCAGCACACAAGCGTTTCTTCCTACATTTCGCGCCCATCTGAACGCGATCACAGTTTTGGGGATTGAACCTGCGACCTTAAGCTCACCAGTGAGACGCCACAGCTACTTAGTTAAAGCTCCGAGTGCAATGGACGAACCATTTGTTTGCCAGCGTTCGACGCATGCGTATTGGCTCTTGATTTTCTTTTGCCCTTGCGTTCTTCAAGAAGCCGATCAGGGCAAAAATATGCCGAGAATTACCTGGAAGCGCAACGCGCCCACAATGAAATAGTTTGCCGATATCGCCTTTCAGCGCTAGATGGCATAATAAATATCGTTTCACGGTAGTTCATACTGCGGTATCAGAGCGAAGTGAGATTAATAACCTAGTTTGGATATGACAAGCATCACTGAGAAGTAATTTGAAGGTATAACGGTAGACTTGAGGGTAAGGTCGTATGTGTAGAGTTACCAAAAGTAGGAGAACAAAAGTTTATAAAAGTCTACTGAGGCAGATCTGGCCATTCTCTCACATGGTTTGGATAAATAACAAGGCCTAGACCATCTGCAATAAAACGTTCTGAGTCATGTTCGCTTAATAAAGTAATGTTAAGAAATAAGTTGTAAATCGAATAACCAAGCAACTTCAAAGAACACATCGCAATTGTAGAAGAAAGTCAAGCAATACTGATCAATCTTTCATTTTGCCGAAATTTTTACTTCATAGTAAATCGGAGAAATACGTCACATAATCTGCTGTAAAACGCAATGATGTTCCAAATGCCCTCTTCGGCAGGCAATGTCCTTGGGTTTCTTGTTTTGGTTCTTAATTTCGCCTGAGCCTATGACTTAACTAATGTATCTATTTGGGTCCGTTAGTATGCCATAAGTATGTACAGATTTGCACATAGAGGACACGATCACAAGAAATACCGAAAGGACACACAAGGCGCAACTTGCAACAATTTTATTGCTCAAGGAACGTGACCCTTTTGTACACATTGCAACAACACAGCGCATGTCCCGAGAAATATCTTTACACACGTGTCCATCCATTCAAAAAAGCTCTCTGTTGCTGACAGTGAAATTGACGCCTCACTGATGCACCTACCCCTTAATTTATAAATATTATGTGCTTCTATTATCAAGCGAGCCATTTCATTTTGTTTCTAGCTATTATTGTGCACTGCTCAAACCTGGTTTTGCATCTGCAATTTCTGCAGTGAATGGCTAACCAGCCCCTTGTCCTATTTCTAACATTACTCGCATGCTCACGCAGCCTGTGAATGATGCAACGACCTGACGGTCCTATGTAAAAGTGTTTATATGATTGTGGCATAGGGTAGATTATGTCTTCATTTCACCTACACAATTGGTGGAATGTTGCGTGTTGCACAATTGCTTTTCCCTACTTTTTGTGTCCGTCATTTTGCAAAACATTGCGAGCTTATCGGGAGCGGAGAACAACACTTTTACGTCAACACGTTGCGCTAACTTCTTTAAATTTTGCAATACACTATGGATATCAGCAATTACTGATATTCTGAGTTATTGAATATAAGCAATTACTGATAACTTTCAATTTCTTCGTGGAGTTGACGTACAACATTCCGGGTAGCCCTTATGGCCTAGAGAAGCTTATAGGCTACAGCAATTACGAACTGTTCCGGGTACCCTGCCTCTGAAAGACGACTGCATTGTTGGTTCAAGCTCGTATCCAATTAGTAGGTGCATGATTATTTCGAAGCATTCTTGAGGCAGACATTTATAATCGCCCTTCTAATTATTTTAGAATATGCGGAATTAAATGAAAGGATTAGATCGTGGCTGGTAGCTCCCACACCAATGATCATGATTAAAAAGGAACCTTATGTCTAAGAATTGGATGGTTTCGTTGCTGGGTCATTCGTGCGTCATTTGTAGGGGCCCCAGGTATTTTTCTACGATGAACAGAACTTCTTGCGGCTTCTCGGTTAAAATCGGATGGGTTGCATTATAAAAGAAACAAGAAATCATCGACACATCTAAAACCTTTGCACACCTTTGTTCTTAGTAGATGTTAGTAGGATGTGGAACAAATGTTCCACACCCACCGACATGTTTGTGCGTGGTGGCACTGGCAAACACTGCCACGGTTAGTTCCTGTAGTGAAACATAGATACCCCAGAAAGTGGATGGGAAAACGGCGCCGCGATATGTCAATTGGTAACAGCATCGCATGCGTAATGCGAAATGCGTTCTCCACCTGCAACCAGTTGTTTAGTAATACAATTTCATTTCCAATAATTTGTCATTTCATTAGTTCACTTAGTAGGTACAAGTAATTTCACCTATCTTGTGCTTGTTGTTATTATTTGTTGGCTTCTTTGTGGGCACTTTAACAGCTCTTAAATGTCACCTGGATTTGGCGCCGGTTGCTTTAACGTAATAAAAGAACGAAAACCCTTTGCTAACTGTCAGGGGACGGTGAAGAAAAGAGCACAGGACCTAATATAAGGAACATTGTTATCTCACCTCATAACACCAAAAAAATGGCGGTCGCTTACGAGAGCAACTAACTACGGGATCAAAGACCTACGGACTGCCTGTCTATACATGAGCACCGCCTGGTATTGCACCGGGGTGCGCATGCCTATGATAAGCCTGGTCTCACTCCGCTGCGGCTGCTGCTTCCGCCTCCGCCGCCACCACCCTCGCACGCATGACTTGACGGTACTAAACGAACTTACACCGCTTTTACATCTTACAGTCCAGAACGTTCTGCTGCGCAGCAAGGGTGGTCGGTTAAACTCCAAGCCGCGGCGGCAGCATTACGAGGAGGGGCCTTGGGTACGTGATATAGAACTACTCGTCTTAAAAACTTAACAATGTATACCCTCATCCTCAAATAAAGGCATCCAAGGTGTTGTATTCACATTCTTCCTATGTTCGCTTAGCTTTTCTGTGGGAATCGTGACAATACATTGTTTATTTGATGAAAACAAGTGATGGTTATGTTTTTAGAAGTGTGTAACAACAAGCAAAACATTCAACGCGCTTGGCATCGTAGTGTGCAGAAAGTAACATGTGCAAGGTTACGCGTTCTGGCATCAAAATGCTAATGATGCCCCAGGTGATTCTTATCGTTAGAATAGATTACTACGTATCAATCGCTCCCCTGATCTTTCCGACATTGAATGGCGGAGCATAGGTTAGCGAAGTGCGAACACATCAGCCATTTCAGTGATTATGGTCTTCAGCACGACGTCACAGGATTGATACTCGGGCACACATATTATACTTATATAGGCGAACCGCTACAATGCTCCTGTGTGGAACATTTGGTGCATATTTTAATTATCTAGGTGTTCACAATAACCATGTGCTCACCACAATGGCGTCTCTAATTCGTCTTGTTTTTGTAGGAACGTTAAACAAAATGAGACAGTTAATAAACAGAGGTAGCGTAGTGCGTACGCGTCGACGGCAGCCGTATTTTAACGTAAACACACTGCAATGCTGACCCTCGCTTAAGAAATATCCACACTTTAAAAAAACCTTTGCGCTCTCAAGCGTTCTCTCGAACAGCATCCCCCATAAACTATAGGCGCTGCTTTGCGGCATAAAGCGGGGATGCTTGTTAATTAATTGACAAACCCATAGTTAAGCGTGTTTCTCAGCATATGCTCTTAAGTCCGGAATTTTCACTGCAAACCCGCTTAAAGCAAGTTGACCGGGGAGAAAGGGAGTCAGTGTGAAAGGGCTGGGCGAGGGGGTAGCGGAGAGCGTGAGAGTGCGCGGGTCGCCTGGTTCTTTCGCGGCGACTCGTCTTGACGGAGAAACGGCGCGGCGAATAAAGGGTGCCGTCGCGCAAGTCGATGCCCGACCTTGGCCCTGCCCGGACGTCCGAGAGGAACAACATGCAGCATCTTCCGAGGCAGAGTTTAGAACTCGTGGTGGTCGGCACTTTTGTCGCACTGGGCGTAATTATCGGCCGCAGCAGTACAGGCAAGTATGCATCCGCTTAAATTGTGATTAGTCTAATGTTAGCCACTTTCTAGTATACGAGGTAAAGGCAGTTCCTTCGTCACTCCGTCGCCGGGGCTATTGAATAAGAGGGTACGGAACAAATTATGGTGTTTTCGTGGGCATTTTGCTTTTCAAGGATGAGATGGCACTACAGTAACATTTTGACAGAAGCAATGACACTAGCGGGGGGGGGGGGGGGGGATGTATCAAGCACCCCCTGCAAAATACCTTATAAAATAAATTTAACTGGCTCTACATGAGAGCGATGACAAGTATTGAAAGGAATGACGGCGTCATTGTCGTATAGGCTTGCATCTAGTGTGTGACATGATACATGCGATTGTGCGAATTTTCGAACATGCGAGCAGGGTCAAATCTAGCGAAGCCGAGTAAGTATGACAGAGACGATATCAGCGTTCAGTGTGGTTATGATGACATCATAATAGCAAGACGGTTGTATGCCGTTTTTTTTTTTAAATTCAGATACCATGATAAACACTACGCATCAGTCTCATAACGGTAGTTGATAAGCGATTTGTCTGCAAGAAGTTACAGGGTACATTGAAGAATACAAATGCGCACCTCACGAAGAAGAGTGGTTCGCTTGAGCATAAGCTCACGTTAGTTGTTTAGATACGCAAAGACAGGTGTGCTTGTGAATGCATTGACTTTCAGTGTAAACACTGCTGAATCTTATTGACTGCGTGAACGTTTTTTACGGTCATATTACTTTGAGCTCACGCTGACCTTATATTTGTTGCACGATTTTAAAGCTGAAAGGCACATAATTGTTTCACCCGACTGCATAGAAGTGACTACATAAGCATAATTTACCAATTGTTCCGTTATTCTAATGACTAACGTCTTTAGATAAGCCTAACCGCACAGGTCCGGATTGTGCGACGCAGCCGAGTGTCTGAAAAAGCGAGTAAATCGGTATTTATGCATGGGAGTTTCAAAACCAGCATATTTAAAATGCTTCTTTGCCAAGCATTTAACGGAGCACGATCCCAGTATTTGACTGATGCGTTTTTCAAAAATGTGTTTTCATTTCAGATGCCATGAAATGGGATGACCTAAGAGGTAAGCTCCACAACTCGCTTCCTTCGATTGCCAATTTCACGCTTTATTCGTCGCATGGAAGGGTATATACATTAGAACATGATATAGCTTACTTTCTTTAAAATTCGTCTGCAATAGGCGAATGTTCAAATCTGAAAAATCCTGCCCAAGCAACATAAAGTTTGACTAACCAATCAGACGATTCTTACCTGGCGCTGTTATCTTCTTCAGCTACGCTTCGGCTGCATGGGATTGTCGTACCACCACTGTAGCTTCAACTCCATGGTGTGCTCACATTTCGATATTGGAAAGCGTTCGTGAAGCAAGTGCTACAACATATGTCGGATTGAATAGGCATATTCCTTCGTATAGGACGCTATTCTAACGGGTAAATGTATCAACTTCATTATTCGTGCACACAGCCTCCACCCAGAGTGAGGCTTCACTGATCGCGCCCATAAAGTTTCTCACTGTGCATCACCTACAGAAAAATCTGGCGCCACCGTATATGGGAGTTCCCAAACGGGCGTTGAGCCGTCATGAAAATGATGGCTTATGGATGCACGAGGGTCCTGTTGGCTGGTGTAGAGCGAGGCTTGTGCTAAAATGTGGATAAGTCTGCACAAATACTGCTTTCTTAAAATAACATCTTCAGAGAAGGTTTTCATTCATCCATATGTCAACTTTCGATGAAGTTTACTCAGCCGCAGGAGATAATCGAACGTCGACAAATAAGAACAGACGACAAGCTGTTGCAAAGTTAGCGCCAACCTTAATTGCTGTCTGTCATCCAACCTTCGTGGTCTGGCGTCGTTACTTTTTACGTTGCATATAATTGTACACTCAAGCACAAGTTGTCGTGATTTACTATACGATATCTTTGTGCAACAGTTAACAAAAAAACATCATTTGAGCTACTGTTCTAGTAGAGAATAATCCGCTATGACGCACGGAAAAGTGCTAACAATATGTGATTAAGGTATATAGGATTAAGCTCAGCGATAACGATGCTTATCTGAAGCCACTATATCCCGGCATTCCCATGCTTGCAGAGCGCCGCAGAGCCAGTTTTCCTTCTAGCTCGTATTGTGAGAAACTATTGCCTCGCAATTGCGGTTTCGAAAAAGTATAAGTGCCTTTTTCATCTCACAAGCACGGAGTTGGTATGTTTTTTGCGAATTACTGCTTCATTCACAGCAAACTGTTGACCTCAAAAAAAAAAAAAAACATTCAAGCGCGATGGACAATGACAACGTGCATTCTAAGGAGGAGAATACTACCTTTTTCCCTAAGTAAACGACCGAGATGGACACTAGTCAAAGAGACCAACAACATCCACTCTCAAGGTCTCTACCAGAGGACCGACAAATAGCCGATAAAGAACACACCAATAAAGAGAAATGTACACCACCTGCTAGAATTTGAACTGGTGTGCAGGGGCTAGCCGTTCAATTCATTACTCAAAATATTTATGATACATCATTTTATTCCTCGAATAATTTCTTCATGGCACGATGGCCCATTGTTAACAACTTGAATGTTGACTACCTAACTTAGGCTACGAGAGGTTTACAGTGACATTTTTCATTTCAGTTCCCAGTGTGGCGAACACAGGTGAAAAGTTTACAATCACTTTAGCGTACGCTCAAGAGGATGAAGGCGAAAGCGTGCGCGCTCACGACACATTACTTAAATTACTTCAGATTCTCATGGGAGTGCGTTGTTACCTGCTATTACTTGTTTTCTCCCACGAAAGTTTGTGGGTTTGAGTGCCTTAATTAACGCTATCTTAACTGTACCTTAATTCGCTTTATTTAACACCTAAGGTCGTGGGTTCGACTTCCACCAACGATAGTGAGTTAGACTCCCGGCAAAGTTCGTGGATTAGAGTGCCTTAGCTAACGTCGCCTTAATTGACACCAAAGGCCGTGGGTTCAGCTCCCATTAACGGTCGTGGTTTCTACCATCAATGGTGGCACCATAAATTTTTGTGCCATTGAATTTCGGTGCCAGAACGTTAGACGGTCAGTTTTTTGATAACGCCGGACAAAGGATTTTTCGACCCATCAGGCACTTAAGGCTTTCGCTTTGAAGCCCACTGACACTTTGCGTATGTTTTGCTACAGTGACCTGGGGAATGCGCAATTGGAAAGCAAGCGCGTTCGCTCAGATGCCACTGACGGCGAAGCAGGCAGAAGAGATGGGATTCGTCCAACTGAACAGCCAGTGCGCAGGTAAGTGATGTGCATCCTAAGATTGCCTGACTCTACATATAAGCGCTAGTTTGTTTTTCTAGGCAGTGATAGTTTGGCAAGGTACGTGTAACTTATGAGAGTAAATTCGCATATTTGTGCTAAAGCATAGGCTAGAGCTTCTGTTTTACATTGTTTACGCTGAGCGAGCGGGTAGATTTAGAGCAAACTAAAAGTTTGGAAGGGGCTAAAGGCGGAGTCCACAATAGTGCGCGAGTTTCCAGAGATGCAGCATGGAATCTGTAAAAGATACGGTTCCCAGTAACTTCAAGCAAAGCCCGCATTAAATTTTAAGCTGAACGAACACCCGTTGGAGAAATTGAGTTATTTCTTCACCTGCCATTGCTTCTGATAGGATGGAAGTCCTGCTATTTAGAGCGCCGTCGCGGGTTCGACAATTGGAAAGAAGGGCAAAGCAAGAATGGACTGGGACCGAGAATGTGGTGCACTTAATAGATTGGCGTCCATTGCCTCTGAAGAAGTACTTTGTTAAATGATGGAAGCCCCACCTATCTGCGCCGAACCACGTGTAGTAGCTGCCTCAACCTTAGCTTTGCTTCACGCTCGTGTAAAACAAGGGTTCTCGGAGTTGGAAGCGCGGGGAAGTGGCCCCATGCCAACTTATCTCACGATTGAGGGGCTGTAACATCAAGTTCTCCAGAGCCGCCCAATGTATCCACTGGCTGAAATTTAAATTAATCCTGGAAAACCGCTGTCGAGACGACATACTATCGAGCCCCAGGGAAGCAAGAAAAGGTGCTTTACGTGTTCCACATTCGTTCACGAAAAGCTCCGCGTGCACCGGATTCCACATCGAGCTACATAAACATTGCGCAGTTCGCCGCTGGGCTTAACAAAGATGTAGTCCGAAAATGTCCGTTCATGATTTGCGATTGGCCAGACGCACACATAATAAAATGCAGCGTCGTATGTTTAAGCTGACTTCACAAGGATGGGTGTCTTTCTACGAGTCTCTGGATTCCAAGAAGCCTTTGTCTCTTAGATGGAGAAGAGTTAGTTGCCTCTGTGCATCCCTAGACAGTGCCATACATTCAATTTTCTAGCTGTTTACCTACAATGCAGAGAAATTGAAGTCGCACTATTCTTCCCTACGATTATGGCTGGTGAAGAAAGTTTGGAACGCTGGCTCCCTACGACTCACCGTTCTTACGTTATCTCCTCATGGAGTGCTTTTTTTCTCTGGACGAACTAGAGGCTGTGCTTCCTTTGTGCAGGCGTTCCTCAGCGTCAGATGACATTGCATATTGCGCACTGTGTAACCATGGTGAATGAGCTCAAAAGGCACTCCCGTTCCAGTACAATGACTCGTGGCATACTGGGGCGGTTCTCCAGGCATGAAAGTGAAGTAGCCTAATTCCGCTCCTCAAAGTTCGCAAGTCGTATTTGGACATTGCGTCATACCATCGGATCGCGCTTGCTATTTTATAGGAGAAGTAATAGAACTGATGGTTCTACCGCGTCCGGCGTGGTAGCTAGAGCCCTTTGATGTCTACCCAGACATGTTCACTGGATTCAGACGGTGCCGTTAGACAGTGTTGTACACTTGATAACGTACGTGGAAATTCAGAAGGCCTGTTAACGCTTCTGTTCTACTTGGTTGCTAAACATTAAAAGGGCTCACAATAATGTAACCCATGAAGCCATCCTTAAACCACTAGAATCAATAGGACTGGGTGGCAAGGTATATCTCGGGGTTCGTAGCTACCTACAGATGCGATCATTCTACATGCGTACCGGGGATGGCCTGACACCCCAGTACTACAGTAGCCACGGAGACCTTCAGGGCGGAGCACTAAGCGTAACGCTATTTAATCTAGCCCTTATTGGACTAATCGAGAACCTAACAAATGCCGTTCGACTGCCTATCTACGCTGACGACATATTTATCTGGACGTCGCGGTGAAACGGCTACAGCTTCGTGCTTGGCTTCAGAAGGCGGTCTCATCGATATCATGCTACCTTCCTAAACAAGGTGTGGAGGTGGCGCGTGAAAAATAGGCAGTGGTGGCATTTACCTGGAAGCCAATGTCTGCATACCACATATAAATTAACGTGCAAGTGATATCGTACAGCAGAAGTTCCAGGTTCATGGGGGTTGCGATTGACAGAGACCTGCCCTGGACTCCTCACACCAACCACGTGAAAAAGCGACTGACTGTTTTTCATCATCTGTTCAAGTTTCTTGTAGGAAAGAACTGGAGGTGTCCACAGAATCTATGTTACAGCTGTACATGGTGTTGTTTATCGGGTTTCTCTGGTACAGCCTACCTGTTATATCTAACGCCTGCAAAAGTAATTTGCTTACAACTTAGAGCATTCAGGCCCAAGCTTTGCGCTTGTGTCTTTTATTACCATGCAGTGGTTCTACAGCTGAACCATTGCCATTGCTCAAGATTATTCAATCACGACGCCCATCGCCGTTGAGACAATGCGTGCACATGTCAGGCACTTTGGCCGGACCTTTTGCCATAACCTCGCCGCGCTCACCATCGAAAGAGCCCTCACGTACGTGATATAGCACAACTGTCAGTTCATATCGCGCCTCGCTTACATCGGGGTACGCATTTGCGGCCAGGCCGGCGTCTCCTCGATAGTGCTTGTGCCGTCGTGAAGTACACTTCTAAATTGCAGGCCTTCTGAAAAAGGCAGACCTATCATCGTCTCCACTAAAACAATTGAGCTAATTCCCGTTTTTCAAAACATACACTAGCCAAGTACACATCTATTGTGACAGATCGACTACATCGACCAATTCTGGCGGCGCTGAGTTTATACTGACGGGAGCAATAGCACTGTAATTCATGACGTCACATTTGACAACGTCCACGGTTGCATAATTACCGGCTCTGCGCAGTGCGCTTCAGTTTACAGAGAGTCCTGGTACATGGGCCGTGTTTTCCGACTCTACATCAGTTTTACATAGTATGTAGTCAGTCCTCCGACGTGGAATTCACGAACAGCCAACGTATGAAATTGTCCAACTTCACATAACTTAAAACAGATAGGCCAAAAAATTATTTCAAAGTGGCTATCTGGCCCTTGAGGGATCAGTGGAAATGATCACGCAGACAAAGCTGCTCGAAAGTCGCACCAAGAACAACACAGAGTTCCCGTTTCTCTTACGAGAACAGACGCTGCAAGGCTGCTTCGTCAACTGGTATATAAGCTTTCGCCAACAGAGTGGAAGACCCCAATTATAAAGCGCACCAGGTTGCCCTTCGCTCCAAATGCGACCTCCACCAGGTTTCACCGACGTGAGGCATCGCTTCTATACCAGCTAGGGTTGGGAGTGGCTTTCACGAAGGTGTACACTTCTTTGATTGGAATTATCGACAGTACTGCGTGCAATGCCTACGGCGCGGAAGAGAACATTGAACATTTATTCTGCCACGGTCATCGATTTCAGTCGGAATGTCAAACATTACCTATCACATTGCCACTACTGGATGATCGGTCTGTGCCCGTGCAGGTTCTATATGAAGACTGTACCCATTACTCGTGGGCCCACAAAGCCGTGAAGACACTTTTGCCTTTACTGGGGGCGACTGACCTATTGCGATGCCTTTGACTTGCTCTGGCCCTCCGCGTGCGAGTACGAACTCTCTCACCATGTCTCCACCCTCTCCTCGGCCTATCTCACCTTTTTATTCCCGCTTTCACGTCCCCCGGAATACGGTAACCAACCTTAGGCATTTCTGGTTAACATCCCTGCCTTCTGTCCTTTCTTCTCCTTCTCCCACGCGGTCCAAATTACTTCAGATATTTCCTTTACGGTGTTTCTTATTGTATCGCATTTCCTTTGGGGCTATATGCCTAATTTCGTTTAATCTTAATTTCGCAGGCACGTTTTATGGCTTTCGCTTCATGAAAGACAACGATCCTTCAGTGGTGCTCTTATACGACGTGAATGGTGTCATTTCTGGCTTGCAGTCAGGGGTGAGTGCGCCGATTTTTCGCGTAATTCTTGAGCGTATTCGCACGTGTCATATGAACGGCATTCTTCTTGCAAGCTTGTGCGGTTAGCTATTTTCTACCCGATAAAAAAAATTTATCTCAATGTTGCACCAAAAAGTGGCGATATGGTTTTAGTCTCAGTATATTTCCCAAATGTCTTTTAGATGAATCTGCCGTTTGGTTCTGCCCTCCAATTAGGCTAGCGCGTTTTGATTGTGCTTGGTGATATTATTTTCCAGTCAAAATTACAACGTTGAGTAGCAGCGAATTTATGCTAAAGTCTACGTCATCACACTCCTTTGCTATGCACCCAATAAGATTTTTCATCGGTGTTTAAGGTGCAGACATGATGAAATTGCTTTACTACACTGCTGCCCGACGTTTTATGCATCTTCCCTACAACGGGCTCATCATTTCATTTTGCTTTTGTTAAGTTTCATGTGGAGAATTCCAGGATGCACCCTCGTTCTGGATACATCATGGACACTGTCGCGGGCAGAGACATACAATTTCTCACAGTCTACTTTCTCCCACCTGGTGAGTACTTTTAACTGAATTAATATGGGCTCACACTAACTACTTTGCCAGAAAAACAGGCACAATACCTCTGCTCCATTTAGGCAACATAAAATCACACAAGAGGCGCACATCTGTTGATTTCATCATTACGTTGCAATGTATCAGAACTTAGCGCGCTGATGGAATTCGAGTAAGTTCATTCTCCCAACTTCTGGTGTCGTTATTTGCAGTTTTTGTTGCTTAAATCCTAAGGATTGTGTAGGTTTAGTGAAGGGGTGGGTCTGAAGACGGCATACACTAGGTGCGACACCGGGAGTTTGTACTCATACATCACATTAGCTTGATTTCTAATGTATTTCTAGACAAACTGCTCATGTCATTTCTTATAACAGGTTCATTTAAAATGTTTTGATAGTCTGCTTCGTTAGCCTTAACAAAGACATGTGAGCGCAGCTAACGTTAACAGACGTGCAAAGATGACAAGTGTGGTATCCTCTTTTACACGCCCAATGATTAATAACTCCGTGATATGCGTGTAGCCATCGTATCCGTTAGAAGTTTATTTCCCTGTTTTTACCAACGGAAATTACTCATGTGCTCTCTGCAGCTAGTTCACTAACACTTTTATGACTAATACTCCACGTGCAATAGCAACGTCCAGCAAGCTTGCCTTAGAACATTGAACTTACATAAGCAGGTAGTTTTTCTTTTCGAGCAGTTATGTGCTGATAACCTGTGAATTCCGATATAATCGCCAGGGAAATTGTATGTCCTGGACTAGTAATATAAGCCTCTCATATCTTTGTAATTAAAAAGAGCCGTTTCTCCGAAAGAATATAGTTGTTCGTAGAAATATCTATCTTGTTCTGCGCAATGATCAGTGGACTTGACGGATATGAATCCATGTAAAAGTGCAATGACACTACACTCTGTCCACCCACCACGAGTAGTACGATTACCTGATCAC
Source organism: Dermacentor andersoni (assembly GCF_023375885.2). Taxonomy (NCBI): domain Eukaryota; kingdom Metazoa; phylum Arthropoda; class Arachnida; order Ixodida; family Ixodidae; genus Dermacentor; species Dermacentor andersoni. The sequence goes on along the minus strand of NC_092819.1, from coordinate 115,024,076 downwards.
GACCAAGATATGCTTTACAATCCAGTCTGATAAATATTGATAAATTGTGAAATGGATATAGTCATTATGAAAAAGAAGGCTACATGTTTCGTGCACTCTTCATTGAATTAATAACAGAAAAGTTAAATTTACGTGTTTATGTTGACAGAAGTTATGAGCTATAAGATTGGGCCCCTCTGTACGTTCACCCTCTTGATGAGGCTCATGTCGGTCATGGCCAAGCTGTAAACGTGATCCTCTTCTTCCTTACCTTACTATCCTTCGCCACAAACCGACCATTTGGGGAATAAAAAAAACAAAGTATTAACAACAACTAGTACTTATTGCAAATTATTCATTATAATGACCAAGCGGCATCCTACCACGTTATACAGCCCTTAGTCATTACTCTATTGGACAGCTTTAGCGCTCAAAAGTTAGTGCCGGCATTGTAGCGCGCAATATGCAAACTCAGAGATCTGCGTCTCAGAGCATGAATTTCGAAAGCTAGAGGAGGTAGTACACAAACGCAGCATATAATTTGCGCTTTCCGACCGACGCTCACAGAAAAGCTTTCATCGCAGCAGTCATTGTGAGCATCGCAGCATCCGATAGACTGCCCTGTTCGCTTGCTTAAAGTTCGCTCATTGAAATTTTATCGTCACGCTGCCTGCGCAGTCGTGTCTTTATTGTGATGCCGCCGCGTTGTTGTTATCGCCATTTCACCGCGGTCCTCATGACCCCGTAGTTATCGGCCACTATCACCCTATTAAGCGCCCCGCTTTCGTCTTCGCCTTCATATGAGGGGCGGTGCATTGCACAGAATCGGAACAGGTTTGCACTTTGTTGGGGTCCTTTGCGTAGTTGGGGTAGGGGGTTACTGCTGTCGCACAAAACTATTTAGGAGCCAGAAGGATGTCACTATAATTTTGTAAACTTCTTCGTTCAATAGGCTCAAAACTTAAACATGTCAAACCTTAAGCAGTTAGCCTTGATACAATAAAATAGATCTTTCAGAAAGTGCAATACGTAATGCATTAGGATATTTATGCTTGGCTGCAGCAAGATAATCAGTGCTTCGCTATGAAAATTTACGGACTGGTTTCGCCATTCACATTTGCAGAGCTGATCTGTGCTCGTGGTCGCACACTCCGTGAGCTCGAAGAGGAAGGCGTCGGCTCGAACGTGTACTTGCAGCGGGAGACCGAGGCTCTGAGCCGACTGGTGTCGGCCCCGCGCTACGACGATGATCTCCGTAACAGCTTGTGGGTGCGCGAGGCCTGCTACCCGGGCATGGGTGAGTACGGAGCGTATAAGGAGCACGGCTGGCATCGTAGCAGTACCTTTAGTGAGCATGTGAGACTAACATAAGCCAGTGTGTTTAAGCTACTAATGTTCCTTTTGTCGCCCCTGTCAAGGTGTTAATTCCTTTGAGCGCTCTTCCATGTAGCCTGCCCCACAACGCGCAAGCTTTGTAAAGTGTGGAGTGGCGTGAATCTAGTCCGATACCCCGCACCAGATAGCCTAGTGTGAAGGCAATGAGTACGGCAGACAATGGCAAATAATTGTGAACTTGGCTTAGTGGTTTAGCACCTTGTAAAACGAGGTGTGGGATAAAGTGCTGGGGGATGGAATAAAAGGAAATGTGGACGGCTAGAAGAATGCACTTAGAATAAAATACTAACAAGCTTTATCTGGGCGCAGTAGGAACCTGAACGTCTCCTGCTGCACAACGTTCCTGTTGCGCAATGCACCATAATTTTCTTTTGTCTGATAGCGGCTGTAGCTAACTACAGCTCAGAATGGTCATGAACATTCGGTTACGTGAGGCGCATTAGGTCACTTATATAAATAAAAGAATTACAACGGTAATGTAATTGTCATCCAGATAGTACCTATCATGCTGGAGGCATTACATTATAATACACAGCCGTGTATACGAACAAAAAAGCGCTAGTTCGTTTCAGTAAGGCGTGAATAAGCCTCCGTTTTGTTGCTCCTGTCTTGGAGAAGTGTTACCTATTTTGTGTATCTCTTGTATTTTATTTATTCATTGGCTTTTGTTGCATAATAAATAAAGTCTTGTATTGCGCCTAATTGTTTGCACTTTCAAAAAGATTAAGTGCACACAAATTATTTCGGATGAAAATGGGCATTTAATTTATGACTTACCGCTAAAAAATATTTCCTTGTTCTTCAGTTTGAAATTCCTGTTGCAGAAGCGAAAATTTCTTTGCTTATGAAGCAAAATCCCTCAATTATAAACTGAAAATGATTTGTATGCTCGTTCTTTTTCTACTGAAAACGACAAGCTTATTACTTGAGCGTTGCAGAACAACGAAACATTCAGGAAATGTGCTTTGGGAGGAAGTGCGGATACTCTATTCCTTTCAAGGTGTTTCCTCCCTGGCACTGCCTTCTTCTTTCTCCTTCAAACGGAAGCTTTTACTTGCGTGTCAAAAGTAACCCTTGTGCATTACTATTATAAAGGCGCAAATTTTTGTTCACAACTGGGGACTATCGCATAGTGAAATGGTATCTAAATTTGTCCCACTCTTCTCAGGGCGCCATTACTTCTGGAACATCACCGAGAACATGGCGTGCGAGCACCTGTTCCCCGTATACGTGACCTTCTTCCGTGGAGAGATTGTCTCCTTTGGATTCCTGCATTCATTGCCGCCTCCCTCGTCCGGGAGATTCGAGCGAGTCATCAAGGAGAACATCGGCGTGAGTAGAGCGCACAGGAACGACAGTGACGGCTGCACTACGCCGCAACGCCGGTTTGAATATGACGTCATTGGCACATTAGTGACACGGGGTGGTTCAAGTAAAAAATCATAATATCAGTCGGTGCTGATGTATCATGGACGAAGGACGTCTGTACCAGGACCTGGCGTCCACATGTAGCACTCGTGTGCTCTTCAGCACCAAGGTATACACAGCCTTGCCGGGTTCATTATCGGCGCATCTATCAGTGAAGTCCGTGCAAAGGAATTTGCCGAAGTGCGATTTAACAATGAAGGATGCGTAAATATAACATTGTGTGCAAGCAGTCAAAGTTGTCGTGTAGCAGCATTACATGCACATTCAGTTGAGTTCACCGATTCGAGCACGCTATGAGGTGCAGATGTCGTAGGACTGTTGCTACTGATATTGCCGTCGAAGGAAGAGTTATTTGCATGTGGAAGATGAAAGTAAACATTAACCCGTGAAATACTAAAATGAGAGCTATACTATAATTCTCTATAAAATAAGCGCATAAGATTAGAACATGAAGTATTTCCAACTAATCACCTAGCGAGGTCCCCTAGTTCAGTACTCCTCGCTAATAATGTCTGTTTAATTTGTATGCTACGCTGAATGTCATAAAAAAAGGTTTATTTTCTCTTTTTAAGAATACTATGAGCCTTTTCGCGCAGGCCTAAACAGGAAGTGGGTTGTGAAAATTTACATGAGCATAGGAATAACAGGAAAAAAAAAGAGAACGAAATAAAAGTTGTTCATAAAAGGACTCTCAAAAACATTCATCGACGAATACTGATGCAGAAATTACTGTGGCATACTGTTCACGTGAAAGGGAGGTGAAAAACAAAACGTTTAAATTAAGATGTGCGGCTCAACATCCTGAAACCTTGCAGTGGCTGTTGTGGAAGTCTCCAAACTAGTTTTCAACACCTCGGACTCATTGGTGAACTACGTGGTAGGCGAACGATGCGGCCTCCATTGGAGCGCGCCATTCGTGACCTGGATTGTACTCACGACATCGGGCTTAACAGCCCAATGCCAATTAACTATTGAGGCGTGTGACAAAACAGTTTCTTTAACACAACCTTCGCGACTGACGCAAACCTGTGCCATTATGGCGGCCATTCTGCTACAAGGCTTACATGAAAGCTAAGCCTGCTTGAAGCATGCCTCACAGACTCCTCTGAAAAGATATCTGTTTCACCGATCACAAAGAGTAGTGGGGCACCCTGCAGAAGCACAGCAAATTTGAAGTGTCATGCCTGTTGCTCTTGTAGGCATTAATTGCATTATACAAGAGATTTATACTATCCCATTGCAGAATACTGGAGTAGCAGAGGCGTTTAGGCAAGCAGTCATATTGGTGGCGCCATCTCCATTGGTAGTGTTTAACCAGAGAAAGAATACGGCGCACGTCCGTTGCTTCTTTCGTTCTTGACTTTGTCAGTTTGGGAAATTACGTAAGATGAAGTTGTTCTTGTGGTGACCTGCCATATATTTTTTAACTAATATTGGGAAGCTGTGGTAGCAAGACCATCGTTAACATTAAATTCTTTTTTGTGTGCAATTTTGATCAACGAGAACATTCACGTAAAACGAACGTTTCAAACGCGTTGCAGTTGGAGAAAGCACCACAAGATAGCGCTACAAGCGTAACTAAAGTCATCCGCGAATCCGGTAAGCCCGTGCTGAGGTAAAAGTTCTGCGTTTGTGTACAAGCTAAAGCTCTGTACTGTTATGTAGTCAGCATTCTTCGCGAAACCACACAGCAGTTGGCTGCGAAATGTCGTAATTTAGTTGAGCGATAAGTCGGGCTAGTTGATTATTCACTGAACATATGCTGCAGCGTGATACACGCAGCAGAAGGCGAAGGAAAAATACAGACTTCAGGGAAATGCGCCATATGGTTTGCAAGACATATATAAGCATGCTGCGGGTGCAAACGTTTACGAGACATGTCTGCCCCTGACGTGGCTTTGCCATTGTTCGCGTTTGAGTTGTGAACTGGTAAATGTTTTACATCTGGTAAATTAAAAGGTGACTCTTGCTCCGCAGGCTGACGATCATTCCGAATGTTACGTTCGTCCTTCCTGATATGTGCGTTCTTTTTTCTCCTCTGGCAGACCTACCTGCATCGACCGCCCAAGTGCCTCGAAAAAGAGCTGGCGGCTCCCGGAACCCGTTTTTCTTCTCTGCACGTGTACCTGGTCAGCAAGCCCTGGGAGGTCACCTGTACGCATGACTGACGACGGACGGTCACTTGACCCTGCGAACGTTGTCGTGTACAAAATCACCGATTATGCGCACGTGCCGGCTGAAGATAGCCGATATGTCTTACGCGTTGCAAGGAGCATCATAGTAACTGCACAGCTTAGAAAGCATTTTTACTCACTAATTTATGATGGTGTCGCGTGCTTAAAGTTGACGGCCGGGGAAAAATCACGAGGCAGTGTCGGAGAACTCTCCTTCTCTCTTCTCAAATCCGCTGCGATTACCGAGGGGATGGGAGCCCATTTTCGCCAAGGTTACACTGTTATTAGGTTGACCGTTTTCATCATGCCCCTAAATGTTCCCTCCTTCTTGTTGGAAACTTGCTTCACGTATGAAAGCATAGACTTGCTTTGGCGGCATCACCACATTCATGCATGGGTAAGAATGCGCCATACCCCATGAAGCGCTTTATAGCCTCTGCGAAAATTCGTAACGATGTAAGGCATCATGGCGATAAAAATTGTTCTACGACTACCACGTGGCGACAGGGCTTCAGATTTTTGTTTCCTAATTGTCAATACCTGGTTTTCATTTGAGCAAACTACAGAATAACACCATTTCGCAGCTGCCTGATGGACTGGCGTGTTCGTAGCATGCAACGGTTATCGCTACTGCGTTAGCGTTTACTGATCACCAGCTACACATGACTGATAAGGAGAGGCTGTCGCTTGTTTTTACTCACTCCAACGCAAAGATGCTTCTACAGTAAAGGACGTCATGCGATTAGAGGGGCAAAAAGTAAAACATTTGCGGTCCTGCACTTTCTCGCCCAACGAACATATCCTTCGACTGCGGAGTGATCTATTTTCATTGTTTTATGAAGTAGTGACGTGTGCGAGAATTGCCGTGTGGCAAACGGGAATTTCACAATCGGCGTTATGCTAGAGTAGTCGTAGCTACTTATTTTCATATAATTTGTTTCGTAATGGTTTCGATAAAACAAGGGTTACAGCCGTTTACTGTGACCCTACTCCCTCCGTAAACAGCGATGCATCGACGGGAATTCTGTAACTTGTACAGCTTCACTGTGAACTCACTAATTATGACAAGTAAATAAATAAAGCTCGGCGTAACGCTAGAGCCGTCCTATCGACCAATTTCAGTCTGATTTTTTTCTAAGATCATCATCACCATCATCATCATCAGCCTCGTTACGCCCACTGCAGGACAAAGGCCTCTCCCATACTACTCCACCTACCCGGTCATGTGCTAATTGTGGCCATGTTGTCCCTGCAAACTTCTTAATCTCATCCGCCCACTTAACTTTCTGCCGTACCCTGCTACGCTTCCCTTCGCTTGGAATCCAGTCCGTAACCCTTAATGACCATCGGTTATCTTCCCTCCTCATTACATGTCCTAAGATACCTACATTATATTGAGAGCTACAGAGCATTCGCAGGAGACGAAAGACCTCATCAAGAAACGCCAATGTATGAAAGCCTCTAACCCTACAGCTAGAACAGAACTGGCAGAACTTTCGAAGTTAATCAACAAGCGTAGGACAGCTGACATAAGGAAGTATAATATGGATAGAATTGAACACGCTCTCAGGAGCGGAGGAAGCCTAAAAGCCGTGAAAAAGAAACTAGGAATAGGCAAGAATCAGATGTATACGTTAAGAGAGAAAGCCGGCAATATCATTACTAATATGGATGAGATCGTTCAAGTGGCTGAGGAGTTCTATAGAGATTTATACAGTACCAGTGGCGCCCACAACGATTATGGTAGAGAGAATAATCTAGAAGAATTTGAAATCCCACAAGTAACGCGGGAAGAAGTAAAGAAAGCCTTGGGAGCTGTGCAAAGGGGTAAGGCAGCTGGGGAGGCTCAGGTAACAGCAGATTTGTTGAAGGATGGTGGGCAGATTGTTCTAGAAAACTGGCCACCCTGTATACGCAATGCCTCATTACTTCGAGCGTACCGGAATCGTGGAAAAACGCTAACATAATCCTAATCCATTAGAAAGGGGACGCAAAGACTTGAAAAATTATACACCGATCGGGTTACTGTCCGTTGCCTACAAAGTATTTCCTAAGGTAATTGCAAATAGAATCAGGAACACCTTAGACTTATGTCAACCAAAGGACCAGGCAAGATTCCGTAAAAGCTACTCCACAATAGACAATATTCACACTATCAATCAGGTGATAGAGAAATGTGCGGAATATAACCAACCCTTATTTATAACTTTCATTGATTACGAGAAAGCGTTTGATTCAGTCCAAACCTCAGCAGTCATGGAGGCATTGCGGAATCAGGGTGTAGACGAGCCGTATGCAAAAATACTGAAAGATATCTATAGCGGCTCCACAACCACCGTAGTATTCTATAAAGAAAGCAACAAAATCCCAATAAACAAAGGCGTCAGGCAGGGAGATACTATCTCCCCAATGCTATTCACAGCGTCTTTACAGGAAGTATTCAGAGACCTGGATTGGGAAGAATTGGGGACAAGAGTTAAAGGAGAATAGCTTAGTGACTTGCGATTCGCTGATGATATTTACTTGCTTAGTATCTCAGGGGACCAATTGCAATGCATGCTCACTGACCTGGAGAGGCAAAGCCTAAGCGTGGGTCTAAAAATTAATCTGCAGAAAACTAAAGTAATGGTCAACAGTATCGGAAGAAAACAGCAGCTTACGATAGGTGGCGAGGCACTGGAAGTGGTAAGGAAATACATCTGCTTACGACAGGTAGTGACTGCGGATCTGGATCATGAGACGGAACCAATCAGAAGAATAAGAATGGGCTGGGGTGCGTTTGGCAGGCGTTCTCAGATCATGAACAGCAGGTTGCCATTCTCCCTCAAGAGAAAAGTATATAACAGCTGTGTCTTACCAGTACTCACGTACGGGGCAGAAACCTGGAGGATTACGAAAAGGGTTATACTGAAATTGAGAACGACGCAACGAGCTACAGAAACAAGAATTATAGGTGTAACCTTAAGGGATAAGAAAACAGCAGACTGGGTGAGGGAACAAACGCGAGTTAATGATATCTTAGTTGAAATCAAGAAAAAGAAAGTGGCATTGGCTGGACATGTAATGAGGAGGGAAGATAGCCGATGGTCATTAAGGGTTACGGACTGGATTCCAAGGGAAGGGAAGCGTAGCAGAGGGCGGCAGAAAGTTAGGTGGGCGGATGTTATTAAGAAGTTCGCAGGGACAACACGGCCACAATTGGTACATGACCGGGGCAGTTGGAGAAGAATTGGAGAGGCCTTTGCACTGCAATGGGCGTAACCAGGCTGATGATGATGATGATAATGTTTAACATAGGCACACATGTTCGAATTTGATAATGCAACCACGTTAGCACGGGAACACCGCTGGGGCCCAAGAAAATTTGTGGCATCATGGTTCATCCGTCGCAATCAATCTTCATGCAATTCTAACCGTGGCCCCCTGCCGGATGTTTACGGCAGTATTATACATAAATGGGATGTATTTCTCATTTGTTGCCATTTGTGTACTGACGATGCCACCCGCATAGGTGGCGACAGGTCTATGTTTTCTTTATTTCATTGTTGAGCAAAGCCAGTGAAAACAACACGTTCAAGTATAGATAAAATTCAACATACACTCAGGAACGGAGGAAGCCTAAGATCTGTCAAGAAGAAACTAGGAATAGGCAAGAATAAGATGTATGCGTTAAGAGACAAAGCTGGTAATATCATTACTAATATGGATGAGATAGTTCACGTGGCTGAGGAGTTATATAGAGATTTATATAGTACCAGTTTGCATCCACGACGATAATGGAAGAGAGAATAGTATCGAGATATTCGAAATCCCACAAGTGACGCCGGAAGAAGTAAAGAAAGCCTTGGGAGCCATGCAAAGGGGGAAGGCAGCTGGGGAGCATAATGTTACAGCAGATTTGTTGAAGGATGGTAGGCATGCAGATGGTTCTAGAAAACTGGCCACCCTGTATACGCATTGCCTCATGACCTCGAGCGTACCGGAATCTTGGAAGAACGCTAACATAATCCTAATCCATGAGAAAGGGGACGCCCAAGACTTGATAAATTATAGACCGATCAGCTTGCTTTCCATTGCCTACAAAGTATTTACTAAGGTAATCGCAAATAGAATCAGGAACACCTTAGAATTCTGTCAACCAAAGGACCAGGCTGGATTCCATAAAGGCTACTAAACAATAGACCATATTCACACTATCAATCAGGTGATAGAAAAGTGTGCAGAATATAACGAACCACTATATATAGCTTTCATTGATTAACGAGAAAGCGTTTGATTCAGTCGAAACCTCAGCTGTCATGCAGGCATTACGGAATCAGGGTGTAGACGAGCCGTTTGGAGAAATACTGAAAGATATCTATAGCGGCTCCACAGCCATCGTAGTCCTCCATAAAGAAAGCAACAAACTCCCAATAAAGAAAGGCGTCAGGCAGTGAGATAAGATCTATCCAATGCTATTCACAGCGTGTTTACTGGAGGTATTCAGAGACCTGGATTGGGAAGAATGGGGATAACAGTTAATGTAGAATACCTTAGTAGCATGCGATTCGCTGATGATATTGCCTTGCTTAGTAACTCAGAGGACTAATTGCAATACATGCTCGCTGACCTGGAGAAGCAAAACAGAAGGGTAGGTCTAAAAGTTAATTTGCAGAAAACTAAAGTAATGTTTAACAGTCTCGGAAGAGGACAGCAGTTTACAATAGGTAGCGAGATCACTGTAAGTGGTAAGGGAATACATCTGCTTAGGACAGGTAGTGACTACGGATCCGGACCATGAGACGGAAATAATCAGAATAAGAATGGGCTGGGGTGCGTTTGCCAGGCGTTCTCAGATCATGAACAGCAGGTTGCCATTCTCCCTCAATAGAAAAGTGTGTAACGGCTGTGTCTTACCAGTACTCACGTACGGTGCAGACACATGGAGCTTTACGAAAACGGTTCTATTTAAACTGAAGATGACGCAACGAGCTACGGAAAGAAGAATGTTGGGTGTAACTTTAAGGGATAAGAGTAGATTGGGTGATGGAACAAACGCGAGTAAAGGATATCTTAGTTGAAATCAAGAAGAATTGGGCATGGGCAGAACATGTAATGAGGAGGGAAGAAAACCGATGGTCATTAAGGGTCACGGACTGGATCCTGAGGGAAGGGAAGCGTAGCAGGGGGCGGCAGGAAGTTAGGTGGGTGGATGAGATTAAGAAGTTTGCAGGGACAACATGGCCACAATTAGTACATGACCGGGGTAGATGGAAAAGTAAGGGAGAGGCCTTTGCCCTGCAGTGGTCGTAACCAGCCTGATGATGATGAAGATGAAACATTCATGTCACATGCTTGGACCATGCGCTATTTAGAGCAAATATATTTGTAATCCAGCATCTACCATTGCTTCGGACGCTCGCGCATTTTGTAAGCGGCCGCTTTGCTAGACAAGTATAATTCACACTGTAAGGTTTGCTGTTATTACTAGCCAAATGACATCTTAGTTGAAATCAAGAAAAAGAAATGGCCATGGGCAGGACATGTAATGAGGAGGGAAGATAACCGATGGTCATTAAGGGTTACGGACTGGATTCCGAGGGAAGGGAAGCGTAGCAGGGGGCGACAGAAAGTTAGGTGGGCAGATAAGATTAGGAAGTTTGGAGGGTCAACGTGGCCACAATTAGTACATGACCGGGGCAGTTGGAGAAGTATGGGAGAGGCCTTTGCCCTGCAGTGGGCGTAAACAGGCTGATGATGATGATGACTAGCCAAAGCTTTTTTTATTTATGGGTGGAAACCACTTCCACTGACCCAAGTAGTCAGGCAAGAATCTACAGCTAACAGTTTGCACGGTTGTCAAAGTATAACAGCACAACTTCTACCGTATCAGAACGGTACCCACGCTGTTACGATCATCGCGTATGTTTCTTTGGTTCTAAACCCCAGCTTAGAACTAAAGAACCGTGCTATAATGTCAGATTAGTGAATGGACGTTTGGGACAATTGATCTCCGAGTCTGATTGTAGGCTTAAACACGCGCGCGCACATCGCGTTGCGTGCCCCGTCCGCCTCAACGCCAGCAGAAAATCTGACCATGCGGACTTAAACCACCTGAGTACGTCTCATAGTAATCGTTTTCCACGTAGAAGATGCCACGTCACACTAAACGGACCGCGCAAGCTCCAGAACAAACACAAAAACCAGCGCCGAGCGCATACCTCACATACGAGACGGAGTGTTCGCTCAAGGCAGTATGCCGTCTGCCCATAAATGGCGCCACTGCTTACTCAATATGGTGGTGCCCATGGAAAAACGATGTATACACCAGAACATCGTGCATTCAAAGCGCGCCGCCATATTGATGAGCGCCGGTCGCGCCATCTATCCCAAGCGCCACGAAGTAGCAGGCCTTGGCTGCCACGCCGGGAGATGCTACCCGGCGCTAAAGCGAAACTTGGGCTTTTTAGCTGGGCGGAAGGCGTGTGTCGCGTTTTTTCTAACCTGTAATTTTCGCTGTCTTGATTCAATCAAACTTCAAGACCTCATGCAAGTCCGCAATAGCCACACTGAGTGCTGTGCAGACTGCAGAAGCGAATAAATCGGGTAAGTACGCTATTACGTTTGTACAAACCGCGCGCTATATGCTAGAACACGTGTGAGCTTTTCGGCACGTAACCTCTGAAGGGATTTACAGCACTGTGTTTGTGCCATATATTATTAAAGCACGCAGAACATTGTCCTCTGCCCTTTCAGTTTGGTCTTGTTTGTCATGGTCACTACTAGGTTGGCCGCGTTTGGCAACTAACTGGCGAGGTCGTTTGACTGGGCTTACAGCCTGCCTGATTAGCAGACGCCTGCCCTTCACCACCTGCACATTGAAAACAAAATAGATGTTATAGTAAGAAGGGCTGTAGTTCTTTCCCATGCCATCACTGTTGCGAAGATATAAAGTCCTCTCAAAATGAAATATAAAATAGACCAGGCGAATTGTATCGTGCAACCACTTAAGAGCACAACATTCAGAACACAAGCCTACAGTAGTTATAATGTTCAACTACATGTGCAGTCAAAGCCCGTATAACAGGGTGAGCATGACAGTTGCAGGTGTTGTACAGCTGCACAAACTATGACAGGGCATATAAAATTACCATCCCTACTTAAAGCTGCATCATCAAGGACCCGTTTGGTACATGACAACAACGACACCTGCATTCCAAGAAATTAGCCCCACCAACTGCAGCTACCTGGTATCAGACCCGTTTTGCTTGTGCGAGGCCATATCGAATTGTTGGCGCTCCCTCAGAAAAGAAAACAGTAAAAAAAAGAAACTGGTGAGAACGAGCAAAAGTTTGTTACAAAATACAACAATAATTAACCACCTTATTTTTCTTGCCATATGAACGGAAATATTTTGCACTTTGCCCCGCATAACAGCCCGCACGCAGTTTAGAGCTCAGGAGGCTCAAATGAATTCGTTACAAATGACACCTGCAACACCAGCTCGTAAAGACAGGCGCGCTGCAAGAACACCTTCGGCGACGAGCAGTCGTCGTTTACGTTTTTGTGGACGCATGCTACGTGACAAGCAGACTTCGGTTTACTTTCATTAGCAATAACGCTCACCAGCAGGGCAACATACTATTGCCTACAACTTGTCCTTTCCGCTTAATGGTCATGCCGTGCACCAGCTGCAAGTATCGCTAACCGCAAGCTCAACTGTTCCGCTTAACCGTCGGGAGCTCTGCCTGAGTGAAAACACGAAAAGGCTTGCCTTTTTGTTATAGCCAAGGCGAAGCACCGGCGCGGGATTCTGCTCTGTAGGCTTGTTGTCCAGAAAGTGCTCGGAGCAAACCTGCGTGTTACACATATTACGTTCGTAGGGCGCAAAGTTGAACGTGGCACCAAAATATTCACAGATCGAATACTCACTCGTGCATTTTCACTGGGTTGGTAGTTCTTCCTATTCACAGCAGCTATCCACCGGTGGCGCAGCTTGTCATTCTTCGTTGCGGATGGAAATCGGTGCACGATCCCCTACGTGTGTTGTGCTCTTCGCAAACAGCGCTAAGCAACCTGCTCCTTTTGCGCTGGTTGTTTTGGCATCCAAACACGACGCAATGATGCCCAGATGACTTCTTGTACTTTGGATCCGCGTGAACGGGCACATTTCCGCACTTCGGAGCCCTAGAGCTGGCGCTTGCCTTGTCTACTGGTCGCCGGCAAACACACTTTGGTAGCCCAGTACAAAATGGCGCTGGTCGACCGGGCAATTCTGGTGCGAGAGTATGCGTTCGGTTATTCTGGGTGCGAGGCTAGCGTGTTCTGGTCTATAGCTGAGCCACGGAGGAAGGAAACTAAGGAGAGGCCCTGACGTCACTCTTTGTGAAGCAAAAGTGAAGCCGGAAGTTGGCGTTGCTCATGGCGATGCCCCGCCTTTTGTGCCACCCTCCTCTCTTGTTTACATCTTTCGCGAAACCACGCCGCGCTGCGCGTGGTTTCGCACGCGGAGCGCGCGCGCTCGCGCAACATCCGGCAGAGCACGGTGCAGGTAACACAGCGCAACAAGACACGGTGACTAACGCAAACCCGCCCACACAGCGCCTTTGCCACGGCACGAAACCTACCAGAGCAACACGTGTGCGCGCTCAAAAATTCAGAAGAACGCCGCCATTGTGGCCCAAAAGGCGTGGCCATGCAGCAAAAAAAAAATAAAAAAGCAGCAAAAGAAATGAGAACCTATACGTCATTTCCGCCACACTTTTCTCCTAGCGCGGGGAGGGGGTAGGGCCTCTCCTTAGTTTCCTTCCTCCGTGAGCTGAGCGCACGCCGGACAGGTTTAGAGGAGAGTAGGGAACCTCGAACCGCGCTACTCCGTACAGGGTGGTGACACGTCCGGCTGCGCCGCCATATTGTGTCGGAGCACGTCGCGGCGCGCTATGGCAGACACCGCAAATTTAGGTTCTGGGTTTGTTGATTCTAATAACGTTAGGTTTTCGCGGTTTTACGCGCGTGTGTATCATTATATTTACATCTCACCTCAAAACCAGAGGTGAATCGAACGTTTGTAATAAAGCAAGTACGAGAGTAAGCTTCGAGCCTCGCAGACCGCGAATCGTTTTCAAAGCGTCTTCGTTTATTTCATGAAATGTTACGAAATAAAGTTCACGCTTGTGGCCCATACCGAGCGTTTATGGAGCTATCATTCAAAATAAAGGCGCAGAAGGACGTAATCACCGCAAGACGTTTTCAACTACGGTGTAGATCAGATAAGTCGCGAATTCCGAGATCAGCAAACTAGGCAAAAAAAGACACGGCAGCGTTAACGATAACTGATTTTTTTTTTTTTTGTGGAGGGAGATATCGCGCATGCAAAATGTAATAACGCAAAACAACACGTGCGCTATAAATGCAAGGTGTAGTGCACTTTCTTACACACTGACAAATTAATATCAATACAGCCATATAGGATAATTCTTGGGTCTCTTAAACAGACTGAGGCGCTCGGCTTGCGATTACTTCCTGCGCGAACGCTAAGCAGTGCAGAATATTTTGCTCAAAGCACAGTTAAATTATGTTATGACACTCCAAAATGAACAAGAGCAACACTGACATATATTTCACAGAGAAAGGAATGGTTTATTACCAATGCATAACTGCATAAAACCACAGGAAGGCAGCCAGAGAGTATATGAAATGACATCCTATATACAGTTCACCAAAGCTTTCATCTGCCTGAAGCCTCATCGGGCACACATACAAAGGTTCGATGCATAGACTCAACAGGAGTAAGTTTGTGTGCTGCTTAAGAGATGAAATAATTTCAGTTCAAGTTAACACCTACAACTGTCTTGCTGCCATACACATCCTCTTCATTGCTATTTGGTTGGCTCAGCCAGTGCAAATAAATGCGGAGCCGCAACGTCAGAAAACTTTCCAGGAGCTTTTTCATGACAATTGGATGTTCAGGGCATACAACCAATGGGGATGAAACATTGTGCTCAAGCAGGGTTCTTAGTGTTTTGATCGGCTGTGTTAGACGGCAAATGTTTTTTTCCTCAGAAATTCTTTTGAACACAGCTTCACATGAAAACACACCGTTTAACACGACATGGCTTACATGTACAGTGAACTCTCACTTGAGTGAACTTCAAGGGACCGAAGGAACTAGTTCACTTAACTGAAAGTTCACTGAACTGAATATTCACTAGACCAACATAAGACATGGCATACAGAGTCAACAGTTTGAAGTGCAATTCATGGAGCAAAAGAGATGGCATACGTAGTGTTAGAAATGTGTGAAATGGAATTTGTACATATCAACAAGTACAAGGCTCATAACAGTTATAATGCTGCCTTTCTCACTTAGAAAAAAAAAATACCTGTAATCTTCTTCTGCACTTGTGCTTTTAAAGCACAGGAAGTAACAAAACTGTCCAAAGAGTCAATGTTATTGTACACTTCTTCTAGCACAGCTTGCTGTTGAGGCACGAAGTCTCTCAACTTTACAATGTACCCTACGACCTCGGCTAGAGTTATAGGACTTGAAACTGACTTGGCAGTTGCCTCTTCTTCGTCTTCTTCACCTCTTCTTCGAAAGAAAGAGGCGACGACCATGCCGCGACTAGCCGGTCGGAAAAAAACACACCACGTGTCTTGTGGTGCGACAGATCGCCGCTTTGCTCTGGCGGCGTTGTAAGCGCCAGCGATCTTACTTTGTTTGTGGCCTCTGAGATTACATGCTTGCTCGTTTTGTGCGGGTAATCTCGGAGGCCATGCTTCGTTGCCGTTCGTTTTCCGCGCCTCCGCTTTGCCCCAGGGGCGCTGTAGCGCCAGCGACGTTACATTGCCGCTGGAGCGGCGGTTTGATGAGGGCGGGCATCGGTTCTGATCGTAAAAATAAGCCTTGGTCCTCTGAGCGAGTTCGTTAAACTGAAATATTGACTGTTCCGAAATTCGCTGAAGTGAAACATTTTTGCATAGAAACTATAAGAAAACTGCCGGGGATTTTTAAAAAGTTCGTTATTCTGAAGTATTCGATAAACCGGCGTTCGTACAACTGAGAGTTTACTGTACAAGGTTCTTACTAACTTGCACGTATTCTTTCATGATAACAGGAGCATGCCCCTCAGGAATATCGGTTGTGAGGATTTCCACGCACGAACGGCAAGCCTTTGGTGTCTTTACAAAATGACGAACCAAAAAGCCTGCCAAGTGGACCACGATGTCGCTTTCAGTTTCACTCAAAGGTTCTATTTCACCAATGTAATTTTTCTTTCAGCATCTTGAAGTGCTTTACGCAGTTCACTTGCGGACATAACGGAGATATTTGTTCCAAAGCTGCAGAGCTCGTGCATATTTTCTTGGGAGGACTACTCTTCTTCGCTGCTCTCCGTAGAAAACATCTCAGCATCTGGTTCTCCGGTTGAGTGAAGTGGTGATGTGGTTTCATTCACTTCAATTTTAACACCAGCCAAGGGAAGTCGAGATGCTGGTTTCTTTCTCTGCGTGGGTGCCGCTGTGCAAGACCAAAAAACAGAGTGTCAGATGCTAGACGTGGAACTTTAAACTTCATACAAAAAAGAGGGCCTCTCGCGCTATCGCCGTTACGCCTAAAGTCGAAGAGTGTAGGCAGAGCGCTTGAGCTGGCTTGAGCGCTGGCTATTAAACTGCGACACACGCTTCACTGCACATACCGAACCGTACAAGTCACCCCAGCAATTGTGACCGCGGCCTCGTGGAAGCTGCAAACACTACACAACGCGACAACACAAGGCACGCACACGTGCGTCCGTACGTGTCAACCGCTCCGATAAAACATGGTGGCGGCGCGGCGCGGGCCTGGTCAAAAGGTGTCACCACCCTGTGCGGAGAGCGCGAATCGAGGAAGCATAGACCAGAGTAGAGTCACTGGAAAAAATTTCAGAGTACCGCATTCGTTTTCCCCGCGCCGCCGACGCGTTCATTGGCCCACCCGTACCATGTGACCTCTGGGGTGCCATATACCTTCCAAGCGCCGGGCGGGCCGCCTGAGTAGAGCGCAGGCAGCGCAGGTTCCCTACGTATTTTTTTTTTTTGTATGCGTGTGTGTGTTCCGATTGTCGCGCTCGCATTTCACTGCAAGGAAATCATTCCTGGCTGCTGCGCCTTTCGATGTAGCAACCGAACTGAGTCGGCAAAGACTTTTTTCTAGATTCCGACCGGGAAAAATGACCGAGAGCGTCGTTCTGCGTGGTTACACAGAATCGGCCGGGAGAACTTCAAGCCTGCAAAATATACGTGCGTGTGCGAGGTATCAGTACACCTTGCTTGTGCTTTTCGGCAATGTTTTAGAAGATATTTAAGCGAAGTGCACGCGGTGTTAGCGATGCTACGAAAATAGGAGTTCATTGCAGGGATTGTTCGCGTCTTGCACGCTTGACGCGGGTACACGTGTACGCGTTTGTTGCTCGACACACGCGGTTATTCCGTGCTCGTGGCACGCGAAGGCACACTTGTCGCGCGAGAATTCCGCGTCCTCACGTGTACCAGCGTCCTCACGTGTACCAGGTACTCGCATGCTTTCTCCGCGCACGTGAGCGCGCTCGCGCCTCGAGTCGCTCGACCCATATGGCACTTGTTTTTCGCAGATCGTGACGATCGCAGTCAATAAAAACATGGTCAATACGAGGCCCATGATACCTCTTTTTTTCCACTTATCCTGTGCTCATTTATACATACGCAGTTCGACCTTGAAACCAATGGCCAGGTGATATTTACAACACATGCTTCAAATTTTGAGCTTGTAAGCCGAGCACATGGAAGAAACTGAAGTCAGCATACATATTATGTTTTATGTTGAAATGCTACGGTGCATATCGAAATAATGTTGTGCTTGATGCATAACAAGAAATACAAAACAACAGAACACCCAGTAGCTTTAGTTTCACTCTGTCACTATGCATGTTACATAAGCCGCTCTAAAAGCACAAGAATTTTATACATCGCCTATGTAACTTAGAAAAAAAAGTGCTGCGTCAGCAGCGGGCGCTCCTGCTTGTTTTTTTTACACAGGCAGCAAATCTTGGCAGTCTAAGAAAACAGTAATAAATAAGTTGAGAAGATTAGCCGCTCATGAACGCACTAGACAGCCGCGTTCATAAATCGCAATGTAGCAAACTTTCGCTCATTATCAGTGTACAGAAGTACATATAGGTTGCTGTAATCACTCAAGTGGCTCACATTGGCCTTCCACAAGATTTAGTGCGCAAAATGGTCGTGGAAGTTGGTTTTTACGCCTGCTGTGCACAGATCGTGTTACGATCACGGCCAAACACCGGTGCGCACACGGCAGTCGCAGTGTGTCATGCGTATACGGCGGAAAAAGTCGCCCTGCAGAATCGAGAACGCGCGGTATCCGTTTACAAACTAAATTAGATGTATCCGATTTAGCCTGTGAAATTATACAATAAACGTACGTGCCTGTGACACTGTCAGGTGTTAGTTTTGTCCTGCTTGGAAACCTTCAATAGAAGCCGACGGCGGTCCAGGATGTTCATGCCCAAAAGCACAAGCTTGCCTCATTCCGGCTCGAAGTGACGAAATGTTTCCTTCGTAGCTCGCTCCGCGGAAGGGAAAAAAGGAACGAGTGCATAAACTCCCGATAGAAGCGCTAAGCTGCTGCCCACAATCGTAGCACAGTTCCAGCAGTAAACACGATCGGCGTGCAAAACAACCACCGGCTGCATTACTTCGCACAACATAACATTCTGTTTTCGTTCTTAGCAACCATTATCTCTAGGCACAAAGTATTTGTACTTCAGTAAACACTCAACCCGATGTGTCACCGAATATCGAGCTCTTCCAACACAGCGGCCTTCCCGCGACGCAGACGGCTTGGAAGGTATATGGCGGTGGCCGCTCAGCGTTGCCAGTCAAATTCCGACCTTTGCGGTACTCTGCAATTTTTTCCAGTGACTCTAGAGCAGAGCACTCTGCTGCGCCACCTGTAGAACAAGGTTGGAGTTAATGTGAAAAGATAAGTCACTCGCTTCATGTTCTCGTTCGCGGCCATCGACTTCAAGTGGTCGCCAAACGACCTCGTTGCTAATACCTCTGGCAAGATACAGAGGTCATCTTCAGTGGTGAAAGCCCTACAAGGCTTCTTTTTTTGTCTGCAGGGTAGCCAGCGCCGCGTTTGAAGACGTCACGTCTACCATATGACCTGTTGGTGCGGGTGGTCGCCATGGGGCTCTTGCAGTGCCCCGGGGGCGCTGCGAAAATGGTGCTGAAAAGCGCCCACTGTCCGCAACTGGGTAGTACCAAGCTCGGTCGTCTGCTTCGGAAAGCATGTTTACAATATGGACCCGCCACTTTCGTTTTTGTTGTACCGCGGCTTGCAGCGAATATCGGGCGCCGAAGATTTTTTTCAGGGGTGGCACGCTGCGTAAAGGCAATAACTTAGGCAACGCCGAATACGTGTACGCCGTTCAAGAAATAAGCGGCGAAGCTTTAGCGCGGTGTCAATCGGAAATGAAGCGAGTCGCCTAAGAAGCTGAACTTCAGGTAAGGTTTGCACGCTGTTAGATTCAGGCGCGCAAACGCGAAGAAATGCTTGCTATAAATGAATTCACAGTAGCGATAAGCCGGCATCATGTGTACGGAACTGTTCGAGCGCACGACGGTACGCGCGGCGACGGCAGCAGTCTTTCGACATGCCGCGAAACGGCGGGCCTACTGCAATCTTTATTTACTGCATGCCGCTAGACAAGTAGTTATGCCTGCTGCACTGTAGTAGCGACCATCTGTCCCTTTAGCAATTGATAAATAACTGATGCAATGCTATGAGCTCGCAGTAACGTACATGCGAATCACGCGAGCTCGTGCGCTGCTCGCTTGATGTAGCTTTTAACAGCGCTCGAACATCGATGTGTTGCAATCAATACTACCTTGCTGCGCTGCCTCAACGTGCTGGCTTGAGGTCAAAGATAAGCACATTTAACTCTAACCTGTGCTGCTCGTAGTGGGGCAGTGTATTGTCACTGAATCAGCCCGACCATTTATGGTCATTTGCACACACGTGGTCACTTCACCACTTCGCACGGGTCGAATTGTTAATTGTCGCTCGAATCGTGAATCACCAGCCATGCCTGCTGCTATGTCGGTCTGCCGTCGGGACTGTAGGTGCAAAAGACCGAATTTTAGAACGCAGATAAGTAAGGTTCAAGACAGGCGAAGCAGTCAGCATGGCGCGAAGTTTCGCTTACCCAGCGCGCCCCACGCTCCGCTTCGTGAGGCCTTGAAGAAAAACGGTAGAATCTGATGTTGGGATTCAGGTCTTCTTGTTCATGGCAGCCGACGACGCAGAAGTAACGACGGTGACGCTTTTTCGAGGCTGAGCTGGGTCTCTCAGGATCGGCGTCGCCGATTCGTTCTGCTTCCAGCATTACGTCTCACGGAGAGTCCGTTTTCGTTAAACTATCGGCTGCGACGAGCTCGCAGCGTGGTTGGCGTGGTCTGTGAGAAGTTACGAGCCTTTTCGCACTCGCAACAGGGCAGAAAAAGTGCGAATCGACGCAAAACTCGGCCTAGAAACGTGCTTCGCCATAGCCAGGGCTCAATAGGACCCAAGCTGGTACGACCCAGATGTCGTTTCCCGCGCCGCCACCAGGCGCCGCAACTATACCCCAAACTCCAGCGCAAGACGCCCATATTTCTTTCGCAAAACGCCGGTCGGTTGCGCGCTCACCGCTGGGGAGATGAGACCAGGAAGCGAGCGGCCCGGCCCGCTCTGAACAGGCTAGCCGCCCTTGCATACGGCATGTGTGCTGTGGCGTCCCTGCTCGCCCGCTGGGCCTGCTGGCCCTGCTGGCCCGTAAACCCACTGAGCTATAACTCTCCATTAATCCAAGTTTGCGAAATGGTCATGACGGAAGCTGGTTTCAGGATATGCAGGTGAAGGTTTGGTTTCTTCAACGCATTCATGGTTCCTTCATCGCCAATTTAGCATGAAGTGCGGCGTTCAGAGAGGCGCAGCTCGGCAGTACTTTTTTTTCCGTCCGAGAAAGAATGGTCGCGTTTGAGAGACCTCGCTATGTCATAGCACGTTTAATTTATCAAACTCATACTGGTACTCAGCAATAGTCGCAAGGCCCACAAACAGGGAATTCGTTGCAGGTATTTCACGCTTAATTGTCTGTGCTTCCTGCGTTCGACACGTGTGGCCCTGAAATCGCATGAAGAGACTCAGCCATTAGTACATGGCGAGATATTTTTAGCTCATCATAACATAAGCTTGTTAGATGCGTCAATTGATTTCAGTGTTTCTAAAGTGTTGAGATATGTTGATCACTCTATAGTTCTCTTTATTCTGGACGTAGATTCTACAGCTGGTAAAATTTCCAATTCTTACGGCAACCTTTGTTCCACAAACACTGGAGGTGTAATCGCCCGCCAACGGACCACAGCGGTTTTTTTTTTTAGTTCACGGACAAAAACACGTGTGGCGATATAAGTTTAGAGCTTATAAGCTGTTTCTAATGTACAACTCCGCCCATTCGAATCTTGTTAAAAGGAGCATTGGTAATTTATGTCTTGGAAACGATTCAAAAAGGAGTGCCATCACAGGATTTACACGAGCCTAAACAATCAAGCGGTACATTTGTCTACAGCAAGGTTTCTGAAGCCCTTGCAGGTGTCTGTAACAGAGAGTTTCCTCAAAAGATATCGGTTAGAAAATAGCACTCGGGACAGAGATATTGAACAGCTTAAACACACACAAAAAAAGGAAGTGGTTGTGTCTTAATCACACAAGAAGGCACACTGTCTTAAAAGAATTATACTTCCATGAGTAGTTCTTTCAGCTCCAGAAAACCTTAGCAGATTGTGACGGTTGATAGACCCCTGCCGAACATCTGCGGTTGGGTGTTCCATTTGACATCGAAATCCTTTTGTGGATTGTGAACGGCAGTTTTGCACGAGTTGTAACTGTCCTATGGTATGAACTACAAAAGACAGACAGGAAAATGTCGTAATGACAGCTTAAGAGAGCATAGCTTAAATATGAAGAATTACGGTCATCACCTCTCTATCCACTGTCGTGCATGTGGCTGCGCTACATCGGTTATTGCGTGGTTTCGGTCAGGCGCAGAAATAAAGATGTCTATGAATGAAGAAAGATGTGAGGCACAGGCTATCAATCGGAATGATCAAAGCTCTGCAAGCACTCCTTCTATGGGCAATCAGCGCTGAAGCTTCACGTGCCATCAGCACCACCGTAACACACAACCTATCGAGCGATAGACACAGTTTCCAGTAGCACATGCAGTGATTTTGTGTCAGCATCGTCTTGAGACACGATATTCACGGCTGCTGACATAACAGGAAGCTAACATGCTAGGATATAGCAGCACATGCGCTCAACGCAACGCCCATGGTCATGGACCGAACTTGGCTGGGCGTATCTGGCTCAGCAAATATTGATACAGGCGCGCGTTTCTCATTCTTAAATGTGTCACGCCGTCTTCTTAGCCTCCCTACCGGACGGTGTCAGAATATTTTAGTTACACGTGAAAACCGTCGTAGCACCTCCTGGCCAGCGCTAGCCCCGCTAGATAAAGAAACGGCCTTGTTGGAAAGCTGAGTTGAACGTATTGATCGGGTGTGGCGCCATTGTGTATGGTGTACGAAGCTTGATTTTTCTGAGAATAAACGGTTGAAGTTAGCCTATTGTGTAGCGAACGCTTTCCTCTGTCCTATTCCGCTGGCGCCAACGATCCAAGCAAGCTGAGGCTGGTGTTCAGAGAAAGTGGCGCGAACTGCTCCGCACGAGCCCGGCGGCGTGCCACAAAACAGGTGGTTCATGGGCTCTGAGGCGGCAATATACGAAGTAGGCACGTTTCAGATGTCTTTAAAGTTTCCTCATACTACTTTTCTACAGTTGCGCTGAATTATCGAGACACCGAGCCGACACAGTGAGGTCTCAAGCGGTGACACTTGCATTTCATGTACCCCAACCATTGTACATACTGTTGCATTCCTATGCAAAGCGCAATTCCATACAGGTGTATTAGACGAAGCGTCGCAGCTCAAGATAGGAACAACGCGGGTACAAGCCATGTGTGTATCTGTGATGCCGGCCCATTTTATGCCTGGAATTTGTCTCCCACGTGGTCCACTGTATTCACATGCAGTGGATTGGATTGGATTGGAAAAACTTTAATAGAAGTCCTGCAGGACGCACGTCAGCGCGCAGTGGGCGTCTCCCACGCAGGGACCGACAGGGAGTACCTGGCGGCCGCTGCGCGAGCCTGCTGGACGGCCCATTGCTGATCTTCTAGGAGCGGACTTCGTATCGTCCTCTCCCACTTGTCGGAGGTAGAGTGCAGTGGAGACGTGTGCGCTTTCACAAAGCTATGACACCAGGGCGCAGGACCTTGCGTGGATCGCATTGAGATTGGGATTGAGAATAGGTGGCATTTCCTAAGCACTTCATCTCCAAGGTTTTGCGTAACTGTGGCAAGGTTGTTACTCTTCTGGTTGACCTCCCTGCCTTTCCAGTCCTTGCTTTCTCTCTCTCTCTCTCTGGCAAGGTTGTGTTTCCGGCGTTGCCTAATGACGTTCTGACACGTGCCGGATAGTAACAGAAACGATATAGGACATTTTCCCGCATCTCTCGGAAAAGATCCTACAACATTTATGCGTACTGTAACCTTGGTCTTCCTTCTCAGCATTTGATCTACTACCACGATCACATGTTCCTTGCTATCATTCTCGCTGGATGATTGAGGTGAAGGTGAACGTAAGGTCCCGCTTCCTTGCGCGATCCGGTTTTAGCGGCATTTGTTCCCCGTTTAGATGTCGAGGACATACGCCAGTCATTTCCCTTTGTCGGCAGAGTATGTGATGCGCGTTGAGCAATTATTCCTCCTTGGCGTGCGATCCCCTACGTTCATGCAACACACTGCGGAAAAGCTTCGGAGGCGTTGTAATGGTGGTATACTAATTGTGAAAGCAGCTGGAACAGCAGCCACCAGTTTATGAGGCCGTTACTGGTTTGTCGTATCATTAAAGATTTAGGCTTATGGCAGCCATTTTGAAACACAGCGCGAAATGGGCTATAATAACATGCTTCCTAATAGTAACTCTAGGCTTATATTAAGCTACGTATATAATGTGAAAAGACTAGACGTTACACTGCCCAAAGCTCTGTCAGCTATACTGATAAATGCGGCATACGGTACGTTGTACAGCTGCTGCATCCCCAACTTGTCATTTGTGGTGTGGACTGGTAGGGACAAATATCTGAGTTTACAACAGTGGTCCTCTTTTCGTCTATACGTGAAATAACTGATAAACCTTGAACCTTGAATATCTACGATTTCTTTTAGACAACGGTTTCTAATGTCGTCATACATGTCGAGTGGGAAGAAGCTACAAAAGGTTTTTGCGTGTCTGTTCTCGCATGCACGTTCCACAAGGTGCTACCATAATATGTCTTAAGCTGACTAAAGACAGACATGTTAACTTCGGATTAGCTCAAGCTGTGAAGTGCAATACACAAATTATAAAAAAAATGTAAATCAACCAACCCAATAATTAACTACGGGCCGTAGTTGTTTGGGAGAAGATACCAGTGCTTCGCATAATTCCGGGGCATGACAGTCTGCCATGTCAGATATATATAGAAAAAGATATATTCTAGTCAAATTAGGCACCATATCTTTCGTTTAGACTCTAGCTCTTTCTATAACAGTTGGTAATGATTGCTACATTTGAGAACAAAAATGATACTATGAAATTTGTAACACTAACTCGACAATGAAAAACGTTTTGCACAATTCTATTGGCTTCCACCATTAAGGCATCTAAAACACACAAAACAGATGTATTATACACCACTCTGAAATATACTACTAAATTATGAGTAGACATTTTGCAAAATCTTTGGAAATATATAAGAAATTCATGTAAGGTAGAGTTCTCAATATCGAAATTATCCACTTTATATGCTTTAACGAATGCAGTTTACAAAACTGAAATATCTGTCTTAGGTGCAGAGTTGCGGATTTCCTAACTTTGTGGGTCGATTATCGATTTCCAGCCATATTTGTAAGCCATTGTACGCCCTAACCTTACATCCTGGTTGCTACAGTCATTAGTATTTACCTCGTTCTCTGAAACGCAACACATGTTTGTCAAAATGGTGCAAGGGCAGTCTCCTTAAAAAAATTCTCCGTTTCATATGCATTTGAGTTGGCGTATTGGATTTCATCCTGTGCTAAATGTATGTCATCAAGGAGTCTTCTTTCTGTATGTTCTTTGCTGCTTTCTTTATAGTTGGACGCTGAGTGATTGTATTTTGCACGCATTTCATCTGAATGCGGCATTTCCAGGGTATCGTTTCTGTATACTGTTTTATTACCTTGTAGTTGATCACCACATCATTCCCTCTTACTGAACTTTTTGAATTCATTTACACTAGCATTAAAAATTCTGCTTCATATAGGGAAACAAATCTACATGATTGGTGTAGTCAGGCAAAGGAGGAGCACTGGTGTTCGCCCAAACGGCGCCGCACCCAGCATTCTGTGGGGCAGTCCCTAGAAGCAAACCGACTCGCGCATGGTGCGTCTTGCAAATGTAGAGCCGGAACCAAGTTCGTCTAGCGCCCGACATATCCCGTCGTTACGAGGGGCTAGTATCGCAACACTGTGTCAACTGTCTGGAGTGACGCCGAAAGGAACAGAGGTACCACGGAAAGTGACTTCTCAGCGCACCCGCCATGTTATCTTAGCGGCTACGGTGTTGCACTGCTAACCACGAGATCGCAGCATCGAATCCCGGCCGCGGCGGCCGCATTTTGATGGGGGCGACAGACAAAAATTCCCGTGTGCCCTGCACTAGGGGCACGCTCAAGATCCCTTGGTGGTCAGAATTAATCCGGAATTCCCCACCACGGCGTGCCTCATAATGATATCGTGGCTGTGGCCCGTGAAACCTCAGAATTCAAGTTCTCAGTGCCGGAAGAGCAGCACGCCAAAGCGAATACTCTTTGATTTGATTTTTCGCACTTTTTGTCGTTGGAAGTGGTAGGTTAAGAGCAATCTTTATACGTTGCTTTTGAGGCTTTTGGTGCATTTGGCTAGATATAGGTAGGTAACAAATAAATATATTTTCTTTGTATTCTTTTCTTTACAAGTAGGGTTACTTGTGCACGACGCCTTGTTAATACAAGATATTTGTTGATAATGGGAGGAATCCAGGCGCGCTTTGTTCGCAGTACAAGTGTCCGTACGCGTTGGATGAAACGCGGTTTGAGTCACTAGGCGAGGCAAAAGATTTTAACTATACAATATGTGTGCCAGTGTCGCGACTAGACAGTTTAGAGCAGGAGAAGGGTGGTAATCTAGCTAAGCAGGTCGGGAAGCTGGAAAAGGAACTCAAGAGCGTACAGAAGTAGAGAAAGACGGGAGAAGATACGCTAGGGCAACGTAAAAATAAAATTGAGGGCCGGCACTCCACAAAGCAATGGTAAACGCTTCGTAGTGAGCACCGCCTAAAGTAAAACTGATGTTAATAGAGAGGTAGGTACACGCGAGTGCGTCAAGAAAAGCACGTTTCTATGAAAACACGTTAGGGAAGTGTTAGCGAAAGCGCAGCAACACATGTGGGACACAATGAACGAGAGGCACTTAGTGGTGATAAGGCGCGGAGTTATTGACGTACTATAATTACCGGGCACCGGGATCGCGCAGAAAATATCCAAAGGGGTTACCACCTGTGGATTGTTTGAAAGGAAATGGAAATCGCAGTGTGCACGGTGCCAGAAGTTGAAAGGCAGGGATCTGCAGTCGAAAGGGCAGTGCTTCCAGCAAACAGGGAAGTGTGGGTGCTAGCTAGCCCAATCGATTAATTTTACCGCCATTGACATCAACCGAGATGTGCACGCAGCAGGCCGCGAAGGCACTTCTGTGCGTGACGGGATACTTTTTGCCGCAAGTGTAGCAACACCGGTTCTACGTCGATTCACGGCGCGGGCAGTAGCTTCTTAAGGCAAGCCCCAGGCAACTAGGAAGGTACTTAAGAATTGAGTGTAGTGATTAACGAACATGAAACATAATGAAACAACAAGGAGATGGGAAACGACGTACAAGCGATAAGTGTGAAGAAGGTAAAATTCGTCACAATAAGATGCAGGGTCGTCGCAAGCTGTACAATGTCTGGCATTTGGAACGCAGCTATATGATGCAACGATTGCGCTGTACGCCTTGACCGAAACAAATCTACGAAATTCGGAGCAGCCGCCTATTATTGACAATATTGTATAATGGTGTTGCGACAGAATGGCTGGGTAAGGAGTAGCCGCAGGTAAGGTAATTATACGAGTTATGAAGTGGCAAAGAGTAGAAGAGACATGCAAGGAGCATATACGAATAACAACATGTGGCTGGGTGTAGCTTACCTATGCACAGATAGAGGTAGCTGAGATGAATAGAAATATCAAAGTTTCGCCCTAATGGTGAATAAACGAATGCAGTAGGAAGATGTTAGAATATTACACGAAGTGTAAGATTCATAGATGAAAGAGTTTGGTGCTGGGCCTGTTGGTACAAAGCCCAGCCTTCGATGACGGGTACACAAGAGGACAGAAATCGCACAAGCCCAGACGCTGGGACTAGCAACAACATTTAATGAAACGCACGGGTCGAAAAGAAACAACACCTCTCATGCGCCATAAATTAAAATTCACCGCCCAAGCACTCCCTACAAATGGTTAACCAGCTAAGCTGAAGTGTACTACCCCGATGTTTCATCATCATCATCATCAGCCTAGTTACGCCCACTGCAGGGCAAAGGCCTCTCTCATACTTCTCCAGCTACCCCGGTCATGTACTAATTGTGGCCATGTTGTCCCTGCAAACGTCTTAATGTCATCCGCCCACCTAACTTTCTGCCGCCCCCTTCTACGCTTCCCTTCCCCTGGAATCCAGCCCGTAACCCTTAATGACCATCGGTTATCTTCCCTCCTCATTACATATCCGGCCCATGCCCATTTCTTTTTCTTGATTTCAACTAAGATGTCATTTATCCGCGTTTGTTCCCTCACCCAATATGCTCTTTTCTTATCCCTTAACGTTACACCTATCATTCTTCTTTCCATAGCTCGTTGCGTCGTCCTCAATTTCAGCAGAACCCTTTTCGTAAGCCTCCAGGTTTCGGCCCCGTACGTGAGTACTGGTAAGACACAGCTGTTATACACTTTCCTCTTGAGGGATAGCGGCAACCTGCTGTTCATGATTTGAGAATGCCTACCAAACGCGCCCCAGCCCATTCTTATTCTTCTGGTTATTTCAGTCTCATGATCCGGGTCCGTGGTCACTACCTGCCCTAAGTAGATGTATTCCCTTACCACTTCCAGTGCCTCGCTACCTATCGTAAACTGCTGTTCTCTTCCGAGACTGTTAAACATTACTTTAGTTTTCTGTAGATTGATTTTCAGACCCACCCTTCTGCTTTGCCTCTCCAGGTCAGTGAGCATGCATTGCAATTGGTCTCCTGAGTTACTAAGCAAGGCAATATCATCAGCGAATCGCAAGTCACTAAGCTATTCTCCTTTAACTCTTGTCCCCAATTCTTCCCAATCCAGGTCGCTGAATACTTCCTGTAAAGACGCTGTGAATAGCATTGGAGAGATAGTATCTCCCTGCCTGACGCCTTTCTTTATTGGGATTTTGTTGCTTTCTTTATGGAATACTACGGTGGTTGTAGAGCCGCTATAGATATCTTTCAGTATTTTTGAATACGGCTCGTCTACACCCTGATTCCGGAGTGCCTTCATGACTGCTGAGGTTTCGACTGAATCAAATGCTTTTTCGTAATCAATGAAGGCTATATATAAGGATTGGTTAACCGACCCCTGCGTTTACCACGGGGTAATTCCGATGGTGCATTAAACTACGGCTTGGTACGCTGCCGGATTATCGGTACGCTGTTGCTGCTTGCGCTCGGCTGTACGAGCCTGTTCTTGTGCCTGGGCTTCTGCTCGGCACGGTTTAGACGAGCTCGTTCCCGGTTCTTCGCACGGCGTTGCTGATTGAATGATTCTGCTCCTAACGAGTACGTATGACACGTGGCCCACCCATTTCGAAGCCGGAGAGAAACTGTTGCGTGCGCACTCGGCTGCGACAAAAAAGAAACGACGTCCCAACTAGCGCAGCTAATCTAACACTACCTAGACAGCACAGGGCCTTTTCACTCCGATCCATTACGTCATTTAATCTGGCTCGACTGCCATAGAATCTAATGGGGATCCTTCCGAGTAGGCAACACTGATTTTGATGTCACCATCACGTCAGCCTTATCAATGGAAACTCCGGGTGAGGTAGCGTGACGGCATGGATCGGAGTAAACAGGCCTTGTGCTATCAAGGGGGTGTTGGCTAATCAAGCGCCTCTTTTTCTCTAATTTTCTTTCACGCTTGCGAATAGCATTCCACCGGTGGTGTTTTCGATGGACGGACGGACGGATGAATCGGCTAGCCATGTGCACCTTCACTGTAAAGCTAGACGTAAAAGCATCGGTGTATGACACATTCTATAGATAGCATTTTTCCAAATAGACCACTTCTTTACTGGAAAGTAATAAGGAGTGTACTCCCACTCATTGATTACGACTGCGTTTTCGCATTTGATATATGCTTCATCCGCTTCTATATCGTATTTCGTGGTAACTAAACTAGTAGTTTAGGTATGATTTTTAATATTTAGGTATCAGGTATCTCGTGTTTGTGCCAACTTAAAATGGCACAAACACGTCCACTTCATTTGTTCCAGGGCTCTAAAACGACTTGGATATTTAAAAAGAACACTAAAAACAGCAACTAAGGAATGCAAACTAGCAGCTTACAGATCCCTCGTGAGGCCCACTCTAGAATATGCATCTGTTGTCTGGTCACCCCACTGCGTATCTGATGTATCAAAGCTTGAGGGTGTGCAGAAGAAAGCTATTAGATTAATTTATAATCGATACGATCGCAATTTCTCCCCTTCTATGCATGCTGGCCTGCTATCGCTTGAGCCGTTGGCACATAAGCGCACGTGTGAAAGGATTATAATGTTGCACAAAATTTTACATACTTCTGTCATTGTCGACGTACCTGTGACATTTGTTGGCTCCTCGGCACGTGTAACGCGAAGAGCCAATCCCTTGAATATTGTTCCGTTTCGAGCTCACTTAGATAGCTTCAAACATTCTTTCTTGCCATTTACCATTGAATTGTGGAACACGCTACATACTAATCTCCGAGAATTGCCACTTGAGCGTTTTGTAGACGAAGTTCGTTTACATGTGACATGTTGATTGTATGTTATCTTGATGTACTTACCCACTCCTGGTATGTCTCAATTTTGAGACAGCAGTATTTGTAAATAAATAAATAAATAAATAAATAAATTACAAATAAGGGAGCGACCATACTTTCGGCAATGAGCACGCTGTTTGCCCTTCCACCTGAAATCATAGACGTTTCATTTTCTTTTAAGCGAACATTGACACAGCCTCCCGTCTGTCCGATATATACTCTACCGCACGACAACGCTATACGATAGACAACACTGGCAGTGCATTCTGTGAATTTAGTATCATGGCGAGTAGTGCAGAAGCACTTAGGTTGCCGGTTTTAATCCTGGCGCAAAGTCTTGACAGCTTATATCGCACCGAGAACACAACTCGTACGCCATGCCTAGTGACAACTTTTTCACATTGTATGGCTGTAGTGCAAGTATGAATTGACATAAACGTAAGCTAGTTAAAAACGAGCAGATGTGCTAGGGGTCCCCTGTTTGAATCCTGCTATTGTAAAATAGCATTTTTGGTTAGTAATTACAGCCAACTTCCTTCTTAGCGACTTTGCCACCACTTTTGCGTATCGGGTATGCTTCAGACCTCTTTTCTCGGCCGATACCGAAGGTAGTGTGCACAGCCAAGCCAATAAAATTATGTTATTTCTAGGTCTGATATCTGTTATCGTTTCGCACTTTCTATGTTTAGGTGTCAGCCGATTTAAGGTTAATATCATGCGCTGTCGTTGTTTCGTTTCATGAGATTTGTTTGTGGGCTGCCATTGTCAAAATCTTGAGGAAGAATTTTCTCAAGAATGTAAGAACTGACGTGAGCAAATTTAATGATGGAATGGCAGGGCTATATAACCCGCTCATAGCACATGTCATATAACATGACATGGCCGACACCATGCACATACCTAAATGTATATGTGGAAACTCACGGCGATGCCTACGGTGATGACGAGGGCAAGAGTTCGCTTGAAGTGTCTATATAATTGCTATCGTAGTAATAAAGAATTGGTTGATTGCGTTACAAGCGGTAACGTGAAGTTCGAAAAATTGGGCCAGGTGGTATACTTAGGAGATATGAATGTGCAATTAAGGGATTTTGACGGATGTACTAAATACAATGGTTCTCAAGTACTGGATCTGTGCGATGAACAGAACCTTATAATAGTTAAAAGGGAAAATAAGTGTAATGGACATCCGGAAAAGTATCGTGGAAATGTGGAAAGCGGCAGCTATGTATACACTACGCCTTAGGCCCGTATTCAGAAACAGAACTTAAGTAGGGCGTCAATAAGTGCGCGAAAAGTACAAATGTTAGGAAAGTTTCAGGCGACTACTTCAAAAACGACATTTAAGTATCACTTTCGAAAGTAACACTTTTCGAGTCAAGTATGTCGTCTGGTGTCGAGGATACGTAAATATTTTACGTGTACAATAGGTTCAATCGCCAAAAACAATTTTTGCAGCAGAGTAATGTGGATATAACTGTTGCAGTGCTTGCTCGCGCATTCTTCTGTGTAAGATACAAAGAACGGTTTGGTTTTAGCGCTTTACTCAAGCTCGTCTGGCCACAAGTTCACGTTGGTTCTCGAAGCCACTGCGGTTCTGTGTGTCGCCGTCCCGGCTTTTTCTGGTTTTGCTGCTGAAAACTTGCGGTGTTCTTGCGCAGAGAGTGTGTGTGCGTTGCGTGTTTTCAAGCCGCGCGGACGATGGAAGAAGGAAAACAGACTTTTCAGAAGAAGAACGCGCCGTGCTTCTTGAGTTCGTTTCGCGCCATCGCAGCCTTTCGACCGTGAAAACCCTCCGCGTCATCTCCTCTGGGACTTCTGATGGGTACATGAGTGCCGTCAATGCACCCGCTCACACCAGGAAACCATGCGATGGTGTAGAACTCCTCCATTACGGATGCCAAATCATTAGCATTTGGCAACTTCACGAGTTGCGGGAACAAAGTCTCGGCAATCATTCTTGACATTCGGGCAATGATTCAAGACACAGTTGCTTGCGAAACATTAACGAGGTTCCCGGTGGCAACCTGGAATGTTCCGGCGCCATAGAATCGCAGCGCGATTAGAAGCTGGAGCAGCGGCGGCACGGGATGACCGCGTTCGTTGTCTTTGGGAACCAGCGGCAGCATTTCCAACAGCCGTAGCACTGCTTGCTTGGAAAAGTGGTACCGCCACGAGAATTCCGCGTCGTTGTATATTTCCAAGGGATTCTGTCGATCCTTAAGCCGTGGCCGTAATGGCGACACGTATCGGTATGCCTCATCCTCCATATCATTGCGCACACGTCCGGCGAAATCGGCAATGTCATCAAGGCTGCCGCAGCAGGCGGCCATCTTGCTTGCTAGGCGAGAGTAGCGAAAGTCTCACTTAAGGTTGCCAATGACGGTACTTTACTCTCCGGCACTTAAGTGTCGAGTAAAGTTTACTTTAAGTACAAGGTTGGTCTATGAAACGCGTTAAGTATCGACCGGCTACATACAGATATATATATATATATATATATATATATATATATTTATATATATAGACGGCTAACATTACATTTTGGGAGGGATACTAACGCAAAAGACGAACCGAGAGCAACAATATGCTTAAATATGAATGGCAATGAAATTACCGAAATCGCAAGAAAAAACACGTAGTAGAAAGCGCGCCGCTTCCTATAAGTCTGGAAATATGATGAACTGGGAGATGTTATGACGTGGGTGATATATAAGACAGACACGGCAATGAAATTTTGGATTGGAAACCGGAAACCACGCAAGTGGTGGAACAAGGAAATAAAGCAAGCTATAGAAAAGAGTAAGCAGGCATCCAGGGGTCATCTAGGAGTAAAAAAAATGTAATTAGTCAAAGAAGAGGTGTTCCTTAGAGGAAACAAGCACCGAGAGAACGTTGCCAAATCAACGCATGGACGATAAAATTAAATATACAAGTAAATGTTTTGTGCATAACATTTGCAGAAGAGACAAGGGCACACCTAAAAGGTTATGGAACCATGTAATAGCACTCGGAGCTAAAACTGGAAATTCGGCTATAAATGGTGACGACGGTTACATCTTCATGGGAGACGATGCACTGCACTACATCGGAGACGCTATTAGGGACAACTTCGGTAAGAAAGCAAGCAGACAGATCCAACAAATGCAAACAGATCCAACAGCGACCGAGAAGCAAGAGAGATCGAAAGTCATGGTAGAAAACTTTTGCTAGAAACAAGCAGTCGAAAATGACCCTAGTAAAACGGTCGCGGGACCCCACGAAATCACAATACAGCTAATCAAAACACTGGATAAAAGGGGGAAGGTGCCGTTGACTAGTGACATTGCACAAGCAATTAAAGTGCGTAAAATCAGTTGGATGGAATAAAAGCAAGATGAAATCACATCTAAAAAGGCAAAAGTGATGAGGAGAAGACGAGTCCGTGCAGGCAAGTTACCGCAACATTGGATATATATAAAATCGCAATGCAAGCCATAAAATTAGAACTGTCGACGTTGCTGGTAAAAAATGGCATACTGGGGCACCCATAGAATGGGTTCAGACCGGGCTTATGCTTGGAGGATAATATGTTTGTACTAACTCAGTGCACAGATTCCAAAAACTCAGAATAGACCATTATGAAAATCATATTTAAATAGAAGGGAGCTTACGACAACGCAGACAGCGAATTCTTATGGGCTGTTACCAAGCGCGAAGGTATAGATGACTATGCCATGGAGTTACTAAGAAAGACAAATGGAGACAACCAAGCAGAAGTTGCGGGGAGGCCGAAAATGTAATGAAATGGTGGAAGCTCACCAAGGACTGAAGCACAGATGTCATCTCTCTCCATTGTTGTCCACCCTTTATGTTAAGGGCTTAGAAAGAGAACTGCCAAACATTGAATCAGGGTTTCATTTATCTGAAATAAACAATGGGCAAAGGATGCAATAGGAGGTCCCCACACTGATTTATGCGGATGGCTTAGTGTTACTACCGGATAATGCAATAGATATACAGAAATTTGCGAATATGCGTGGAAACGCAGCGACAGATCTAGGCCTTAAGTTTAGCACAGATCTTGATGATTATTGGATGGATAACTAATTACGAGGTAATTCCGTAGTAACAGCAAGTCATAAGCTGAGGCGAGCAATATAAATATCTAGGTGTATACATCAACGCCTGAAATGCTTAGTAAACCACATACCAAGATATTCTGAAAATAAAGGGAAGTGGAATGCAGCTATAATAAAACAGAGCAAGTTGGGGCCGCAACAATTATGAGGTGGTGTATCGAATTAAGAAACAAGTAATATTGCCTGCGCTAACATTCGCAATGCCATTCTATGCTTAAAATTGGATATCTTGCTGGGGTTGGAAGCCAGCTAACGACCGTCAGGCCAGCTGGCTTTGGAAGTCCATGGTAAAACCACAAATGAGGCAATGCAGGGCGACATGGGTTGGGCCTATTTTGAAGTCAGCGAAATGCAGAGTGAAATTAGTTGTGAAGAAAGACTTTGGGACATGGCTCAAAATTAATGGGCGGCAAAATTGCACAAGTATCTGTAACTGAGAAACTTCGACACAATATGGAGAAAGAGGCCAAGAAAATTGACAACCAATTACAGGGTAATTGAAAGTGTAATTACAAAACCTGTAGTAATCAAAAAGAAACTGAAAGAAAAAGAGAACGTAAATTAGAAGCAAGGAGTGGAAAAAGGAAAGACCACTGATATTTACAAGAGGGTAAATAATTAGAAGGGAAAATCTGTACTAAGACAAAGATGCTATTGAGACTTGAGCTGGCTGCCTACGCGCCAAAACATACCAGAGCAAATATTCCCGACACAACGAGGCATCTGTCTACTGCAGCGAAAACCCGAGGAGTACTCAGGACATTTTAATAGAAAGCGAACGTATTCACCCAGCGAGGCCCGTAGATGACGTGCACATTTGAGAAGCGCTTGGATTTACATTGGATAGAAGCATCCGCCAGTCCGCAGTCAAGATGAGCAGGTTACCTTTGGGGTATTGGTGGAAAAATGAAAATTCACCGGCGATTACGATAATCCCTAATGCCGAAATTGAGCCCAGCTGTATACGTGTTTTCATTTCGCGATATATTGGCTGGCGCGGACAATCTCTCTTGGGCAGCACGTTGCAAACGGAGCAAAGTGTGGAGTGACAGCTCGCTAATCGAGAGAATGCGAGAGGCGGCATGTTGGTGACTCGTGGGGTCGATTCACTGCAGCCTCCGCAGAAGACACCCGCTCGTTCAGCACTTTGTTTCAATACAGACGGCACGATCTACTCTGGCGCCATCTCGCAGCCATCGTCTTGTCTCGTAGCCACCGCAAAGTCCGTCCTGAGCGGCACCACGTTTCAACAGCGGAGCTGTTCTAACTCGAGTCTGAGCCATCTGTCCGGTGTCTCGCAGGGGCGGGTTCCGGAGCTCACCGCCAGAGGGCGCGCCGAAGGTGGGAGTGGGGCCCGCCGGGGTGGGACCGGACCAGTCAGAGCGTGCGCCGGGGGAAGGGAGAAAGGATGTATAGGAGCAGGTGCTTCGCCGGCGCGCCTCTTGGCCCCATGGATTCCACTCGGCGCGAGTAGCAGCGTCGACGTCGCGCAAATCCCGAGCTTTGAGAGCGAGAAGCGCCAGAAAAGTGCTAGCGGAGGGAAGACACTACCGCCGAGGATCGAGAACGGGAAGCGCAAGCCTACTACCCTCACAAACATCGGAGACGGGAGAGCGTTGCTTCTGGAGGACATTGCAATGCTCGAAAGCAGGTTCGTCGCTGCAGAGGAAGCTCTGCACGCTGCACGCCCCGCAACTATGCTCTTTTACTCAAACAAGGAAGTTCACAAGTTGAACACTTTGATAGCGTCTCTTGAAGGAACGGAAATGAAGAGGGTTGTTGCAGATGAGGTGGACCTCGGCTACTGGACCAACACCGAGCTCGTGCGTGCAAGTGGAAAAGCTGAAGATGGCACACACAGAGAAGGCAAACCTACCGCACATTCTGTCGTGCTAGACTCGACCGAAGCTCGAGTCTAGCAAAACGACGACAACGAGATAAGACTTTCATGAAAATCCCGCTAAACACGAGTTGAAACTCGAGAGAATGACCAGCAGCTTCAGTGTTTTGATAGCTATACCAGAGTGGAACTGGTTTTTTTTTTCTTCTCGCGCTTTCGCCATAGCCAGCTCCTCCGCTTTCCACCCGAAGGTTCCGCTGCACCTTCCTCCTCAGCTTTTCTCAACGCGCTCTGTTCACTATCTCCCTCTTTCGTTTCCGGCTCCGCTCCGCGTTTGCTTTCAGCCTTCGCTCAGTTCGTTCATTCGGTTAGGAGGGACAACGCAGACTTTCACCGCAGAAACAGACGTCTGAACCCTGTTTCACATGCAAGCGATTGAGCGAATGGAGCGAAGAGCGGTGTGGCGCTGCGAAGCTCTTCGCGAGGTTTCGTTTCACGTGCATTGCCGCCGCGCGTTTTCCGCCGCTGCGAATAGCAATGTTGCTGGCAAACAACACAGGACTTTCAGCCACTTTCGGTAGTTTGAGACTACCAATATAAGCATTGTTTTGTCCCTGCCTCTCACATTTTAGAGCGCAGCTCTTTGGCGTCCGTTCCTGGGTTTCGCGTCGTCGTCGGCGTTGTCGTCGGCCTCGTAACCAGCTCCGCCCCCCTTTCATCCCCCCAGCGCTAGCAGCGACCGACTGATACCGCTGGATGCCGCTGACGCCGCTAGAGAGTCAAGATAACGTGACTGCATAGAACACCGTCGCCGCCATGCAGAAAGAGGAGGAAAGGGTCCCCCCCCCCCCTCCTGTTCTTGTGTGGCGGATAGGGTGCTCTTCAGTTGCCGACGCGCCGGTTATTTCACGTAGGCCCCGGCACGTCGACGAATACGTGACCACCTTCCCACGGCTTGACCTGGTTCTTAGCGCTGCGGAAGCGAGGGTATCATATTGTTTGTGTCGGCATCGGCGGCGTTGTCCCTGAAACCAACTCCGCAGCTGGGGTTGACTCACTATCGGCGTCAGCGGCATCAGTCAGTCGCTGCTATCTCTTCCCTCCTCCCTTTATCGTGTTGTCCGCTTGCTGCGCGCGCTTCTGCCCCCATCGTTTGCCGCTGGGTGTACACGCCGCCCCCCTCCCCCCTCTTCCTGCGAGTCTCCGGTTGTCAAAGCGCCGGCTCGAACTTAATTCCTTTCTTCGCTCCTCCTCCAATGCAACCCCTGTGCGGTGGCAATCAGAGAGCCAGATCGGTGGCGGCGGATGTGTATATGTGCACCGCCCGAGCCGAAATTGCCGCTGCCGTTCGCCCTGTGCGGTGGCAATCAGAGAGCCAGATCGGTGGCGGCGGATCTGTATATGTGCACCGCCCGAGCCGAAATTGCCGCTGCCGTTCGCCACTGCGAAATTATCTTGCTGGTAGTAGCTGCTTACTTCGCCCCTACCGCACTCACGAAAGACGTCGTGCACTTCCTGCAACTCGCATTAACCGTCCATCGATCCACACCGATGTTAGTAGTGGGGGACTTTAATGTTGACATAAAGACAAACAGCAATTTCCTGACACTTATGCGGGAGAACATCCCGTTCCTCTCGCTCGTAACGCGTCCCACGGCTGTGACAACCTCGCGAGGCACTTGTATAGATCTCGTCTTTGAGAATCAAGCATTGGTGTACCAAGTCGAACATATATCAGTCTATTTCTCCGACCACAAAGCTTCCTTCATGACTGTCAAGAACTGTTAGTGGAGTCTTTGTTAAAGGAATACGTGTGAAAAATAAAAAAAAAATTCTGTGATAGCGCATACATGTGTTGCTCGATTTCTTTGCCTCAATCTATCGAAAAGGTGAAACAGCTTATTTGCTGCGCTCAAATTTCGCATTAGGAAGTAACGTAATCGTCGGTAATTTTTTATTTTATAAATACATATACTGCATTTGAAGTATTTGAATCATGCTTACTTTATATATTTTGTGTTGTTTTTGTAAAGAGATGCGCATATGCGGTGCACAAACGCACGAGCGGCTCGGTACTCTGCCATAAAGGACGCTAGCGTGTCAACTAGAGTGTGCCGACAGAGATGGATTTATGTGCGTCACATGATGATTCTTACACGCATCTCCTTTTTCTCGAGTACTGCCTTTAAAAGAAAAGGTTCGCTGAAACTCCGGGTTCCACGGCGCTGGTGGGTGATACCCATCTGGGAGAACCCTAAAAGACTGAATCCGAGTTCCACACCACTGTGAGTTGTGTTTGCACAGAAATAGTTATCGTGATGCTGGTACTTTACTATGCAATATTTTGGGACAGATGCCGCTGCTCATGAACGCCGACACCGAGTACTTTCAGAAGTATTATAAGATGTTGGCAGAAAAGATTGACGAGTTTCATGCCCTCGTTGAAGGGCCGCTCACGAAGCCCTTCGTTGTGCGGAAACCCATACCGTCACGCGCAATACTTGCAACGACTCTCAGGTACTGGGTAGCTCGCCGCCTTTAATTGATAAATCGCTGTTCCGAGTACGCCAAGCTGACGTTACTTTTGCGCTTCCTTCCAGGTACATGGCATCGGGGATGCAAATTCATAATGTCGCCCTGGCATTCAGAGTGGGCATCTCAACAGCTGATATTATTATCCGCGAGATTCGCAAGGTGTTGCGGGAAATTCTTCAGCCCATTTGTCTCAACGCACGTTGTTGATAGGAAGAGAAGGTTTACATGGCGGTGAAACTCTATGCGCCCACGTACTGTATGATGGCAGTGCGCGTTACAGAAGCCCAGGTAGTCGAAATTAATCCCGAGCCCTTTACTACGGCTTCCCTCATAGCCCATGCCACTTTGGGACGTTAAATGACCCCATACACAACATTAATCTTTCTGTTTTCTTCCCATATTTGAAGGTAACCTACATTTTGCAAAAATACTACAGGGACTAATTCATAATACATAATCATTGCTTATTAAACATCACTGCTTATTCTAACAGCTTTGTTTTTAAGAACAGTTTAGCAATGAGTATCGTTTGAATTAGACACTGTCCACTCTATGCGCACATTGTAAATGACATAATGAGGAAGGCAAAATTCGATGAGAGCAAAGGGAGAACTACATATAATGAATGCCCAATGTAATATATTCAAAGGCACCCGTTTGTTTAAATACGAACTGAGGATAAAATAGGAAGCATGTGTATAGTGTTGAGAGTACGAAGTCCCAAGAAAGTATCGCATATGCTACAAGAGCTCAAGAGCAAGCTCATGCAATCCAATGCATGAGCAAATCATGTAAATCGTGTAAAGACACCACATTTTTATGTGTGGTATGCACTCTTTGATTTTAATTATTTACTGAATGGCTCGTAAGCATACGTGCCTCTCCCCTTTAAAGAATGAGAAAGCAGTATGCGACCAGTTGCTTCAGACATTCAGATTTGATCGAAGTGTATATGTTCGTCTGCTTCTCAGTTCATACCACAGAAGAATAGCACAAACTAAAAACAGGGACGTGAAGAGACTGCAGGATGACACTTCTCTTCACACGCAGATCTTTCGTTTGCACTGCTGCTCTTTTCACTCTAAAAATGTCGTTATATGCCCTGCTTCATTCCCACCACAGGAGCCAGCTACTTCCGATTGGCAGTAGACGGCCGAGGGATTTGTAGAAAACTGGAACTTCCCGCATTGTCTAGGCGCCGTGTACGGGAAACACGTGCAGATCCAAGCCCCACCAAATTCAGGCAGCCTGTACTTCAACTATAAGGTAATGTACACATTGACCCTTTCTTGTTTGTAAATCACTATTTTCTATACATTAATCATTCGTCATTCCAGAGCACGTACTCTATAGTACTTATGGCTATAGCTGCAGCAACATGAAGTTTATCCTTGCAGACTTTGGGGACTATGGGTGGAAGACCGATAGCGGAACACTCGCAGCCTCAAGGCTAGGGAAATTCTTGGAACGTGGCCTGCTTGGTCTGCCGGCACCAAAATTATTCCCAGAATCTTCAACAGTGGCACCCCATGTTTTCGTAGGGGACGAAGCGTTCAAGCTTCGCCCCGACTTTTTTCTGCCTTACTAAGGTAGAGGCCTAGATGAAGGCAAACGGATATTCAACTATCGTCTTGGTCGGGCAAGGCTTGTTGCAGTTATAAGTTGATTTAGTGCGTAGGCGTCTTCACTGGCCTGGCGGCAGAAAATATTGACTTAGTTTGATGTACCTCTCGAGATCACAAGTGCAATGTATTTTATCAAAATGTTTTCATTTCAGGAGGTGTGTTGAAAACGCATTCGTTGTGATGGCCTCGAGGTTTCGCATTTTTCTCCGAGTGATCAACCTGCTCCCTGAGAATCCAGATTATGGGGTAATGGCTGCATGTGTGCTGCACCATTTTCTGAAGTCAGGATGCCACTTACGTGCCACCTGTAGCATTGCAGCGGCAGCCTAGCAGCCGTCATGCAAGAAGAGAGACGTTAACGACTCAGTGATTAGCCGAGAAATGCACAAGTGTTGATTGCGCGCATATAAAAAGTAAAGGGGGTAGGGGAATCTGAACAGTGAACGTAGAAAAGAAACTTGGCGCATGCGCATTGACAGCACGCGCATGACGCCGCGGTTTGATACTGTATTTTACAACATTTCTTCCCTTTTAAAATAGCTGAATTGGCTTGCGTGATCTTGTGGAGCGTCGAAGAGGTTGTGTGGTTACTTTGTCTGCCTCGGATGCCATGAGGGGTGGAACAACAGGTGCCTGGTAGTTGGAGAACTATGGGAGAGGCGTTTGCCCTGCAGTGGTCTTAACCTGGCTGATGATGATGATGATGGTGATGATGATGATGGTGATGATGATGATGATGGCTTCTGAGCCACAGCTCTACTCGACGCGTTTTTGTGCTTGTTATGGCTGATTGCTCACCAAAGGCAAATATTTTAAGCTGCTCCTCCCCCAGCACCTTTAAGTGCAGCTTTTCGGATAGGTTGCGATGGATGAAGATTCGCTGACTGCCACTATCGAGGAGAAGCCTGACAAGCGTACGTTCATGTGGACCCTCTGTCCAAGCTCGCGCTGTCTGTAGGAGAAACTGCTGCTCTCCAGTCCACATCAAGTTATCTCCCGTGCCTAATGAGGACTTGAACACCGTGGCTTGCACAATCACCGGTAAAGAAGATACATCCCCTTCATCAGTGTGGCGGTGTCTTTTAAAGTCAGGGTCACACATTGTCGTTATGTGTCTGCCCTTGCAATGCGCAAACCTGATCTACTTAGCTTTACGGCATTCTCTTGTCGCGTGCCCCTTTGTTGTGCACCGGTAACACCGATTGTCACGCTTCAGCACCTCTCTCTTATCCACCACAGACATCTTCGCGTTGCAGTTGCCGGTCTCATGGCCGTTCGAATGACAAAATATACATCCTGTGCTGTTCTTGATCGTGGTGTGCAGTGCCGCTGCAGTACGCATGTTCGCCGCTTTAATGTTGCTGTTGCGCCTTTCCTTTACCAATTCGGCGCTGTTGTCTCTCGGAGCTTCGGCCCGCTGTATGATCTCCCGCGTCGCAACCTCTTTTCTCAAAAAATGCAGGAGCCCTTCCAACTCACTTCCCTCGTTCCTAGCCTCGTTTTTTCGTTGGTATTCCAGACGAAAGTCGACAAGCACCAGTCTCTTTATTACGGTCAGTAACAAAGTTCCATAAGTTCCAACACTCACGCCTAAAGAAGTGAGGCCGCGTACACCTGTCTCTACTTCGTTGACGAGGCCGCGCAGTTGACCGTGATTCCGTGAGTCACACACTGGCTTGATGCTAAGTAGCCGTCATATGTGGTCTTCTATAATCACTTCGTTTCTGCCGAACCTCTCCTTTAATAGCGAGAGAGCAACGTCGTAGTTGAATTCCGACAAATCAAGTCCTGCTTCCAGTCAACTAGCGGTTAAGGTACTTGAATTTGTCTACGTTTGAGAGGTTCTGGTTATCGTTGATAGTCGACTCAAACCGACTCCAGAACCCTTGCCAATCTCGAAGCTCTCCATTGAATTTGTTGATTTCGAGCTTTGGCACCTTTACGGTGGGGCGTATTTGCGGATCGTTTGCGCTAGATTCTCTTTGATCTGAGAAGTTTAGTGTGAGATCTGATGAAGCATTTGTGCAGCTAAAGTCGCGTAGCATGCGTTGTACCTTTGTTTTCGCCACGCTGATCTTTTCTCTGTACATTTCGGAGCATGCAACTTCCTCTTCGAAAGCTTCATCTTCAACACCTTTTTCTATCTCCCGGTCTAGCTCTTTTAGTGAGTCCTCTTTAAGAGAAAGATTTATCTTTTCTTCCAGCTCCCCGATTGATGCAATGCCGTCCATGGTGGATACTTCGTTGAGCAGCTTGGTTGTAGATGTTAGCACCACGGCCCTTCTTCGCTTGATTCTGTCGATATCCATCTTTTCACGTCCCTATTCCCGGGCTTCGGCACCAAAGGGTTGTGGAATAAGAGACAGAACGTTTAGTTTATGGAAAAATGACAGACGACCGTTCGCTTCGATCGCATCAAGAAGACCTTTATTTTTTACTAGAAGGTATGGGAAAGGGGAGAGAGTAGAGAGAAAGGGAAAGTCATAACACACCGTGCCAAATAGGCACGGTGTGTTAGAACCCACTCCACAGCTGGAAGGCACCACCACACCACCGGTCGCTGTTCGTAGATCGCGCCCGCCAGTTATGCACGCAGTTTGAGGGGTATCACGTGTACGGCGCCTTCGTACATCGCGCCCGCCAGCAATGTACGCAGTTTAAGGGTTATCAAGTGTGCGGCGCCGCTGGGGGGGGAGGGGGGTCCTCCTTGCCACATCGTCGGCGTCCCCCAGCGCTGGGGGGGGGGGGGGGGGCAGAGGGGGGGCTTTGGCTCTAGAATGGAGGATTGCACGGGGCATAAAACACCATCTTTTCATCAGCTCGCTCGGCAACCATATTCAAATTATGTGACATGCGGTGTATGCAAGGTACGACGACAGCCTTTCCTTTTCGCGCGGTGGTTCCTGCGCCAGTGGGAGAGTTCTGAACTTCTTCAGGAATTTTTCCTGGTACGGAAACTGGGGTGGCCTGCCTCCATTAGTCGTTCAATCTGCTTAATAAAACTCTCCACAGATCGATGCGGACAGGACGTCTTGGAAGTGTTGGGCAGGCACATGTTAGCTATGTTTTAACTAGCTTGACTAGATTGTCCATTGTCGTCCTCGCGCCTTTCACATCAGATAAGTTTTACAAAGCTGACAAATGCTCTTCGAGGAAAGGCGAAGAAAGATAGGAAGGTAGGCAGGATAGCCAACA
Source organism: Dermacentor andersoni (assembly GCF_023375885.2). Classification (NCBI taxonomy): domain Eukaryota; kingdom Metazoa; phylum Arthropoda; class Arachnida; order Ixodida; family Ixodidae; genus Dermacentor; species Dermacentor andersoni. The sequence continues at coordinate 114,980,466 of NC_092819.1, read as the reverse complement.
TAAACACCAGCGAACTATTCTGCGCAAGGGAAAGGGTATAAAGGGAATGAAAGGAAACAGGAGAGCCGACGTTCAAAATAAAAAGGAAAGCGTTGTGTGCACAACAATGCGATACAGCGCACTCTAGCAACAGCTCGCATGTCATGTAGCAGGGCAACACAAGGGTGTTGAGCAGTCTCGACACTAGTTGTCTCCCCCAACAAGATGCAAATAAGTGCAGTTAAGCCTGGATTCCTGGCCACACCAGAATGAGGGCAGTCACATAAGAGATCTCGGATAGTTATCTCATAGCCGCAGAAGTTTACGGTTAACATTGAGACCTGTTTAGTGCAAGAGCACTACTGTCGCCAAAGTCGCATAATTTATTCAATTCTCCACCCCCGCCTCCTAGGTATACACGGCTATTAAGCATCGCTTCTTTAAGAATGGGCCGCAAGCCTACGTAGCGCGCCGTTTCGCGTAAACGGTAGGAAACGTGATCTTTGGTACCTCCATAAGATGTTGAGCTATGAGAAGTCGTGACTAATGTTTTGTGTGTGATAATATTGTTCACCAGAGAAGGTAACCGCTGGTAGGGCGAAACCACGGTGGCCATTCGCCAGGGCTACGTGAAGCTGAGTGCATCCGCGGCTGTTGTTCTGGGTGTTCTGAAATGGCTTACCATTAAAGGCGACCGCTAGCAGAGTCGGAACCCCGGTATAAATATGCCCGGCCTACGTGATGCCGTCTTCGTCCGCAGCTGTTGTTCTGTGTGTGAATAAGTTGACTACCAGTGAACGTGATCGCCAGTGGAATCTCAACTACGGCGAGAACCAACGTGCGCGTGTATGACCCCTGTGTGCGTCTAGGCGGCAAGAGGTGAACGCCGACGCCCTGAGAGGTTTATAAAAACGAGCCGATCCGACACTTCAACAGCCTGCTCCGGGGATGATAAACAAACGCCGAGCAACTCCCGGGCTAATAAGCTACCGACATCACGCCACGACAGCGAACACCGCCAGCCGCCGTGGAAGCCAGCCACCGACGTCGAGGTGCCGACTTCGAGAGTCACTTACGGGCCGCATGAGTTGGGACGGACTGTTGGTGCGCCCAGGTTTCTGCATGCCACTTTTGATTCTGTGCACTGTGGACTTTAAACATTTGCTTTCCCGGTTACTGTTTAGAAATGTAGTTTGTACCGATGTTAATTGTTCATGGTACGATTACTCATCGTAATTGTTCAACAATGTTACACCTGTTCTTTGGAACAGTCACTTTCATACTTTTTCCGTCTAACATATTCACATCCACTATTGTTGCTGAGAAATCACAATAAATTACTGCCCTTTGCTTGATTGCATCAGGCCTTTGTCTCGTTCACAATGGCAATTGGTGAAAGCCAGGCAACAGACTCCACCCTCTTATGCCACTACACAGGAGGAGCTAACGCACCGACTCTCAGTCGTGACAACCACTATATTGGCGTTGAGCAACTCCTGAACGAAAGATAGCCCTATCACGGCAAAGGTGAAACAGTTTCTTGAAGTATTTAACATTTAGTGGAATTTGTTTTTCCTTCCAGGTACGACGATCGACTAGAAGTCCAGGAGTCGTCAGGACAAATAATTCTTAATGTATACGAAGGATATCTGACGTGTTTGTGATGACGAAGCAATTATGTCGCTTTGAAATTTATATTTGAAAAGGCTTCTTTTTTCTCTTATTGGCAATGTATACACGACCAATTTTACTAGTATCTCTCTGCATTCACCCAAGCACTGCCACATGTATACGAGGTGTCCTCCGCAGGACAAAAAGAATGTTGCTTGGCTCCCACAAGAGGTCTTCAATTGAAATATGTACAATTTCTGGCAACACTTCCACTCCTTCTTTTTTCATGCTAGTCATGGATAGCTATCTTTGCATTAGCTGCGAGCACTTCGCTATCTAAGTTGCTCATTAGATAGCCTATCTATAGAAAGTGTGACCTTACACTTTGTTTGGGACGTATGTGCGCTCTGTTTCTGATATTGTATTTATCTGCTATTTTACATAATTTGGTTCCAAACAAAACTTTTTTTATTGAGCGAGAAAGCGACAAACTTAGAGGCCCAACTTTTCTCGGTCAGAAACGCATGAAGTTCGTGCAAGCCATGCGTTATGCTTGCTTGTAAAAAGTGTAGGTTCGAACACTGCCCACCTGCTTTTGTATTACCTGTGCAGTTCGCGTTTTACTGTTTGCTGCCAGAGCTTGGCATATTAGTCCTCATTGTGTGTTAAGAACTTACAGTGAAACTATGCTGCGTACTTTGTTGTATTGTAAATAAATCGTTCTCCTTTGAAAAGTATGTTCTGTGTCAAAGTATGCATGAACATGTCTGCATGAATGTACAGCATGCTTTCAGATTACGGGCACAGATGAAGCGGACATTCCGCTAAAGCATGCTTCAGGTGGTAAGAAAAAAAATGCTTTTAATAACTGTGTATATGGGTGCAGTTGACATAACAAATACAACGAAGGCAGAGGCACTTAACTATTCTACACGATACCTAAATCTTGATTAAATCTTTCCCTCGAGATACAGCGACTGCAGTGAAGAATCCGCAGCATAGCGAATAGAGACAAAACATCGAAGTACATCATTCGCCAGGCGAAGCGGTTTTTGTTTTCGCTCTGCTCCCATGCTCAATTATCTTACCCCTTCTAGCCTTTCCGCTGCACATGACAGCTGATGAAAGCGGTAGTCGTATACTGCTACTTATTTAAAAGCATCTTTACAATCACCAACCAGATAAGCATCGACAACAGTTACACGAACTATATGTATACCACACAGGATCACTGACGGTGACCAATCGACATAAAACGGCAGCCTCGGAAGCACAAACGTATGTTTAAATAGCTATGCGAATCATCCGTGTCAGCGTAGTCATGTCGCGAAGTGGTCACAGTGTTCGGCTTTCACGCGACGTACCCGGGTTCAATTCCCAATGTGAGCATGTTTGTGCAATGTGTGTTTCGATGTTTGTCTGACGAGTGTTACCAATTCCCTATAATGTGGTTCTCAGCTGTATGTATAAAATAAACGTCGTGGAAAACCACTCTGGGCGGCACCTGCCCATAAATAAATTAAATTTTTAATGAAAAATGCGCGTTGGGTCACATCATCTTGAGCCGCATAATATTTGAGCCACGCAATAAGCCGGATAGATTGGATCTGAAATACTGCATAAAGATTTGGCGTTATGAGTGATATTTCGCAAGCAGCCCTTCTCTGCAACAAATAAGGCCGTTTAAATGTAGGCCGCATATGCAAGAGTCGCCTAAAATTGGCCGCATACGGAGTAGGCCGCTTGAAGTGAGCAATTTATAAGCGTGGACGGTTTGATCTACTTTCCGAGTTATATGCGTTATTTTAAGTCGGTATTGACTAGGAGTGTAGAGTGCATTGGGATTGGCAAAGCCAACATTTGCAGAACCATGCTCTTATAAACACTGCCAAAGCTGCCTGCTGTAGTCGACCATGTGTATGTTCCCAGTCGAAAATGAACAGCATTTCTGATTGTGGTTCATCGCGTTCGACACGAGCTAAATAAAAAAAAATCGGTGAGGAAGTCGTTAAACACAAGCCAGTGAACTTCATGCCCACCGCAGTCCAGTAAATAAAGCTATTTGCAGCTATTATGCCCACGTTTGGTCCCTTCGACGGTCTTGTTTAACATACAACTGAAGCGCTTTAACAACCAAAAGCGTATCTGTTGAAAGGCGGATACAGACAGGCTTTCTGAATCACGGAAATAATACAAAGAACGTTGTACTGAATACCGACAGCTACTTAAATCATTACGTCTACATCTTGTTTCATCTTTATTTAGGATAAATTCTGAGCCATAATCCTCATAGCTTCTTCCGCATAATCAACCCAGTTTGTTATCGCGATAGGGTCCTCAAAGATTTAAGTGGAGAGATAGTTCCTAAATTTACGGTTGCGTAGATTCTAAATCGCTCATTTTGCTCAGCATTTACTAGTTAAAAAATGTACATGTTCATACTTAAGCGCACTTTTTCTCTGTAACATGTCACATATCGAAATTTATGAAGTAAGATTTTATCATTTGACAACTCGACTAAATCACAATGTGATTGTGATCACAACGTGCCTAAAACACATTCAATGGACTTTTCCGTGCATTTTATTTGTGTATTTCATTTATTTATTCGCTTACTTATGAGAACATAAATTATACAGAATGAATATTTCATTGCCAGGCCTAAACAATGAAGCTTTTGACAGGGACTGGGCATTACATATTCCTGAATGACGCAGTTTTGTGTTCTGCGAAAAAAGAAACAATAGAAAAAACAGATTCACCAGAAAAATACAGTTAACTATATATATATCTAACTATAATAGAAGGTGAAGCAGGTGATAAGCACTCCCCATACGTGGGCCGATCCGCGAGATAGTGCAATGCCGGGCCGACCTGCGGCGGAGGTGCAGTTCGACATTAAGGCGCCCACATACAGAGCTTCGCTGGTCATCCTTCTTCACAGAATGGAAGGGCACTGAGGTTTTTTTTTTCTCTGCTTACCAATGTATAGGAATTCTCAAACCTTGTCATGATGTATATATATATATATATATATATATATATATATATATATATATATATAGGGGGTTTCTTCAAGGTTCAGCACGCTGGACCCGGCGTAAGATATGCAGGAAAGAGACGACGCACTTTTTGGAAGACATTTTACTAAACATTTTCAACTGGTGGGCCACCCTTCGTCAGAGTACAGTCAGTACAGTTTAGTAAATAAGTTTTGCAAAACGTTCGTCGTCTCTTTCCTGCCTATATATATATTCTTGTGTTAAGGTTACACTTTCATATTATTTTCATGGGGTAACATAAAAGCAGTACCATAAGCAAATTCGTAAAGCTTTACTACAGCGACAGAAGAGTCAAATGGTTCACACGCAAATTAAAAAGTGGCGGGCCTACCACAGATCCGCGTGGGAGTCCATCTTTTATGTTACTTAGGTCGCTGTCTATGTTTTGAATTCGAACTAACAGGCATCTGTTTTTGATGTAGTCTGCTAAAACCGCAAACAACGGCTCCCGGAATCGTATTTCAGGTAGTTTGATAAGTAGCACCTCGTGATCCAGCATGTCGAACGCTTTCTTTTGGTGTCTAAACAATTACACTTACCGTCTTATTTTTATCTATGTCGCTATAACTATGTCGCAGGATCAAATCCCGTACACGGTGGCCCCATTTCGATGGGGGCGACATGAAAAAACACCCCTGTACTTAGATTTGGGTGCAGGGTAAATAACACCACGTGGACAAAAGAAATCCGGAGTCCCCCATTATTGCATGCCTCATAATCAGATAGTGCTTCTGGCACTTAAAAGCCCATAGTTTAATTTATTAACTACGTCTGCAAAGTCTTTCTGATTCAGCTTCTCTTGCAACAAAAACCACACAGTGAGTTTGAGAAGTGGTGAAATTTTTTTGCAAAAGGAGACCATTTTCGGGTACATAAGCTATTTGATAACACACGAGCATGCCGGCAAGATTGCTATAAGTCTACAGTTTTCGTTCTGCCGACGTTTTCCGTTTTGATAAATTGTTCTAATTAAGGATGTATTCATTGGGTTGGAAATCTTATCTGTCCTAAATGCCTGTAAATAATTATGTGCCAGCCTGCTCCTTAAACATATAATGTGGAATAGTGTCTCACGAAGTCGTATTTCATCATGCGCTCGCATTTAAGTAATCTAAAGCGCCCTTAATACATCCCAAACGTCGAGATCTGTTACCGCACTCAAATATGCAGAGCTGATGTTTGGTTAGAATTTTATGTCATGCACTGCTCTAGGGAAATTCTCTCGAACGTTCACAGCAGAACAGCCAAAGCAGTTAATAAATATGTTTGCTACTTCATTCATTTGTATTTTGGGAAAATAATTGCTAATGATTTGGACAATGCTGCACTTCATCTATTTGTTGGTTAAGGAATTCACTATGTCCCACGACTTTCTTAAATATAGTTACTTTCACTTAGCTTGTTACTATATATATATATTATATTTTCTAGCCCTAGTGTAGCTGTTAGCTCATTTCTTCTTTGCCTAAATTCTTCTCACAGCTGTACACCTGATTGACTAGCCTTACTTCGGCGCCAACGCTTTTCTTTGATGTAACTTATTTCATTGGGTATACCCATGAATTCTCGACTTTTTTTTATTAATAGTAATGACCTTTCGGCATTTATTATAGTTTCAGTTAAACGTGACAATTGGCGTCTTGTATGTTTGCAAATGGTTTTTAATTAGTAATGTACCCGAATAAACTTCTTTAATTAGTCTCTCAAACTTCTCATTATAGAACACACCAGCCCCTTGTTTAGTTTCCTCGTGACTTAGTTCTCTCTGCACGGGCCAGTGTGATAGTAAAAAGTAACTGTAAGCAACCTTTTATTTTGCGATATTGTTAACAGCTGCATTCTAGAAGCGCGCGTGAGTATGTGGTCGATACATAGTGTCGTAAATATTTTAAACAATAAATTATTCTCGCGGAGATTCTGTCATGTTGTTGTGAAACCCCCAACTGTGACAACTGAGTGAAAGGCAAGCATTTCCCCAGACAAACGTTGAAAAAAAGCATTGCATTAGGTGTAGTGCGCCTATGAAGTGGAATGCTTGCGTTATTCGAGAAAGATCACAGATACGACGCAATTTTATTTTAATTATATGGAGACTGCAGGTATCGCCGTGAGGAACCGTATTAAGTCTAAGTGCAATAAAACCGTCGCCGCTTGCCGTCTGCGGTGTGTGCTAGTGAAAGCACGCGAGCGTGAGTGGGCGATCGGGGCTAAATCTCGCGCGCGCGAGGGAGGAAGGCGAGGAGGGAGCGCGCCGTCTTCCGTCGCGGGCAAGGGGAGGGAGGATGGGTAAAGCCCCTGAAACTTCGTAATGTAGTGCCACTCTCCTCCTCCGCGTTCACTCCTCCTCGTTTCTCCTCTCTTTCACGCTCCCTCCTCGACCATGGCGCCGCCTACGTTGCTCGAGCGCAGCAGACGACCTTTCGCAGAGTGAATGCACGCATAGCAAGGCAGTGCTCTTTAGGCGTTTACGTTGGCTTTCCAGCTCCGCGTAACTTCGTGTACACCATAGAATTTCTAGTCGGATGCTTATACAAATTCGGTAACGGCAGTTTTCTTTTCATTTTTTGATAACTATTTCTTTAAAAAAGTTTCTGAAGGAGTGTTAACGCTGTGCGTTGACGACTGCGAATGTATCGCGTGCCCTACAATTAGGTACTCAACATTTGTCAAGGGCGTGTCGCAAGATCTTGTTGCGAATGGTTGTAAATAACACGTTTACCATCGAATGACAACCTCTTGGCTTCCAGCAAGCCCTCACCCTAAAGAATCCGCGCCGCCCTTACCATGTGAATTCGCGGCGCGTATCAGCTATGACGTACAAAGGCTGACGGAGATCACTGCTCTGGAGGTTCGAAAGTGTATTACAAGCTACAATGCCGCCAACGTGCGTGCTTGCCAATCTAAGCGCGCGCAAAGCCTCAGAGGTGGGCGATGGTGCTATTATGTTTCTCGTGTCTCAACGCCGACAGAAATACCGCGGCCGATCATCGAGTTGGGACTGTGCGTAGCCAAGAAAATGAGTTTTTTAGCATTCGTGCGCGAAGCGGGAGCGCGATAACAATGCTTGACTCAATCTCAAACAAGACCACTGTGGCCTTCAGTAATTTTTTCAGGTTAATGACTTATCACGAATAACACTTCATCGTGCGTTGGTTCGTCCGTTTACTAAGTGACGTACTTGTCGCGAACCGAGTTGCACTGAGGTGCATGCATTCAGGACGGTTGTACTCCCTTCGAAGTAACATTTGCGAGACATGACTTTATTAGTGAAGTCATGATCGCGCAAAGAATCCCCCCGCCATGACGCGGCCGAAATTGCGGCAAGTGAAACGATGTTTTATCCATAGGTTAAAATGATATGAAACGGCATTCGAGTTGCAAGTCAACAGTTTATTTTCACATAGATGCATTACAGATTTGCCTTTGCAATCACAAGTCCGTGTGCACCATTTATTGTCTCATTGCGTAAATAAACGCACCAGCCCAAGAGTCCTACAGCAAGCGCGTCTCAATTAGGCATAGTGACTGTAGAAACTAATAGTGGCATAGACGAGCAAGCGAACGACTATATGAGCGCGCGAACTAAACGAGCGAGCAAACGACTAAACGAGCGTGCGAACGAACGAGCAAACGACTAAGCACGAACAACGATTAAACCAGCCAGGGAACGGGCGGGCGACCGCACGTTTTCTTTGCGAGTGCTCCACCGCCGCATCTTAAGCTTCGCACACTTTAAAGCGCACGCGAATTAGCATATACGTCTCAATTACATATGATGCGGTCGCTCGACGACGAACGCACCGCGTAACACGGTTTCGGGAGAGCACGCACGCTTTTCATCGGTGCCTCTGTATCACAAATCCACCGGGCGACCGCCAACGAGGAACACGAACAAATGTGGCAAACAAAGCTAGTCTATCTAAAGAAGGCTAGTAAGTAACCACAAAAGGCAGAGAGTTGCTCTCCTGAGGCGTTTTCATGATCGAGACTGAAATTTTATCAAAAGGACTGCGCTGAATCTTAAAAATTTCGTAATCACGTTATCGCACGCAACCTCGCGTGCCCGCGAACTCAAGCCGGTTGGCGTTCAAAACGATTAAGCGCACCAAATGTGACTAACACGACCACGTAGTGCGCATATAAGCAAAGCGGACGTTGCGTAAAAATCATGTTAAAGCGTGCGTACAAATGACAACATGCACAGTGAACTGTGCAATATCTACTACGTTATTGCCCGCAGCACAATACGCAAGCCTGGCACATACAATACTCTGAGAGAGCCACAACTTACATCACATAGTCGCGCGGAGGAAGTTGGTCGGAAATTGTCCCTCCCGATTCGGTGAAGCCATGTCTTTCTCCTTAACGCGTTGCGCTTACCGGACGGTATCGCGAACATATTCTTGCCTTTGCTAAAACTATATTGGCATCCAAGCGCGCTGCAGGTCATGGTAACAGAAAATGACGTGAAGCGACGTCGCACTTGCCACAAAACATCCTTCAAGGCATTCACAAGATCAATACACAGAATAGGAACGGAAGGAATGCCGCCAACAAGCGCCGCTTCTCGAGCAAAGATGGCACTGAAGCGCGACTGTAAACAAACGAAGCCGGTGCAAGGGGCCACGTGATGCCATTAGGCCAATAGCGACGCGGCGTCGGCTTCGGGCAGAGCGCTCGAGGAGGGGGCGGCATTCTTCAAAGCGTGGCACTACTTTACGAAGTTTAAGGGGCTTTAAGGATGGGCGGGCGCGTTTTTCTCCGGGCGGCCGGGCAGCGTAATTACAATGGCTGTAGGCACAGCAGGGCGCGGCGTTTCTCGCTGCGCTCGAGATTTCTGCGCAAACGCGAGGGAAAACAGATGCGAGAGAGAAAATCTGGGGGCCTTTGCTCATTGAAAATGACTGCCTAGGCATACGGGAGGGTTTTCTTAGCGCGTGTTGTATGCGTTTGTCCCGGCATGGATGCCGGCATTGCGGAGTGCGATCGAGTTTAGGCTCCGCCGCTGGTTGCCCGCGCGGGTAGGTAGTGGGCGTGGACGTCCTATTTGATGATCGGTGTGCCTGAAGGGGCATGGATCTGACTGGCGTTGTATAAGTCGCGGGTCGCTTGGTGCGTCGCAACGATAGATCGCCTTTTTTTACAAGCACTGCTCTAGGACGGCACATGTAACCGGCAAACGGAGGCTTCAGGAGAGCACCTGAAGTTATAATAAACATGTTCTTATGGGTGGGCAGCGCAACCCGGACGAAAGAGGAAAGGAAGTACACAATATGAGCGCAGACTAACAAATGGTTTAGTTTTGGAACAAGGGACTAATATACAGAAAATGTAAACACGTGTAAAGTGACGTTTACAAGGATGTTAGCCTATCGTGCCATTCAAAAAATCAAATTAGGGAGCACCAATGTGCGATCAGCAATGAAACAGGTTCTAATCTGGACCGGCATTGTAGAGTTCGCTTATGCAAACCTATGTTTGAACAAACGGAAATATTGAATAAAAATATCAATCAAATCGACCGCGAGATTGCAGAAGCCTACTTCATGCATGTAAACTCGGGCGCATGCGTCATCCAGACTTCTATTACTCTGTAGGATAAAGAAACTGATTTTTTGAATGGCAAGATAGGCTAACACCCTTGTAAACGTCAGTTTACACGTGTTTACGTCTTCTGTATATTATAGTCCCGTTTTTGAAAAAATAAACCAGTTGTTAGTCTGGGCTCGTATTGTGTACTTCCTCTCGCCTTTCGTCCGGGTTGCGCTGCCAACCCACAAGAACATGTTCAATCACCAACTCGACCAGCATGCCGTGTTAATTCAGTTATAATAAAGCAGGGCGCGCAGGATCTGCAGGGCCCCCATGAGGTAGCGGGGGAATCAAAGTTGGAAGCAGCGCGGCCGGTGGGTTGGGGCATAAAAAAAGAATTGCTGTCCGCGACATCGAACAGCCAATCTTATACACCCCTCGCACACGCAGGCATCGGTGAGCCCCAACCCACGGACCAGTCCGGGTTCCAGCTTTGATGTCCACGTTGGTGTTTTGGTGCCCTGGAGGCGCCGCCAATAATGCGAAATAATGACACGTTCCAATTAGTAAAAAAAAACATGATTGGCTAAATATAATGACGACCAGCCGCCAACATACGACGCTAAGTTGAGCACTACCGCACCCCACGACTTCTGCCGGCACGCCTAGGGACAAACGCATACAACACGCGCTAAGAAACTCCTCCGTAGTCCCTAGGCAGAGTCATATTCAAGGAGCGAAAGTGCCCACAAACACGCGCTAAGAAACTCCTCCGTAGTCCCTAGGCAGAGTCATATTCAAGGAGCGAAAGTGCCCACATTCCTCTCTCGCACCCGCTCTATCTCGCGCATGCGCGCAAACGTCCGCCATCTCCGCAAGTGACAGGCGCCGCTGTACCTACTAGCAATTGTAAATAGGCGGCTGGGCACGCCCGCCCGGGCCGCTGTATCTTAAAAGCGGTGTGCGAGAGAGAGTTTACCGTGCGCTCTGTTTGCGCGGCTTAGTTCGCGCTGATGCGAGGCGCGGTATGAAGGTCAATTAGCTCACAGCTGCACTCCTCACTCCAGCGTATTCACAGCTTGTTTCCGTGGTCATCGAGTGAGATGTATTCACGTTTGCTTGTGCGCGCGTTGCACCATGCCTGTTAATTGAGTTAGTATGCCTACGTGTCCAAGGTAATAGGGCTGATAAATCTACTATCCTGAATTACTAGAGCTGTCCACTAATTCGTTATCGTAATCGATGTGTCGCATTTCCTGCGAAAATGTGGTTTCTCCCTTTTTTTTGCAACGCGATTTCATGGTAATGTTTTGTTTTTATTTCAGTGTAAAACAAGGCAAACGTTGTCCCCACGGATCTTACTACCCTTGCGTTTTCTATACTAGTCATCCCACTTGTGCTACAGCTACGCGTGCAAATTGCATCCTCGTTGAACGTCTAAGAGTAGGGAGCGTTTCAAGCACTAGTAAAGCCTAATCCGAGCTACCGCTTAAAACGATCACCGTGCTTGATTCCAAGTCAGATAAAACAGCTTGTGTTACGCAGGAAGTAAGTTGGTTTTGTGCATAAATTTCATAGCGCGAGCTCTGACAACTACTATTGATTCTTGACTGTCAGAAGTCCAGGAAACGAGAAGAGCTCTTCGCGCTTTCCTCGACGCGTCGAGTAGGTACGAGTAAGCATCGATCAACCTTGTCTACGCTTCTGACGAGTAGAAGATGCCTGTCGGCCAGCGACGCATAGGAGGAGGGAAAGAGAAAAGCAGAAGGCAGGGACGTTAACCAGAATAACGTCCGGTTGGCTACCCTACATCAGTGGAATGGGAAAGGGGAAAAGAAGGATGACAGGGAAAGAGAGGAGGGGAGGAAAGAAGGAAATTGCGGTGAGTTCGCTGACGCGTGTGGTGTTGCAGAAATTGCATTAATAGACACAGATGGTCGCACAAGCCCCTCGAGCTCAAGAAGCGTGAAAGTGCCTTCATCGCTTTGTGGGCCGACGAGCAATGGGGGCGGTGTTGGCAAGTCCTTGTCTTTTTGGGGCATATCCTGGACAGTGGCACAGCAGCTGGTTGATATTTTCTTCGGTGCCACAGACCTCGCATGCTGCGCTGCCAGTCACTCCAATTAATGTAGAGTATGCCTTTGTAAAGGCAACTCCTACCGAAAGCGACAGAGAAGCGTAGCTTCACTTCACGTCGAGGAAGTCCGAGTGTAGGTCGGAGTTGCAGTGAGGGGTTTAATCGATGCAGTCGTGTAAGTCGTAAGTTTGGCGAATTCCACTCGGTCTGTGAGAGACTGTACCAGGTGTCGAAGCTGCCTTCCGGCGTCTATCCTCGAAAGCGGAATTGGAACACTGTGCTCTTCTTGATGTGCTGTGCGAGCAGCGTTATCGGCGGAATCATTGCCACTTATTCCACAATGACCAGGTACCCATTGAAAAAGAACCTCGTGACATTTTGTGGGACGTGATGGTAAAGTTTCAGGATTTCGTATGTCAATTGGTTATGACATCCGCGTCGGAGATCTGACTGCGTGCACCGTAATGCCGATTTTGAATCACAGAACACAGCTCACTTTCTAGGTCTTTCAGAATCAATGAATTCCAGTACACTAGGCATGGCCGTTAGTTCTGCCACCATTGAGGTCGTGACACGCGATGTCTTGAACCGCGGTGTCATTCCTCGCGTTGGTATAGCCGTCGCACCACCAGAACTGCACGACGCAGTCGATCCATAGGTATAGATGTGCACGGGGTTGTCATACTTTTTATGCAAAGGAAGTAAGCTCAGTTGTTTTAGAGCAGGGGTTGGTATATATATGTCTTTTTCTGTAGTCCTGGAATAATTTTATGTACTTGTGGATGGCTCAAACACCACGGAGGAAACACTGGCTTGGCCGCAGGTGCGTGCCCTGAAGTAAACGACGCACGATATGAACTGACAGTAGCGCTAAATGTCGAGCAGGGCCTTGCAGCAGTGAGACTCGCGAGGTGGTTGGTAGGGGCCCTAGCATAATGTCTGAGATGCATAAACACTGTCTCAAAGGTAATGTGCGTCGTGATTGGGTAATCCTGCGCAAAGGCAATGGTTTCATCTGTTGATGCACTGCGTGATAAGCCACGCAGTGCATCGTAACGGTTTGGGCTTGAACGATCTGAATCGTACGCAAGTTAGTATTGCAGGTGTTTGATATTACAGGCAGGCTGTACCGCAGGAATCTAACGAACAACGTCAGGTACAGCTGTAACATAGCGTGTATAGACAGTCCCCAACTTTTTCCTGCAAGGAACCTGAACAGGTGACAGATAGCTGCCTGCCGCTTTTTCACGTAATTCACGTGCGGAGCCCCAGACAGGTCTTTGTCAATTACGACTCCCAAGAACCCGTGACTTCTGCTGTATGGTATAAGTGGTCCGTTAATAGATGCGCTGTAAGCAGGCATTGACTTCCTCGTGAATGCCACCATTGCGCACTTTCCGCATGAAATGTCAAGTCGTTGTTGACGAAAGTAGCAAGATGTCATTGTGGCTGCCTTCTGAAGCCGAGCGCGAAGCTGAAGCCGTGTCACACCTGACGCCCAAATGCAGATGTCGTCCGCATAGATGGAAAGTCGTACGGTGCTTGGCAGGTTGTCAACTAATCCACTAAGGGAGAGATTGAAAAGCGTTGGGCTAAGCCAGCGACGCATAAGCGCTTTAAACAATAACGATTCGTATTAATTAAGCAGTGTAGACCAATTTAGACCGCCCCCCGGTTGCTTTTCATTTTTTTTTTTTTTGCTATGAACATATAACTTGTTGGGAGACAGAAAGGGTGTGGTGTGTGATAGCACAGTAGTTCACATGGCCGTCCTTTCAATCAGCTAGCTTCATATGACATGGTTGCCCAATTTACGATCCTACATACTTGTGGAACTTTTGAGCAGACATCTTAGACACAGCATCTCACCTTTTATTGAAGGGCGAAAAATGCGTCTATTTGCGATAGTAAGAACTGCGGTATGTGAAACTACAAAGCTGAGCTGCTGCCACCGGAAAGACACGTTTTGGCAAAACTAGCAGCAGCACAATGTTGCCTAGGGTGCTGCTAAGGTTTATGTATTTTATAATTTTATTTATTTTTACAAAACGGTGAACATATGTCTAAGCAGGGGAAAGCTACAAGATGACTACACAAATCAAAAAGTGAACACAGAAAAATCGGCAAGGTTCACAAAATGTAGCACTGATACTGCCAACAAAATGTATCACGTGGACCGTTGTAACCAATGGTAATTTCCGCGTAAGGCATTCCAATAATAATTGTTCTGGGGAAAAAGTGAATACTTAAGAGGGTTATTCCGTGCAAATAGTGGTTTAGCATACTGGCTGTGTCTGCGGCGGAAAACTCTAAATGTGCCTTTAATCATAGAGGCGTGAAGTTGTATTCCAGCGGTCGGAAATTGCGGTACTCTCCACGTTGCAATGACTTTAGAGTTCGGTAGGGTTACGGTATATGGCTCATTTAGGAGTCAGAGTAGCGCACAGGACCACCATCTCACGTGCGAAGCGAACCAACGTTTTATGAGGGAAAGCCACACGTAACGTTTGCATATGTTTTCCCCAACATCACTATATACCACTTGACAACGCACATGTTGTCGATGGAACGTAGTCGTATACTTGGGGCTTGTTCAGTGAGCAGCTGATTGTCATATATCTCTTGGCTGAAATAGTTTCTTGCCCTCGGGTCTGTGATCTCGAAATTTACTCTTCTTCCGTGGTTAACATACTTTCTAATATCATTTAATTGCGAATCTGTTTGTGACTATCTTTAAGTCTTGAAATTGCACTCAATGACCGCAGCTTTCGGCAGTGACATAATTTTTGCTTCCGAAATTAGGTAGTCCAAAGTTTTTCTTGTTACCCTAGCTAAGCTTCCGGAACAATGTGCTTCGTGGTTTTCTTACTTTGTATCAATGGACAAGTGAGCAGCAAAGTATTGCGGAGGTAACGCCGAACTTGTTTCGGCGGCATTGGCATTTTACTGGGCCTAAGCTTCACTGCGTTGCGTACTTATAGAAGACAGCTAGCTTGTACTGCTTCCACATGAGGAGGAGAGGCCTCCTTCTTTCACGTGATTATTCTGTTTATTACGAAGCAAGATACCACGCTACTTCGATCAAATACGTTCGTAGCCTGTGCTGCAGCTCACTCCGCCTGAAAGTCAAAATTGTCATTTCTCAGGCTTCGGCGTCTGGTTCTTTGCTGTCCTCGCAATCTTTCGCCCTGTCAAGCATACCATCAATTAAGTTCTATATTACTCTCACCTTGGTGTTTTCTTTTATTACAAGCTGAACGCAGTGTGTCCACTAATCAACAGTTACCTGACTTATGGCTTGATGAAGGAGGGACGCCACGTCTTTACAGTGTTAAAATGTTACAGTGTTACAGTGTTTACAGCGCTAAAAATGATTTAAGGTGCAAAGTCAGCCCAACAAGTAATATCGAACTTTCCCCCCTTTCGGTAATGCTAATTACCCGGTAAAGCCTTCAATTGAACGCACAAACACTATCAAAAAGCAAGACTGCTCGCTGATAGCAGCTGACAAGCCTGCAGCACAACCTTAAATTTCTCCGCGGTGCTGTAAACTAGTGATTGGGACCATAGTGCTTCAGTGACGCGGGCGTGGAAGAACGATGAGGACAATAGCGCCCATCCTTGTCGTTCTTCCTCATGGAAGAGCGCATGGACCTCATCACCGCATGGACCTTGTTACCTGAGTGCCATGGCTCCGCGAACTGTATCAAACCAACAAGCCCAAAAGTCCGTAATCCTAGCTTTAAACTACTGTGGACAATATTGTAATACATTACTGACATACAATGTGTAAAATGATATTTATTTGTAATATTCATAACATAAATATAAGAAGGCAGACGGTTGCGGCGTACGTAGCGTTAGAAGTTTGGAAACTGGGGTATTCCTGTCGCCGTCGTCGGTACAGTTTATATCAATAATTAGGTGGTATTCGCGTTTTGGATGTATGCGCTGTCATTTGTTTTCTTTATTACTCTTTTTTATATGTTTTCCTTGGTGAGCACTGCATGTTCGATGTCAACTGGATTGAATTTTCTAATAGCTCGGCACTATGGCCAATATTCCTATTGCTGCGTCTTGTGCAGTAGTCACTTGTTTCCGCACTAGAGTTTCACGCGTGTAGAAGCATTGCGTACGGAAACGGGAGCTCTCTATGGACGTGACACGGTGCACTCGCAATAGCTTTACCATTTGGCTAAACATACCCATGCTTTGAGAATGTTTTAGCTTGCAGCGACATCTATGTACAACACAAAGTACAAGCAAACATTCGTAATTCAAGATGTGGCAGCACCCGTGGATAGCCGCGCCCGTCGTGAAGTCTTGAAGGCCACGCATACCAAGTGCACCCTCTCTCTATAGCCTATACCGAATACTTTGTTACCAACTGTCGTTTTCAAATGGCAGACTCACCCATGTGGGCTAAGTGCAAACGTGAACAGACCATAAATCATCTTATGTGCCATTGTTCTCGCTTCGAAACACGATGCAAGACTCTCCAGTGTGCCTTTGATAGACTGGACGATAGCTCATTTACAGAAGCAGAGGTCTTGGGAGCCTGGCCTCACAGTTCATCAGCCCAGAAAGTCACTCGAGCTCTTCTACAGTACCTGAACGTGACAGATTTCAGTGCCCGACTTTAAATATGCTGCCCCATGCTTCGTAAATGCGAGAGTACGATCCAAAGTTGCTTCTTCTCTCTCTTTCTCTTTGACTCCCTCATCCCCCTGCCCACGTGTAGGGCAGCAAACTGGACAGTCTCGTTAACCTACCTGCCTTTCCTTCGTCTCTTCTGTGTCTCTTATGTTCTAAGCATCATGACAAAGACGAATACATTGTCATCGAAGCGTAATGACAAATCTAAAGCAAATGCAGCCGTGAGTTCGGAACTAGTTGGCCCAACGTGCACGACAGAAATAGGACTTAGTTTTACCACTCAAGCTTGTAGCCTTCAATGCGCCAGCAAACAATGTACAGAGTGTTACTTTTGTTGTTGTTGCTTTTTTTTCCTTTTAATTCTTTTTTCTTTTTTGGGGGAGGGGTGGGGGCGCACGGACAAATGTGGATGGTTCTTCTTGGGTATCATCTCGTGCACCATCGAGGTGCGACGGCTCAATGCTGCTGGAGCCATCCTTATCATGCCATCATTCTAAACATGTCCTATCTCTGAGACCATGTCTTAAGGCGTCTTAAGAAGTGAGAGCTGTTGTCACTGAATAACAGACCTTGCTACCACTTTACTTCCTGACGAAACCGGCTTTTTTTTTTTTTTGGTTTTGACTGGGTAATGACTTGAGAAGAGGAGTCATGCAACAACATGCAGCTGCTAGTCGGGGCCTATCCCTGTTGATTTTGCCTTTCCTTTGTCTTCTTTTCAGCTACCGGGTTAATGATGAAAACACAATCTCTCCAATGCTATTTACTGCATGTGTAGAGGTATTGAAGCTGTCCAATTCGAAGGATAGGTGGAAAAACGAGGGCCGCTTTGTGTACGTCAACATAAACATTCGAACGATTGTGAACTGCTCCGAGACAAATGTTTTTGTTCTGTATGTGCGAACTTTAGAACTGTTGTCACTGTTATCGTTTCTCGAGTATTTCTTTACTGGTTACCTATGCTTCTTTTTCGAGCTCACCCTCGAATTAGAAGAACGCGAGTTTCCGGTGCCGTCTAACACGCACCAACGCTTTCCTGCATGCATCCCACGATAAAAAATGAAATAAACTAAAGGGTGGACGACTGAACAACCTGCAGTTTGCATAATAACTCTTCTCGCGTTCACCAAAGATGGAGAGGGCTTGCAATACATGGTTGAGGACTTTAACTAATGAAATTTAATTCCCTCCTTTACGATTAATTCGCAGAAGCATGGAGGAAGGAAAGCATAGGAGAGGCGCCGGCCAGCATGGACATATTGGAGAAAGTGTGGCGGCAGTCACGTGCTGTTTTTCGTAAAGGAGCAGTGGGACTAGTACCACACACGTCAACGTTGCCAAAGCAACCACGCTCCTGAAGTTCTGCTTGCTACTCTAGGGCTGTGAAAAGTGAGGTAGGTTTTTTCGGCCAGTGTCTTTCTCGCACCAGATTCTGTTCGCGAGACAACCTGAATTTGGAGCGTGGTGTGTAGGCTTGAAAGTTGTGTTTTGCGTCTGTGAGCGTCAGTTGTGAGTCAGCCGCAGACACACTCAAGTAATCATAGCGTTGGTAATCGGCGCCGTATTCAACGCGCCAAAAAAAAGCACAGGACTGCGTCTGCTTCACTAAAACTGTTATGCATGTTCGTAGGCTCTGTTCTGACGCGCGTCGGCAGCACACACTACCGGCGACTCGTAGCAATGCAAGTTCAAAGCTCCCGCCTATCTGCTCTGGCGAGCTGATTGCAGGCGCCACGGGAGATGGCGCACCAATATGGCTGCCTTTCCGGTTTCAAAAACGTGACGTCAAGGCCTCTCCTCTTTTGTTTCTTTCCTCCATGCGCAGATTTGCCTAACGTTCAAAGGCATGGCACGCCAACAAGGAGGAGGAGGAGGAAATAAAGAGAGAAGGCAGGGATGTTGACCAAAAATGTGTCTGGTTGGCTACCCTACTCTGGGGTACGGGAAAGAGGGAATAGAAACATATTATAGAGAGAGGGAGAGGAGTGGGAGGAACGCTGCGGTGAGCTCGCGCACGCACGCGGAGGGCCTGAGTGAGTCAAAGACGTTGACATAGGCCAGTCGCTCTCAAGAAACACAAAAGAGCCTTCATAGCTTAATGGGCTGACGAGCGATGGGGACGGTCTTCAAGTAGCGCCTGCACAGACAACGACCGATCGTCCAGTCGTCGCAATGATATAGATAATGTTTCTCTTTCCGACTGAAATCGATGACAATGGTAAGGCAACAAGAAATCGCAATTGGCCGTCAGCCTCGACAATCTGTGCAAGAGCACATGTTTCCAAGTCACAAGTTTCCTCGACCAGGACAAGGCAATGTCATCATCATCATCAGCCTGGTTATGCCCACTGCAGGGCAAAGGCCTCTCCCATACTCCTCCAACTACCCCGGTCATGTACTAATTGTGGCCATGTTGTCCCTGCAAACTTCTTAATCTCATCCGCCCACCTAACTTTCTGCCGCCCTCTGCTACGCTTTCCTTCTCTTGGAATCCATTCCGTAACTCTTAATGACCACTGGTTATCTTCCCTCCTCATTACGTGTCCTGCCCATGCCCATTTCTTTTTCTTGATTTCAACTAAGACATCATTAACTCGCGTTTGTTCCCTCACCCAATCTGCTCTTTTCTTATCCCTTAACGTTACACCTATCATTCTTCTTTCCATAGCTCGTTGCGTCGTCCTCAATTTAAGTAGAACCCTCTTCGTAAGCCTCCAGGTTTCTGCCCCGTACGTGAGTACTGGTAAGACACAGCTGTTATAAGCTTTTCTCTTGAGGGATAATGGCAACCTGCTGTTCATGATCTGAGAATGCCTGCGAAACGCACCCCAGCCCATTCTTATTCTTCTGATTATTTCAGTCTCATGATTCGGATTCGCAGTCACTACCTGACCTAAGTAGATGTATTCCCTTACCACTTCCAGTGCCTCACTGCCTATTGTAAACTGCTGTTCCCTTTCGAGACTGTTAAACATTACTTTAGTTTTCTGCAGAATAAGCTTTAGACCCACCCTTCGGCTTTGCCTCTCCAGGTCAGTGAGCATGCATTGCAGAGGGAGAGGATAGAAATAAGCTTCCGGTTTTGACTTGGTAAGGCAATGTATAGAAATATAAAAATGAGTTGAGCACACGGCATGCCTTACCAAGTCAAAACCGGAAGCTTATTTCTGTCCTTGAAGTAAAAATTTGTACAATGATTGCCTTCTATTCGGCACAAACATCTGGGGTAGAAACTTAGAGGTTAGAAAAGAAGCTTCCTTGTGGGAACGCAGGCGAAATATGATAAATGCGATGTGACGGCGTACTCGGCACGCCAGCAAATTGTATCTGTGGCAAAGCAAGGTATTGATTTGCGCCTCGCCGCCAAGGCCGCTGCGTACCCTTGATATTGGTACACATTAATGACGACAGCTGTTGGCACGTTGGGGAAACAACACTCCTGCTGTTATCTTCAGCCGCTCGACCTAACGACAGATGAAGAGCTTGCTTTTCCCCTTAGATTCTTTGATGGCCCTGTTATCTCGAGCAAGTGGGCGCATCATCACGTGTTTTTTTTCTTCATATTACGAGGTATTACTCTTCGCTCCGAACAAGAAATAAACACGCGAAGTGCGCGTTACTGGAAGTGTCGCGGTTGCATATGTCTTACTATTCTTTACAGCTCCTTTTCTGGTGTATCCATAATTAGAACAACAATCGAGAAATTAGCTAATTATTTTTACTTACCGGTTTGGATTTCAGAGATTAGATACTTATTAGTGGTTCCGCAAATTAACTTCAAACAGCATGCACTTGGTCTTTTTTGCTTAGAGTAATGTTTCCTTGTTTAAAGTTTGTGTACGATAGCTATAGACCTGCTGTACACTTCACACAAACGTTTTTAATTTCGTAATGGAAGGGACTACAGTGAGGGGGCCGCTCTCTACAGTGGCAACACTTTAGTGTGGGGACACCAACAGTCGATGCAAAACCTGATTGACAGCACTTATTCATGTTCGTTACTGGTAGAGCCGTGTGTATACGTTAGCTGTTTTGCTGAATACCTTTCGTTTTGTTTTGTTTTTAACAATTTATGTTCTAGGTAGGTTAGGCTAGGTTATCAGAACTTGTTGCTTGGCGAGTTGATACTCTTCATGAGAGCCTGAAGGACATATCCACGCACGGGAATGTGTAGCGAACAAAAATAGGAGACATACAAATGGAGCGCTCCGTTCGTCTGTCTCCTAATTTTCTTCGCTGTACATTGCATGTGCATGGGTGTGCGCTCTTCAGGCAGTCATTAATTTAGGCTACATTACGGTAGGTTAGGTTAAGAACGAAAGAAGTAAATATATCTGTACATGTTTACATATGCATTATGTCTACCAAGTAGCGCAAATCTGTACACATAACATGTGATGGAAAAATGAGGCCCCTTCACTTTTTCGACTGCACTGCCATGAAGGTGCAACTGGGCTATTATTACGGGCCCCATTATCACAGTGACTGGCTTTCGTAATTGATGTCATGGAACAACAAAAAAGAAAAAGAAAAGAAACACCGAACGGTTGTGGGGCACAGCTGGAGCACCCGCTTCAGACAAAAGGCGTTCCTTGCTCGAACACTCTCAATTCGTGAAACTTATCGATAAATTTGTGTTTCGGCAGCTTCAAGATTTTTATTACGAGTAACAGACCCGGTACAGGGATGTCCGGGTACCTAGTTTATGAATGAACGCTGTAGTATCATCTATTAGAAGGAAGAACACAAGCACTCTATATTGGAGCTACTGTGTACTATTGGAGCGTTCGCGGACAGCAATCTTGACCTCTTCGTGAAACATGGCCGCACTGAAAGATTTAGAAGGGGTGCGCAACGGGCTGCGGACCGCACCGAGACATGTTAGAACTCTTGGGCTTTGCAAAATTGAGTGTTCCTGGAGGGCCCCTTCACTCTGCTTGACGCCACTCCGGATTCGCCTGGGCATGGCCATGATTTTCATTCACACGCTTCGCTTGCTCTTGGAAGTTGGCACCCTTTGTTCTCGGCGGCAGTGGTGGTTTATTCGCCATAATGTGGCAGCTGTGCACGCGTCCGCGGCGCTGACGCCGCGGCGATGGCTGCTCTGAGCACAAAACAAGCACTCGCTTGCTTCTGTTCTAAGCTGGCTTGTTTTTGCGCGCATAACGCCGAGTCGTGAAGGCATGCAGGCCTCTCTTATGGCGCGTCAACACGTCCACCGAAGCTGTCGGCGATATTGTAGCCAGAACCGTTCAATGAAGAGGGTAAGAAGGACTTTAGGATTTGTTTCGCGGAGCATTGCCATTGAACAGGTGAGTGAATGCATGCGCGCTTGAAGCGCTGGCCGCTCGAATTCTTTTTTTACAAGTGTTCATAAGAGGGGGCCAGCGAGCTCGAAAGTATTGATATTTTACGAGAAGAGTGAGGCGCATATTTGTTATTTCACTCAGTTTAAATGATTGTCATGAATGTTTTGATTTTCACTTGCCTTTCTGAACAACCTGCTTCGTTCTTTGTTGAAAAGCGCTACCTGATAAACGCCTGCTGCGTTTCATCTCTCTGTACTGACGTATCTCAGTGTTACTTTTGCCGCATTTTGAATATACAGCTAAATATTGCAGTTACGCTTGCCATAGCTAATGCTTGCCATAGCTGATGCTTACCATAGTGACGATGTCTGTCTTTTGCTTCTGCCGTGTCCACGGCCCATGATCGGAGTGTTTCTTGCAACTTAGCATTATTTCGCAGACTTGCTCTGTTCTTATGGCGATGTGGAACTTAATCCTGGCCCTAATACTACTGAAACTATGCTTAAACAAATTATTGATGAACTGAGTGAACTGAAACAAACCACACAGTCTGTAAGTCAACAACTAGGCAAAACAAATGACAGGATAGCGTTTATCGAAAGGAAACTGGACGGACTCGCCTCAACTGTCACTGATTATTCCCAGAAAGTCGATGAACTGCAAAGCAATGTCGAAACTTTGCTCCGGAAGATTGACGACTTAGAAAACAGGAGTAGAAGAAATAACCTTATTGTTTATAGCATGAAAGAAAAAAATGAAGAGCAACACCAGGACCTAGAAGCATTTGTGTCAAAAAAAAATTTTGACTTACATACTGCAGGTTTCTAATGTATCCATCTAGCGAATCCAGAGAATTGGAAGGCCCGCTGAAAAAAAAATGCCGCCCAATTATTTTTAAGTTGTTGGACGGAAGGGACAAGGGTAGGATTCTTCAAAACTGCAAAAAACTGAAACACACAGAATACAGCATCTCTAAAGACTTTTCGCCACGGGTTCAGTGGATACGCAAGAAGCTTTCGGTCAGCGCCCAACAGCAGAAAGCAAACGGTGAAGAGGTCGGGTTGTTTTTTGACAAGATAAAGATAAACGGAAAGCTGTTCAGATGGGACGAAACTCGTGAGGAGAGGGTGCCTGTAAGTGGTGAATGACAAGCTTGCCAGGTTTCTCGTAAATATGGCAGACATGCGCAGACTGCGGGATTACCCAGCCAACGACGAGATGTCCACCCCGCTGCAGGCCTTCTTTCTTTTTCTTTGTTGAATATCAATGCCAGAAGCATTTGTAATAAATTAGATGATCTAGACGCTCTCCTTATCACACATGACCCAGACGTCACAATCATAACTGAAACGTGGCTGAATGAAGCAATTCCAGATACAGAAGTCATACCCAACACCCACGAGATAGTATGGCATGATCGCAGCACAAGGGGAGGGGGCGTAGCTATAGCGGTAAAAAAGGAATTAGATTACACAGTTATTCCCCATAACACAGGCATGGAAATGGTTTGGATTTTGCTTCGGTTTTGTCATCTGAACATTTTTATTGGTTCTGTGTACAGGCCCCCCGATGCTGACATTTCGCTTCTTGAACGATTGCACGATTTTATGGAAGAACATCGTAGACGTTATACTCACATAATGATGTGTGGAGACTTTACCTTGCCGAAAATTAATTGGGAACTTCTGGCCGGAGTAACTTCATGTCAACATGTCAATTTTTTGCTCGACATTGCCTTTGCATTCAACTTAAAGCAGGTCGTACAGGAGCCTACACGTATTGCATCAGGAGCAAGCTCGCTCCTTGATCTTGTGTTTATTAGCGATGCCATTGAGAGACTCGGTTTCTCTATTGATATCATCCCAGGTATTTCTGACCACGAAGCAGTGCTGTTCAAAAGCAACATGGTGCGACCGCCTGCCCTTGAGTTAAGAAAACCGTTTCTCGACTTTAACAATGCCCTAGACGACAGTATTTTAGATTTATTGGAGCTAGACTACGATCAATTCATCGAAAAACACGCGGCTGGTCTCGTGAATGTCAATGACCTATGGGTGCACTTCAAGACTATTGTACATGAATGTATCACAAGATACATGCCGAAGAAATACAGTAAAATGAATCGCACTAGTCCGTGGATTACGCGTGAAGTGATCCAGCTTAAACGTCGCATTAAGCGCCTAGGAACTACACTATCTAGAACAGGTCACGTTTCTTTGCAGTCCCTTCGCATCGAGCTGCGCATGAAAATAAAACAATCGAAGTATAACTTTTTTAATGTTAAAATGCATAAGTTTCTGACTACAGACCCCGCAAAATTTTGGACACACTTAACACAGAAGAAGGATTCAGTCAGTAAAATTCGTTCGGATCACAGGGAAATTAATGATCCTTATTGCATTGCATCAGCTTTCAATGCTTACTTTTCTTCAGTGGTTACAACGAATAGTACGTACACTCCAGAATTTTAGACTCCGTACCTTATCTTGCCAGACTTACTAATATCTGTCGAAGGAGTTGTTGCTGCCCTGCTTAACTTAAACGCAAGAAAGTCTCCGGGACCAGATGCCACAACAAATACGTTTCTCTCCCGCTACGCAGAATGGTGTGCTGGATACCTTGTGGTCATTTACAATGAAAGCCTTTTAAATTCGAAAGTTCCAACTGACTGGAAGATTGCGAAGGTCGTCCCCATTCACAAATCTGGCGACAAACTTTGTAACTAACTACAGGCCAGTTTCACTATTATGTACTTCGGGTAAGATTCTGGAGCATTTCATTTTCAAGCACTTGAGTTCCTTTTTTAGAAAGTAGCCACGTCTTTTCCAGTAGCCAACATGGGTTTCGGCGTGGCCTGTCTACTGTAACACAACTCATTCACACAACCAATAAATTCTTGGCATGACTTGATAAAGGTGGGCGAATAGACGCAGTATTTCTAGATTTCGCGAAGGCCTTCGATCGTGTTTCGCACCGTAAGCTGATGGTAAAACTCCGACATCTACTACAAAATCAGCGTCTTGTTCAGTGGCTTGATTCCTACCTTTCTGAACGCCACCAGTACGTTCAGATCTCTGGTTCCAATTCTCCACCAGCTTCAGTTCTTTCGGGAGTCCCCCAAGGCTCCGTGCTTGGTCCACTTCTGTTCCTTATTTATTTAAATGGTTGAGCTTCGATTCCCCACTGCGATACCGTTTTTTCGCAGATGACTGCGTTGTATACCTACCCATTCAAAATGCTGAGGGTCATAGTATACTGAACGATTACCTGTCGGAGGTTTCGAAGTGGTGCCTATCCTGGGAAATGTCTTTAAATACCTCAAAGTGCGCAAAAATGAGAATTACACGCAAGAAGCATGTTCATAATCACACATACAAAATTAACGGCACGGCCATTTCTCATGTATGTAAATGAATACAAATACCTGGGGGTTGTATTTAGCAGTAAGTTAAGCTAGAGCTCGCATATCGGGCATTTGGTTTCAAAGGCGTGCAACAGGCTTTGGCTGTTATTAAACCGCCTAAAGCACTGCACAAGTAAAACAAAATTAACAGCCTACACTTCATTAGTACGCCCATTGCTGGAATATGCAGACGTTCCTTGGGATCCGCACACCCAAGTAGATATAAATCGCATTGAAGGTGTTCAAAAGAAAGCACTAAGATTCATCTACAACGCATATGGTAGACATGTGTCTGTCACTAATCTACTAAGGCAATCTGAACTACAGACGCTTCAATCCCGCCGCAAGTTACACCGTTTAAAAATGTTGCAAGGTATTATTAATAATTTAACAAACATTAATTTTGACTCTTACATGGAATATAACACTTCTCGCCCAAACACGCGGCGAACACAACTCGACAATAGTAGTGCCACGATGCCGAACTAAAGCTTACCAGTTTTCATTCTTGCCAAGAACAATATCAGAATCGAACGGACTTCCGCGTGACGTGATCAGCTTGACAAACCAAGATTCCTTCTTATCTGCTATCGTGTCTCTGTTATAGACGCACTGTGTTGGTTCATGCTCTTATTCTTTTGCATTTTTTTAGAAACGCAAAATATTTGTGATTGCTCCTGTGTTCGCTTTTTTTATTGTGTGTGCGCTCGCTCTGTTGCATCGCGTTGTACAGCGATGTATGTTTGTACCACTCCTGCCTTGGCCACCAAATGGCGACTGGCAGTATTGAATAAATAAAATAAAAATTTGTCCGGCGAAGAAATATGGTGATAGCTAGGTTATAGTTGGCGTTCGTAATTGTGTTTCGGCCTTGCCGGCAAGAAGAAAGATAAGACTGTGTTTTGCATGTTCTCTGTACAGTATCTCAACAAGCTTTGCTGGAAACTGAACTTGGGCTTTGAGCGCACAGCAGAACAGGTCAACCTTAGTCTCTAGCAATAGACTTTTGAAGATGGCAGCAGTTGTCTGTAGCTCGTAGCCATTGGCTGGATACGCACAGAAAGCAAATTATCCTCGTGCTGGAACCGTTGTCTTGAAATAGACTCGTATAGCTTGTCTCATACAGAGAATATTGTTGAATTTGTCAGCCACGTTGCAACTAAAATCTCGGACAGAGTAGCAACATGAAACTTTCTAACTGCAAGCGGCGTGCAATAGATGAGTCGGCAAGAAAAAGCCAGTGGGCCTGCATGACCTGAACTGCCGTAGTTTGATGTGGAGAGCTGTGACGTTGTCTAAAGTGCCAATTGAAATGGGATTGATTTCATGGACATCACTTTCACGGCTGACTAGCCTGCTCGCCAATCCAGTTAGGTGGCGCGCTGCCCGTTACTCAGCAGCTGTACTTAAAGTATCGACGAAATTTATCCGCCGTAGAAACAGGCTCAGGATTATGGCGCTGGTATCCATGGCAACTTTCTCACGGCATTGATATGCAATTTAGAAACGCGCTGGACATTATATTTTGCTTGCCGTAATACGGAGTAAAAGCACGCAGAAGTACAGAAGATAGTCGCTAATCAGCAACTTACATTTTGATAAGAACAGAGAACATAAATAAAAAAGCCAAATCCTCGCACATATACTCAGTGCGGGGTATCGCCGACCAAGGTATTTTCACACTAAGAACAAAAAAGCTAAATTACTTGATGAGAACTAAAACAAAGCCTTGCTGCATCGCGACAACGTGGCCGCCTTCCTGGGCGGTCAGAAAAATATGCATATTGCGTTTTCTATGAAGAACAGCACGAACATGGGACACCAAGGGCAACAAATACAGGCAAACCAAGTGCGAAACTAACGAACACATGAAAGCAAAAAGCACGCACAAAATAAATAGATTGCAAAAGTATGGCCGTATGCATAATAACGATGTCACGCTGCAGCTCTTATGTAGGTCATGCAGATAGATGTTTATGAAGTTTCTGCGTGAGCATGCTTATTAATTTTTGATTTTGCATTGAGGTAACGTAAGGGCACAACGCGACGTCGCCGCCGATCGCAGACTGCAGCTGCAATCTTAAGAAAGCAAATTCAGCAAGAAGTTGAAATTTTTCCCGAATTTGTATACGGTAAAAGTATACTGAAAGTTTGGCCAGGT
Organism: Dermacentor andersoni; assembly: GCF_023375885.2. NCBI lineage: Eukaryota > Metazoa > Arthropoda > Arachnida > Ixodida > Ixodidae > Dermacentor > Dermacentor andersoni. Next base: position 114,952,676 of record NC_092819.1, on the reverse strand, counting down.
GTTAGCTGTTCATGGTGACAGTGCAGCGCTCACGCCACAGCAAACAAGCACAAAAGGCAGAGACAGCGTTTGCGTGTTACCTTTGACTTGTGTCTTCGTTTGTTGCGTGCGTGCTGCAGTATCATCATGAGTTGTTATGTATTAATGGCTTGGTCCCAATAGCGTTCCCTCTGTATATATATAGGCCGAGGACCGCGTATTATGTTACACCATCAACTTCCCTGTTGATCGCCACTACTTTAATGATTGATCTACACAGTTGTGTGCGTGATGCGATTCATGGCAGATGAAAATTAACTTTCGGAAAACACTTGTAATGACAATTTCCTTTGCATCTTCAGCTTCCATGTTTACTTACGTATCTAACGGGTTAGAACTAACACAGTTTCACGAATGCGGGTACTTATGTCTTCTGTTCAAGCATACCGTCTCGTGGTCGAAGCACATTGATTATACCTGCAACAGAGCGCTGAAGAATCTTGGCTACTTACGAACACTTAAGGGAACTCTTAAGGGAACACTTAAGGGAACACTCACGCAAACTAAAGTGCTAATATATAGATCTCTGATACGGCAAGTCTTGGAGGATCCTTCTGTTGCTTGGTCTTCTCATAAGCTACGCGATAGTAATTTGCGAGAATTCGTTCTTAGGAAGGCTACACACTTTGTCTCTCATCGCTACTACCGCGATTTTTCTTCAACAACATCTCTAGCCCTGCTGACTCTCTTTCAGGGTCGCGATAACGAGTCTTTAAAAACATTACACTGCATCGTCGATTCTTGCCATCGCCTGTGAAACACCTTAACGTCTCCTAAGGAATCGTCCAATTCAGAGTCGCCATGCGCTTCTATTTGCACTGGACTAACATCTGCTCGATAAGTTTGTCTAAACTTGGCCACATGTTGCCAGGGATTTGTTTGTTATTGTACTTTATTTTTAATTTTGTTGTCCATCCATAACCACTCCCTCTCCTCTAATAGCCGTTACTGGGCTACAGCATGTATAAATAAAGCTTTAAAAAATTTCTAACACCCTTAAAAACCTGTTCCAGACCGTGTATGGCCTGTAATGGTATCGCACAGCAGCCACTACGCAGACGGTAAAGAGCCGCGCCACATAAATTACAAGTTTTTCAAGTTAAACACTGGTATTGTTTCACATTGCATTATTTGTTTTTCTGAACAAACGTAAGATGAAAGCTATGCGCGGTGTACGTTTTGTTTGATGAGATTTATTTGCGGGCTGGTATTCTCAAATTTGATAAGAATAATTTTATCATGAGTGTAAGACCTGCAGTGAGGAACTTTGGCGATGGAACAGTAAGCATACAGCCTGCATATAGGGGATGCCTAAAGATATAGGATGCATATACCTAAATATATACACAACCTCGCGGCACCGCTGACGTGGGCGTCCACAGCGAGACTTCGCCGTGAGTCCCCATATAATCTTCTATAGCCATAAAGAACCGAAGATATCGGATGCGAATAAGATTTTCCGAAGAAACGACAACTGTCCAAGCGTTGCGTCTCTAACCTTGCAAGAGGAAGGCGTTCTGCATCCTCCAGCCTCAGATCTTTGGTGGGCACAGCCTGTTCCCTCAGCACAGTTGCCCGATGTGCTACCCATTCGATTACAAAATACCCAATGACGCAGCTTGGTGTGAAAACGCTTAGATAGAAACATGCATAGACAGATATCCCACGGAAAGTGTGTAAAATATCCTAACAATACTAACGCATTAAAACTAAATTACGCATACAAAAAACAAGAAAAAAAATGCAGCAGCTCCAACGCACCCTGTTGGAATCGATATACAGCGAAGCTTTCCGCAAATGCACAATAAGTACTGAAAGACGTCTCTGTGTTTACTAGAAGTGCAAAGTGAAACAGAACGTTTTATTCAGGTATTTATAAGTAGAGTCCACGCGGTTGCCAAGCGGCGAAACAGACGCTCAACGTGAAGCCATCTCGCCATCTACTCCAGTGCCCTCTCTCCCGCAGCGCCATCGGCGCATTCTCATGTGGAATCAACGTGGTTTCATTCATTCATTCTCCCGTCTGATCGCGGCTCTCCTTGTGGCGGCCCCCTCGCCTTCTCCACCAGCGGCCAACTGCCCACTTGCGCAGGCCGGCTTCCCCCTTTCCTACCCTCCACTGCTGCAGGTGAAGTATTATAGCCATCGCTCCTAGATGGCCCCGCCGTCCTGCAGCCGAGTATCAGCGATTCGGTGAGAACGTACGAGCAGCAACAGCAGGTGGCAGCTTCTGTCAGCAAGAGCGGTGCATGGGGGAGGGGGTGTGCAAGGATAGCTTCGCTTTAAAGATTAGGCAGAACAGAACCGTGGGCAGAACCCATTCCGCGTTGATTGTCAGTGATAATGCGTTTAGCATTGAATCATTATAACGAGACAACGTATTGTCACCTTCGAAACGAGTTACATATGAGGCATATACTGCAGTGCGACATCTCTTCCGCGCTTTCCTAAATTTCCTAGGAGCACTCGGCGACATCTAGCGGCGCTGTCGCGAAGCCTGTACGTGGCCACCAAAATACATGGCACCTGGTGCGTTGCGAACTCTGAGAAATGTGCCTGGCCGCCGACCAGCTTCTCTTCCGCGTTTATTTCTGCACAGGCTACGCCATCCTGGGTACGCGCGCCGCCCCCAACACGAGAAGCGTGGCGCACCGGTGTTTGTAAACGTGTACCCTCGTTTATTCACACGCAGTCCTGCATACTCAATGACCAATGTTGGCGGGAGGTTTATTGAAGAGGAGTAATTAACCCGTGAATCTAATGCGCCACTCACCAGAGCGCTGACGTGAAATACGTTCTTTGAAACGCGGTACAATGCCAGTGCGCTTAGGGCGTGGCCTGCTATATAGTATTAGAGTGCTTTCCTTGAGGAACGCTGGTGGGTTCGATTCCATTGAGCATTAGATAAAATTACTGGAGCTTTTCGTCATTATAGAGCGTAACATTCTCAGTGGCACTGACCTAGTTGCCGAAGTAGGCATCAAAGACGTCCATTGAAGAGCCGCAAACACCTACAGGCACATGCCTAGCGACCCAAGTTGGCATCGAAGTAGTGCACTGGACAGACGAAGTAGCGCATACACAATGCTCTAAGTTGGTGTCAAACAGTTTCATTGAAGAGTGGTACATACCCCGTCTTGCGGCTACAGTGACCCATGCCGGCGTCAAAGAGGTTCGCCGATGAGCGGCACATATGTACGTACATATGTACACCCGGCCACAAAACATTACGGACCGTGAGATGTGAGAAAAAGCTCAATATCTCCGCAACCTCACAATGCAGCCTGGTATTTGCATTTCGCGCCTCGACTAGAATATGCTAACAACATTTTTGTATACAGTTTTACTGGCTACTACTACAAGCTGCCCGGGTATTGAACGTTTTCTGACATCGCGTGGTCCGTAAACTTTTGTGGCCGGGTGTACGTAAATTAGCCCAAATGTAGCCAACTAGAACCAAGGGCAGTAAAACTAGCCAAAAGTAACCACGCATGTGTGAAAACAGCCGCGACGTCTTTATTTAAATGACTAACTGTAAGTATTCTTGCGAAAATGTAAATGAGTACAGCATGAGCACTTGAAGATCAGAACTGCTCGAATTCAAGCCGAAATTGCTGTCTTAAGCAATATTTTTTTGCCGGATAACAAAGTGTCGTGCGCTCTTGCAAAAATAACCCTTCACGTGTCGTACGTGGCGTTTATTAAAATAACTGCAAGTAACAGTATTTTGGCGACGCTAAAAGTGAGCACGACATGAGCACACTCAGTACCACAATTGCTGGGATTCAGGCATAAATTGTTGGCGTTAGCAATAATTTCCTTCACGCGTCTTGCGGGACTTTTCTTTAAAGGACTAGAAGTAACATCCTTTTGGCGAGGATAAGAAGCAGCACGGTACGCGTATACTCATAATCGCAATTGCGGGCATTTAAGCCAAAATTGTAGTGTTCATTTCGCAATCATTTCCTGCGGTATGACGAGATCCGAGCAGCCAGTATTCCCGAGTCGCAGTCCGAACTTGATGCTAAGAATTGACTAAAGCAGTTTGTCGGACATTCGAATTCTAATGTCGTTCTTGGCTAACGTTACGCTTGATAATACTCGTTCAGCTTCAGCGTCAGATATGGGCAAGACGAGCAATTTCATTGCCCCTGCGGCTAGGTGAGCCATAGGATTCGAGCCAGACGGGTCATTGTAGCCGTGTACTTTGGTCCAAAACTCAAGAAGTAGTTGATCCGAAGCGACTCCTTCAAGTTGCTGTAGGTACCTCAGCTCTCGTTCGATCTGGTGTTTCGAGCACGCAAAAACACCGGTCGGCAACTCCTGTAGGGATGCCACGGCTCATGGCCCCAGTATTGAGTATGGACTTATGGACCTGAGCCTTCCGAGCAGCGAGGTAGCATTTGGAAACCATTTCTGTAGATCACAGACACAGAACTTGATGAAGCGGCGCTTCAACGCTTGTTTCTCGTGAGCACTAAGGTGTGTTCCCATAAGATGCTCCAAAAAAGTGACTCCGAGGTCAGCATCTTCTCAACTTAAAAAAAAAGCGTTTCAGAATTCATAAAATCAAGGTATCTGAGGCTTCGCTCATGCTAACGCAACATAGAAGGCTTAATGATCCTTCTCAGAAGGCTCGTGAAAAGCGTTTCCGGCTCCTCAAAAACGCCAAGCGGGTCGATATGCTGACCTTGGAAAAGTCTGTTCACTGTCTTTATATTCGCAAGCATGGGAGGAAGAAACACAAGATACGCCAGGTTCCTTTCGTCCTCAGACATGTCTCTCAGGAGCCTCAGGTTGGATAGCTTCGGTCGGAAACTGTGGAGGAATGAAGTCCACTGCGAAATCATACGGTCGATGCAGCTGCGATGGCGAGATATCGTGTTCCCGATGAAGAAAGAAGTTTAAGTGTTTCACTTTCCTCGTTACTTACGTTGCTCGCACGGTGAAGATCCCTATAGGCAGCGGTTGCTGCGAGCGAAATAACTGCTTCTCTCACGACGTACCAAATGTTCGAGGGCATCGAGTCCATGGCTTTTGCGGCGGCAAGGTCGAGGGAATGGCAAATGCACCTTACAAGTGTATGTGGCGGCTTATCATTTTCCGTCCTTTTCCGCAGCCAGTTGTGCCTGCCACATTACGCTCCCGCCGTCCGTTAGCAGTCCTACACAGTCACGTGTATTGATAGAGTTCTCACGAAACACGGCCTTTACCGTCTCGTAAATCGACTCCGCTCGTCCATCTGCAATCTCGTGCATGTTAAGAAACGTGCTGGCGATCTTCTCGATAATATCTCTGTAATGGCAAACCGATATGCATATCAGCTTCTTGACAGATATGTCGGTCATTTCACCAACCAGAATGGAAAAAGGTTCCCTGCTGAAGTCCCGCGCTAAATTTCCGCGAAGTACGGCGCGGTGACTTTCGTTATTAGGGTAGTACACCTTGTCCGGTGCAGTGCAATGTCCCGCCGCAGTTCGCCTTTGAGCGTATCGGAAAGCTCGTCCACGGAGCTGATGGCTATGTGACACGCCGTAAAAAGGGCGATTTTAGATGTACGGCGCTTTCGCTCAAGGTCGGCTGTTAAGCGATGGGCGATTGTATGCTCTAGGCGCAGCTGGTTGCCTGGCGCAAAATCAGTGTGATGTTTACGTGTCTCCGAATTTTTGATCAAGTCCGTGTAGCGGGCCCGCACTTTACAGGAGCAGTATTTACATGCCGCACGTTGTCTACTGTTCTCGGAAGGTACGATACAATCTGAAAATAACGAGGGCAAACGTAAATAAAGCAGGCACACACGCGGTTCGCGGTGCAACGCGAGTCGCACTGCGTGGTGCATCGTCCGAAGGCCCATTTTGGACTATTCAAATACCGGAAACAAAAAATTCTTGCCTTTTAATTTCGGGTCGTCCAGTCATTGCTTTTGGAATACAGCGTTTCACCTTCCTGTATGTTGTCGGGCTCAACTACAGTGGCACGTGGCTGCCCGTAACAGTAACACGTACCATGCTCTAAAACGTACGCAAACACCGAAACTGTGCAATAATACCATTCTCTAGAACACTAACCGAAACTACCGAAAAACGCCCGCTCTGTGGACACCAGAAGTGTGCAATGTATGCTTTACCGGAAATAAAGTGACCAGGGGCGCTATAACGTAAAACTATTCCAAACTTTTCTATTCCAATTCTGCTATCAGCCCTCCACGATTGGTCAAAAACTTTTTTCGACCACCCCCACTTCACCTGTCTGTCACGCGACGTCACGAAAACCGCGATAGCTCCCCATCTGATATGATGCGTACATACTAATTATACATGATTTGACAGAAAAAGAAAAACAGTTATTCATGATTCGACCCCTTTTCGCCATTAGTCCTCGGCTATTGGTAAAAAGCTTTCGGGCTGCACCCACTTCACCTGCCTGTCACGCGACGTCACAAAACCGCACAAACTCACCGCGTAAAAGTGACGTGTACGCGATAAAGATGCATTAATATGCCGAACAAAACTGAATTTTTTTCGGAATAGCCGCAGGCTGCCCCGTTCCGTAAGGAATAAAAGATAGCTGCCGCCGATCGCTGAGACGCTGGCTCCTCGCACCTGCCGGAGAGCATGGGTGTATTTGCGTATAATAAAACTTCTTGCGTGGCCGTGTAACGTTTTCGAGCACTTTCGGCACGTTTACCACCTCATTCTGCCAACTCTTCTTTGCTGAGGGTCAGTTTTAGCGTCATTCTTAAGCTTCCGTTGCATGCCGCCGCGGTTTTCGACCAGCCACCACAAGCTAAGTAAGGGAATGCCGACCAATCGCAGACGCCGGCACCACCCTCTTCATTCGGTTATCGATTTTCAGTGCACTGGCTCTGCCCCAGCGGATCCCTCTCCACTTGAGCGTTCTCCTCGCCTCTTGTCAGCCAATCAGATACGACAAGCCGCTCAGCGTAGGCGATGTTATTCGTTTTTCAAGCGAACAAAAGTGACCTCCTATGAACGAGGAGAGTGTTTGATTGGTCTGTACAGACAACCCTGTGGGTGACCGCCCGGTGCTTGCGTCGGTGGTTACGCAAATTTCACGTCAGGAGATTGGAATAGAAACATATTGGAATAGTTTTACGTTATAGGGCCCCAGAGTACACGCCATGGGCGCCGTGGTTTTGACACTACATAGCGAAACGCCATCAGCGGCTGCGACGCTACGAGATATTTTTAATTTGGCGCATATCGAGGGAACGAAAAGTAGTCCATAAGTAGCCAAGTAGCGAAAACATTTTTTCCGCCATCGGCCTAAAATGTATCCATATTGGCGCACAATAGCCAAACCTGCCAACCCTGCCGATGGACAGTTTTCCTGGGTGAGTCGCCTTAAAAATTCTCAGGCATTAAAAAAACACACGCTGCGGATAGCTAACGATTTTGTAAACATCTCGTGCAAATGTTGCATTCTTGTATGACGCGAGAAGCTGGCAAGCGAGAGAGAGTGATGAGGAAGAGGAAGAGGCAATATTGTCTGTAATATTTTAGGGAATATTACTCAGCACCTCGGGTAAGGGGAGAGGGGATGTAAAGAAGAAAGAAGACAGAGAATGTCAAGGCAGTCACAGCGCTTTGCTGTCATCTATAGAATTGGGACGCGGGGCTGTCGTGTAAGTTGTGAACGCTTGCAAGTGGAGCGCTTAGTCACTTTTTCCTCAAACACCCTCTCTTCAACAAAAGCCTTCTCCTCACTCTTTTCGGGGCTGCCATATTTTGTTTTACAGCAGATTTATATGGGCGACTCCAATCAAGAAGTGGGTTCGAATCATTGCGCTTCTTCCTGCTGTTACTGTTATATTTGTTGACGCAGTTTATAAACAGGCCGAAGTAAGCGATAATCTGTTTTCAAATTTTAATAAAAGATACTTCCGGTGGTATGATTATCGTGCTATCACGAACTATTTTCTGCTCACGCTCGGTCACGCCCACCTAAGCAGGAATGAAACTTTGGCCATATTGGTTATCAGTGTCGCAGCCTTCGAGTCTTGCTAATTGCAACTAGCTTGAACCACGCGAGACTTAATACCAGACAAGTACGCTCGCCCGCGCGCGCTCACTGCTGGCCGCTCCTGGCAAGACGCCTTCGAAGACTTCGCTTCGTTTCGAGCTATTGTGCATTATGCGCATTTTGGGCGCGGCTACCATCCGTCGGTAAAGCTTGTGCAGGACAAACCTAGTCCGCATCACGTAACACGGCGAAGTATTGGCACAGGAGAGTGACTGCGCCCTTCGGTCCGGTCGTGCACATAGTTGTCGTGCACACTAAAATTGCACGTAGCTCGCTCTGTGACTGCTTCTACAGCTTAGCGCATATACCAAAATAAATTCAAATAGTCGCGAAGGCGAGGACAAAACACAGTTCCGAACGAACAGGCAGCGACATAAATTATGGTCGTCCGATCGAAGCGCGGCTACATATCGCGGGGCAAAGCACAAGTTGCTGAATATTATGCATCCAATACGCCACCAGAAAAGATTTGAAGTGCCGGCAATAGCATTGGAATTTCTAAACGAGGAGTCAAAGCCTGTTTTCCTCCATCCACGAATAATTATGATTACCAAACTTTGCAGACTTTCCGAAGCTTCCTCAGAGATGCCGCGATTGTATTACCGTATGTAACACTGTAATGCCGTCGAAGCTCTCTTATGCGCATCCATAAAACATAATGGCAATTATATGGCAATAAATTTATAAGATTTGATAAGTGCCTTAATATCTTAACTGCCTTTTCACTAAATATTATGTTTTAGCTATGTATTCAGTAATACAAAGAAACCACAGGTGGCGCGCATGCTGTGTTAGAGAACATTAGTGTTGTTTTCAAGCGACGCTTGTATTGGTTCAAAAGTTTCGGTGGCCATTTGGTGGTAAAAAGCCAGATACTGCCAGAACAGAGCATCTGAGGGAAAGGGCGGTTCGATGAGTTCATAGCTGCGCCAGCGCCGGACCGTGAATCGTCATACATGTTTCCAGCTTCATAGGCGCGTGCTGACGGCCCGCGCGCAACCAATCAGAGCCCATTCGCTTCCGCCGGGGAGAGAAAGGGCTGGAAAGTGTTTCGCAAGCACTGCGCCGGCTTTGTGTCCGTTCAGTTCATTGTCGTAGAACGGATCAGATGGCCACGTGCTGTGCCTTCCCCCGAGAAAATGGCAGCCGCAGAACACCTACATAAACATAGACAAGGGAAACTGTACTTTCCACAGTCCAGCGAAAATAAGGGTAGCGGTGGCGTTGTGAACTAAAATATGCGACCGGGAGATGGCGCTAGCAAAATCAAAACTAATATCATCATTGTTATTAGTGAGCAACATGGCCGCTACAGTACCGGCAGGTGGGGCACGTCACGCTGCTTTCTCGCTGGTTTTGGGCGCTTTGTTACCGTTCTCGGGGCGGTGAGCGTGCGTACGGTCCTCTAACATGGCCACAGATATCTTTATTATGTCGCCAGTTGATCGAGTGACTTCAACTGACAAAAAGACACTTCAAAGAAGTAATCTTACATCGTTTATTGTCATGGTGAAGGAAGCAGCACATGCCACAATTTTAGTCCAGGTCAGGTGGAGTTAATGCTGTCAGACACTTAGTTTACATCATACAGGAACACAGATAGCTATCTATTTAATGAAATTGAAAGCCGAAATTCAGTGTTCTCGTCGTGTTTAGGCAAAGCCGGGAGAACAAGGCTTCAGACAAGGATATTTATGATGGGCTACCCTCGTACTTGTATTCCGTACAGTGCTGCTTGCCGTAGTTCATCGTATTGGGGGCGAGCTCCACCGCTGGAAAAGCTGGCGCCACCGTAGGCGTGACATGACATGAGGGATCACGTGGACACAGCGGCCGCGTCGGCTGCTTCGGAGCCGAAGCCAGCCGAAAACAAAAGTTCAAAGTCCCACCTGCGCCGCGGTTCTGACTAAGTGGTGAGGCTTTACGGGCTTGGGTATCTGCTTGACAACATTTGAAAGTACTATAATAGGTATTGGCTGCCTTTGGAGGCGTGCAGCATGGTAGACTACTGCTTGGTGCCGCAGTGCCGGACGTACGCAACAGAGCCCGGTGTCAGCCTTATTCACACGTAGCCGCAGGGCAAGGAGCTGCATGTAGCTTGGCTGGCGAAACTTAGAACCGCCAGAGAGCAATCGCCTACAATTCTGGTATGCAGCAAACACAGGCGCGAGGAATATTTCTGCTACGGCGCCGGGACTGCGCGATGTTCGGTGAGTAGCAGAAAACGCGCACTAAGACGTTCGCCCGCGCCTGCTGTCCGGCTAATGTCATGACACTTTATTAGGTCTATGAACTTGTTGATACTATATTCTTGCAAGTTCACTAGAATGGAAAGGGAGCGGTAAGAAGCGCATTAAATAAAGGCATGGCATATGGTCATGTTTGTGTTACGAACTAATGCACTGGATTACCAAAAAGAAGCAGAGGGAAATCGCACACTGAGAAGACCGATTAACATACAGTGCGATGCAACTTGAGAAATAATATTGAAATGTCGAAGGATTTAGAAGACAAGAAAAAATTGCATCGTCGCGACGGCGCATCAGAGTCGCCGGAGGCGTCGAAGTCTCTACAACGAAATAATTTTTGAACAGTTCTGACAGCGTCCACGCAACAATGGTTGCTAGTGTGCTGTCAAATGCTCATATGCTACGGCCTGAAGCTCACAGCACGGCGCGAAAACGCGCTCACAGCGAAAGCAAAACATTGTGCGCGGACATGCATGCAGACGCGCAGTCGGTCGCCGCGAACCCGTGCGATCGCTGCATTGAGGTTTCATTCTGTTATGCGCCACTTGGTTATACAGACAGCCCACTATAAGAACATATTTCACATAGTTTACTCTCAGCGTTTGGCTACCTTTCACGCAAGAAGCCGGTTCGGGAGACTCCATCGCGGCAACCGCACGCAGTGGCGTTCACTGTACGTATTCGGTAAAGAGATAGCGTCTGTAAACGATTCTGAGCTTTCAGTTTGCACAAGATTATTATATCGACAGTCAAAAACTTCCAGTCAAAAATGTCCAGGAGGGCTGCCGCATGGTGTTTTCATTGAGCACCGTAAGGGAAACCTATGAGAAGCGCGCCGCGTGATCCCTCATACTACGCAAGGGAGGCGCTTCCGACAGATGGCGACTCCGTAATCCTCGCCGCCAATCTTATTCAGCTATATTAAAAAAGAGATATCAAAAGTGCTCGGCAAAGGTGCACTTTCTGCAAGAAAAGCTCAAGCTGCAATACCCTATTGTTTTCTTAACACAGTGGCGACAGTCATGAAGTGTAGGGGCAAAAAAAAATAACGTTGTGCTAAATTTTACATCACACATCGCCTGCTCTTGATATTTCTACTGCACCCGTAGTGCTCAGGTGCGGCAGCAAAGGCTTCGACACAAGTGGAGTACTCGTCGAAAAGCAGGGAACGTTGTGGAGACAACAATGCTTACAAGGACCGTTACCAATATTGTGTGAATAAAGACGAACACTAAATCAACATATAAGGCCAAATAATGCTCAGGGATCCTCGGAAAATGCAACTTACGGTTTCAGGTTGAAAACAAAACATTTAGGTTTGTGTATTCAAACACAAGTCAAAGAGGTTGTGAGGAGGTGAGCATTTTAATTGAATAATTGAGGTGAGCAAGGGAAGCCTCAGCTTGGAGCCAACGTTTCAACAAGCAAACATATTTGTGAGGACCGTGACGAGGACAAATTCCCACTCCGACGCTTCTCTTGATCGTCCGCAGCTGATTTCAAAAAGCTTCTGGGAACACACTGCTTAGCTTTGTTATCTACTGTGTGAAGAGAAAGAAAATTGTTTTTAGTGATTAGTTATGTTTGAGAAATGTGTAGGCCGGCTCTGTGCATTTGTACATTCTAGCTTTCTCTTACGGTGCAGGGCTAGCCTAGTTATTAATTTTATGCAAACTGTACATAACACTCTTGTAGTTAACAAATGTAAAAGATTGCGCATATCCAGATCTAATTCTGATCCTAGCACTTACCATCTGAACAACGTTCTTTTAGATTTCATCATGTCATATAAATATGTGGGTGCGCACATTACAAATAACTTAAATTGGACAATTAATATAAACTACGTCATTAACAATGCTAATCAGAGGCTCGGGTACCAATGATGCATCTTTTACAAAGCACCGTCTAGTTCAGAACAACCAGCTTTACAAGACTATAATATGCTTGAAACTTGAATATGCATCTGTAATAAGAGATCCTCGTAGCATTAATTTTATTACTTCACTCTACTCCTTTCATTCTCGCTCATTGTAACCGTACCAAAGGTACCTAAATGAAAACTAACCTAGCACTTATTTCACTAGCTAACCGCCACAAAGTCGCCAGTCCCCCCCCCGCCCCCCCTTTCGCTATTTCATAAATGATTCTATCACGCCGCACTTCACGACGACTTCATACTGCGACCTCAGTACATTTCAAACCGCGTTGACCACCGCAGTAAGGTAGGAATTTGTTCATGTCACACGAAGTCTTTGTTTAAATCTTTCATCTTGCGTACATCTCAGGAATGGAACCACCTTCCCTCAAGTATGGTAGCCATCACCAATAGCAAACATTTTTGGAAACCTTAGCTAACATTGTATACTCAGGAATATCATTACGTTACCAGGCCTCCCTGCGCTTGTTTATTCCTTTGCTTTACTCTACTAGTTTTTCAGCACTACCGTCTTTAAAGCTACATGGCCCTGATGTTATTTTAAATAAAATAACAAAATGAAGCGTGACTGACCGAGTTTCAGTCAAGATGAAGTATAATTTCTCCAAAATTGCACTGAGCATTCGTGAATGGTTTCAAATAATTTGAGTTTTCAGGTAACAGACTGACGTTGTGAGGGAGCATGTGATACTTGGTGGTAAGGCCCGTCAAGCTGATTTGCAAACAGCAGATGACATAGCTTGTGAATTAGCACGTAGGAGCTTGCTACATTGTTTCCCTTCTGGTCGTCGTGGCAATAACTACTTGAAAAGAAACAAGTTGGCACTCAACATGTTGCTTTTCCGGTTGTCATAAATCGTCCTCAAATGCAAGTAAGCGTGCTTGTAAAATTTTAGCATTGCCACTCGATACTATACAAAACTGTAGACTGCGGCTTTTCTGATGCTCACACCCCTCTATCTGATAAAGTTGCGAACATTTCTTGGTGAGGTACATAGTTCAAGAGGACCTGCTGTCATTATGGTAACTGTTGAGCTTCTTATGGTTTGGCGGGGGCAGCTTACAGACCAGCAATCGCTCTTTTGTCCGCATTCCTGAAAAGAGAAATGATGAAACCATCACAATCATGCATGCCAAAAATTTGTGAAGCAAAAGTTAGTCAAATAAATGAAGAAATCACGCTTCTAGGTGAAGTGTTCAGAAACATACTTTGTGAGGATTTGTGAGGATTCTGGCCCAGTGGTGACACATACAGAGATAATATAGTCCAAAGAGGCGAACAGATATGAGCAGCGTCTCGTAGGCTGCAGTAGAAAGAGAAGAGAGCTTCAATTACTATGGCGGAAGTGTGAGTGTTCGTGATTCAAGTATGACTAAGATCAGTGCACAAAACGTTCCATGAGAGAAAAGCACAGACACACACATCACTGTTTTGAGTGTGCATTTCTTTCAATGGTGTCCTTGTGTCGGCTGTGCTTAGGGAAGCCTCGATTAGATGAAATTTTTTGCCAGCTACAAGGTAATAAACACAGTAATCTTGTTATGTACTAAAATACAATTATTACAACTATCACTGGAGGTACATTTTCACTAATCTGCCGCGAATTTATCGCAGCATATCATTTATGTAGAAACCGCCAAAGCTATTTCTTCTTTATGCTGTACTCCGTGTTGGGAATTTTAGCAACGTGGCAAAATAACAACAGCCCTGTTTGAGTTCACTTTGAAGAGGAAACACTTTAAAATTACTATTTTCCACTTTTGAGAAATGACCACGGGAATCTGTTTTATCCGCTCGCACGCAAAGCAATTCAAAGTTGAAAATGCGAAGGACTTTTTAACTCACTGGTGCACACACCCAGAGGCTGCAAGGTTAATCCATTTTTGTGGGTAGTTTCCAAACGGATCCTAATATTTTGTTTTATCTTAACATGCGCTACTCTGCCGTGCTTCTTCCCTTCTATTTGTATGAATTATATACGAAAGTGACAAGAAATAGAGGTTACCAAAATGGTGTCATTTTATGAAGTGTGGTCGCATTCACAGAATACGCGGTCCGGGAACGCAAATATATAAGTCTTGGCAGCATTCAGCGACTTCGCAGTGAGAAAAGCCGCCAAAGGACGAGACGACGGGTGGCCCCTGTTTGACCTTGGGATTCGTTCAGAAGTTGCACGTGGCGTCATGAATTTTTGACAGCGTCTACACGCGTGCAGTTATCTTTCTATAGTAGCCTTGCAATGTAAAACAGGAAAACACGCAAACATAGCTACTTCCTGATATAAGTATTTTTTTAAAATGCCCAAACCCCTCGACCATGCGGCTAAATTCGTGTCGTAAGAATAACGCCATCAGTACAGCTGTACCGTCACGAAATAATTACGAGTGAAAATTTTGTATTACCATTTCCCCCTATAAAATTCCTCTGACGGTAAAGAAGCCCAGATAAAGTTTGTGAACGATTTACCACCAATCTAATCAGATTTGATCTCGCTCTCCTTATTCCTCTTTAGATTTAATTCTCACGTTAGTTTCCATAAAGTGAACGTATGATTCACTTGAGTGCTACATACTGACCCACGTACTTGCTTTTCTTTTCACCGGTTAACAAATGTTATTTTCTTGCTAAACACGTGATGCACCAGCGTGGATCCGAGCATTCTTAATGATTCTGGCCTATTCTATCTGTTGTCTTCCTGTAGCCGAACCTTTTATAAATAGAATGCATGCACAATGCGAATAGTGTTGTACATTCAGGAAGGTGCGCGAGCACCAGCGATTACGCTGCATTCTTCGGCAATTCATGCATTTTCGCTGCTATCATTGTGCTGAGAGTTACTTGTTTTGCCGCGCACAGGCTCGCCCAGTAAACAGTCAGCTCCGGGACTTCCGTTGTGCCACTGTTTGTTCACCCTCACTAGAATGTGATAATATTCCTTGATACACAGAACTAAAACTCCTCCTGCCCCACGAACAAAAGAGTCCAACTTTAAGACGACAAAGATGTTCCGGCTATCAGCTTTTTACCCAAGCATAATTGAAAACCTTCTAGCTGCTGCCTAAAAACTTAGAATGTCTTATTATCTCATAATGAATGTATGAATTTACTGTAAAGATGTGGTAGACGGTGAGCGCCATTTGTCGGGCTATGGAGTTCGTGGGCTTGAGCCATTCTCAAACAAATGCTTTCGGCATTCTTTAGAACGAACGTATTAGCGAGACCGGCACGTCATCCAGGGACAACGTCTGCTCAGTACCAGATACTTCGTGATTTACGCTCCTAAACTCATTCGAAGAGAGCCGACATCCCCCCTCCCGCCTTCTTCACCCCCCCCCCCCCCCCATTTTTACCTTATACTTAACTCGCAGGTGGCACAAGCGTTTGAACTGCGTACCAAGTTATCGTACTTTCTTTAGCCAGCGACGTACGCGGGACCGCAATGCAGCTCAGGCGTATTGAGTGCGTCGTGCTTTTTCTCATAAGGAAAATCTGCACAGGAAACAGCAGGTACAGGCAATAGACTCACACAATCGGAAGCAAGCGATTACTATGCTTTCTTGGCATTGCCAATTTTTCTTTGCACAGCCATTTCCAAGCTAATTTTTAAGCACAAACTAGAGACTCTGCCACACCGCATTGCGTCACCTCGACTTAGGTTCGGTTTAGGTCTCATTGAATTGCACCGACGTACTTGTTTTTTTATTGTTTCTTTTTTCGTTGATCAGCAAGACAGAAACAAAGCGGCTTTAGGAGAGACAGAAAGAACGAACCTGCATGGGAATGGAGGAGTGGCAGGGAGTAAGCTGGAGGCATGGCCCACAGCACCCGAATGTATGTCTTGCCCGAACAAGGAACGCCGTGACATCGCTATGCAATGGCCCCCCGGGTTTCATTGCTCGAAGCATTGCAGGCTCAATTTACGCTCCCGGAAAAAAACAAAAACCATCAGTGGGCCGTGAATGCCGAACAAATGAGCCGCGTGCAGGAAAGGAAGTTATTCGGCCAAGCGCAAAGCAACCCGATCGCAGCACGCCGACGACCCAGGAATATACTCTCACCGCCCCGCGCGTTTGTGCGGGCACTTCCTTCGCCGCTTCCTGCCGTTGCAGCGCTTTCGCTTCCTCGCTTTCAGGAGCGCTCCGGCTCTCGCCCGCTCGCGAAGCCGCGTGGAGCACGGAGCAAATAACGGGCAGTGCCGAGCGGGTTCGGGAACGCGACCGCGAGTAAGCAGCGCTAACTATCCGGTGTGGCTGTGCGCGCCCCGGCGTAATGTCGCGCCGCCGTTCTGCGGAGGGAAAGGAACCAGTTTTCGATAGCCAGTGGAGTTCCTGGCTCGCGGAAGTGCCGCTGGTCTACTCTGGATCGGCGGCGGCCCACCGAATCCAGGTCGGTCGGTCGGTTGGTCGGTGGGTCGGGTGCTGGGCCGGCCGCGAGTTCAATGCGAACGGAGAAAGGGTGTTTGCGTACGCGGAGTGTGTTTGTTTACGAGCTCCAGCCTCTTTCTGTTTGTACTTCCAAGCAGACGCGTGAGGGAGAGATGAACGAGAGGACCTCCTCTTTAGGGGTGCGAAGCCTGCGGCGTTAGGGTTGGCGGCGAAAGTGGCCCGGCACTGCCGGTCAGTCAAAGGGACTTAACGAGAGAGATCGTGCGCAGCGTGTGTTTAGCAGGCCAATCTGCTGGGAGAGGGAAACAACGATAGGAAAAGCAGATCGTGGAGCGTTCATTGCTCGTCGTACCCTTTCTTCGCACTCGCCGGGGAGGGGCGGGTGGTCTGAAAGAAAGGGTGTGAACGCCATTGGAACGGGGTGGTAGGTTAGGAAGAGATAGAATGAACGCGAAAGGAGGGGCCGCTGTCACTCGCCGCATCGCCGTCTTCCGATTCTCGAGGACTGGAGACAGTCTCGTCAACAGCTCGAGGGGCCACTGTTTGTGTGCCCGCGTGCCTCGCCGGCCCGTGCCAGAGTGTCCTACGGGTTCGTCAGCAGCGGATGTGCGTCGCTCATCATCGCGCCGCTCTCGATTCTGGCCCTGCGCCCAACACACGGTGGCACCAAGCACGGCGGCGCACGGCGAGCCCCGGTGCGAAAGCTGCGCGACCGTCGCGGGTTCCCACGCAGAACCAGACACGTGACGGCATCTCTGGGGGTTGATTTCGTGAGTGACGGGCATCGCTCCTGTTCTTCTTTTGTTCTTTTTTTCTTCTTCCGTTTCTTTTCATTTGCGTGCTTGGTTAAATTGTGCTTAGTATTATCTGTGCAAATATATAACGATCCACCCAGCTCTCGAAAGCCCCTTATCACTTTGAAGGCAACATACGGAGAAAGCAATGGTATATTTCTAGATGGTCAAGAACAACGTTTCAGCTTCCTACAAATACCCAGAATTTCAATGGCTTGTGTTTGCAAAAAAGTAGTAAAGCAAAAAAAAATAACATTGCCATCTCCATTTATGCATTTATTACCTCGCATAATATAATAACATTGAACTGAGTGCATTTCGTATTTCCCTATGTTCGCTGACACGGGTTAATTGATCCAGAACGCTTACTTGCTCTACCACTGTACCAACTCCATCCTACATTGCATTCCTGCAACTTTCCAGAACAGTTTCAATTGAACACGTCACAGCTCATGAGAATTAAGCTAATTAGCTTAAACAGCTCCAGCCGCGAGCACCAAGCGCTATATGGGGCAATCATCCTTCGTAGCTAGCGACTTCAGAGCAACGGATTAAAAGGTAGTCACGTCTTCTTATTTTTCTTTCTTCGTTTTATTACATATGCATTTCAAGTTTGAGAGTAATGTTTGCACGCATTCCATGAGGCTACTTTTTCTAGGTAGAACAAAGAAGCTTTTGAATATATAAATCCAACTGTTTTCTACAAAGAACACTTTACAGGCGCGATACATTGGACAGGGATGTTGCCGCGTCTCTTATCCCTCAGGTGTTCTTACTCTTGCTGATGAGTCTCACAAAGAGTTGCACCTTCTTTTCAATCACTGAAGATGAACTCAAAAGGTAGATTTTCAATTGCGCCTCAAGTATCCCGGGCGACTACCGTAGACAGCGGACGCAGGGTGCTGTTGGGCGAATGAGTTACCGGTGAGTTTTAGCTTGTTAGTTATTCCGGTAAACGCAGACAAACCGGGCCTTTCACCCGATGGGTGGCGATGTAAATGTGAGTCACCAGAACGGTACGTGCCCCGAACCACCTTGTAGAGCAGAGCTCGACCAGACAAACACAGATCTAGTTTTCACGTAACCGACCGTGTTCTTTTTCGCGGCGGGTCTAAATATTTGCAGCGGAGAAATTGCGTCACGATGCACCGCTGATGAAAATTTGCACCAGCAGGGATATAGAATAAACTTGGTGGATGCAACATTAGCATTGTGTTTGTCTGGGTCAGCTCTACGCCAGGAGACGACACCACCTGTCAAGCCGGTCACGTTTACGCCTCCCGCTCACCCGGTAAAATCCACCTGTATTTAAGAAGAAAAAAATCAAGAGGAAAAACTTACTATTCATGCCTAGGACGGGGTTAAAAGCGGTTTATTGCTTTCTAACTGACGGTTTTTGAACTTTGTCACTACGGCAACAGCTCAAGCTTTTATCAACTTTACAGCAACAAGATATTAGGAAGGGGAGAGTATGGAAATGGTTGCTGCAGGAACAACATCCACGTGTGCAAAATTGAGGCACTGTAGAATGATTGGAAATGTCTTCTTCTTCTTCTTCTTCTTTTTCTTCATCATCATCATCATCATCATCATCATCATCATCATCATCATCATCAGCCTGGTTGCACCCACTGCAGTGCAAAGGCCTCTCCCATACTTCTCCAACTACCCCGGTCATGTGCTAATTGGGGCCATGTTGTACTTGCAAACTTCTTAATCTCATCCGCCCACCTAACTTACTGCCGCCCCCTGCTACGCTTCCCTTCTCTTGGAATCCAGTCCGTAACCTTTTAATGACCATCGGTTATCTTCCCTCCTCATTACATGTCCTGCTCATGCCCTTTCTTTTTCTTGATTTCGACTAAGATGTCATTAACTCGCGTTTGTTCCCTCACCCAATCTGCTCTTTTCTTACCCCTTAACGTTACACCCATCATTCTTCTTTCCATAGCTCGTTGGGTCGTCCTCAATTTAAGTAGAACCCTTTTCGTAAGCCTCCAGGTTTCTGCCCCGTACGTGAGTACTGGTAATACACAGCTGTTATACACTTTTCTCTAGAGGGATAATGGCCTGCTGTTCATGATCTGAAAATGCCTGCCAAACGCACCCCAGCCCATTTATTACCAGCACTAGTTTACTTTCAATTTGGTTGGCACCAAGACATCTCCAGAATTAATGGAAATGTCTTTGAATTGAAGCAAACTAAATTGAAAGCAAACTAGTGCTGGTAATAAACTTACCTGTATTGCGTATTTTTGCTCCTTTGACTTCCCTCGTTTTATTAGAAGCTCCCATATACGTTACCTCCTTTGCTTTCTGTCTCTGTCTCTCTCTCTCGCACATATAGACTTTTATTATATTATACAGGTGCGCTGTTCACATTGTAATCGTAACTGGAAGTTTACTGAAAGCAGTATTGTATAAAGCGGTAATCGGCTTCTTTTTGATGCGCGTGTAGTATATTTGCTGAAAACAAGTTCTAAACAGACTCTGTTGCTATCCTTGCTTAGATATCAAGCGGCAGTTACACGCGGCCACTATGTTTCAAAGTTATATGCGCCTTCGAGCGCATGACATGTTAACTGGATCTTACCGTATTCTTAAAAGTTTCACACGAATTATCTCTTGTGGCGCTCCAAGATAAAAACTCGCAGTGAATACTTGGCTATTATTTGTAGAAAGAAAACCAGCTGGGCTGTTTTCTCCGTGACATGTTTGACAAGATACAGAGCTCGCAGTAGACAAGGAAAAGCACGCGTTCGTAGATAAAATAACTCCTCCGCAAACAAAACTTTCTTGGTTTTTGTTAAGTAGACACACTCGTCTAAATAACGACGTTTTCAAGGCTGAGAAGAAAACCTGAAGCAACGTGAAGTGAGTGGAACATTCTTGGCCCATCAGCTTCCATTTTCTGCTTAGATTATTATTATTATTATTATTATTATTATTATTATTATTATTATTATTATTATTATTATTATTATTATTATTATTATTATTATGGTTATTATTATTATTATTATTATTATTATTATTATTATATTCGATTAAGCGCATTCGGACATATCACAGGTATTCAGAAACCAGGGGTTGGTGGGTGCAGCTTGTGGTAGTAAGTGAAAGATTAGGAAGCGTGCAATTGCAGTACATTTATAATGATGCGTTTATGTATGCTGTCCGGTGCATAATGAATTTTGCGACTCATGTGGATAGGTAAAAGAACCATGAGTATAACCATGAACGTTCACCAACTAGCCCCTTTCATTGCTTTACTAAAAAGTAAAAGAATTAAGTAATTGAATTCTAAAATTTCGACTTCTCATTTATGGCGGCATCACGCTAACGTGCAGCACATTCGTGTTACGCGAATAACAGATTACGAAGAACTGCGGGTACAACTAGCACATGTCTTGCGTTATCGTGAAATGGCTGGTCAAATAAAAATATAAGGTAGCATATACTTAGATGAGGTGAAAAAATGAAATGTAGTCCTCAAGACCAATGGTTATCTAGGTAGAAGTTTGTATAGCAGCTCAATTTTGTAATTCTCTTTCTTTGCATTTGTTTGAGATTAAAAATCATAAACAAACACTTCGTTCACCTTATTCAGATTGGTGCTTTCAGCTTCTGTGTTGGCTACCTTCTTGCGTGGCCTTTGTGAAAGAAAGAAGTACCTTAGAAGTTCGGATCTGCGCTTGTCGGCCATTTTGCTGCAAGACTTCGAAATGCGAATTATATTAGAATTTAATAACGAAACATGATGAACATTGTATTTTAACTTCGAAAAAAGTCCGAAATGAACCGCGGACCCGCGACGCTGTATGGGCTGTTGCTACCGATTTCGATAGCCGTTTCTTGTTCTTCACGCGATGGATATGCAATGTTTTCTTATTTCAGTGATGCCTTTCAGTTAACACGTCTGTCTAGTCATATATCTTCGGCAGAGAAGCGCAGGCTAGTGCTGGGAGCCTTCGGCGATAGCACATATACCTGTGTTTACGACGCGTCACATCGACGGTCATCGCGTCTTGTGCTGGCACTGTAGACATGAAAAAATTGTTTATTTAAGAACACCGATGCGAAAGCTGAAACATAGAGTGATTTATCCTTGTTAGACTTCTTGATTTCCGAGCCTAAACGCGCCGATAGCGGGAAGACAGACTCGGCGGATACGGTGGGCCTAAGCTTCGGTTGGGACCGATCTCGGCGCGGGTAGCTTGCGAAAGCTAAAATGTGTGTATTTGAGCCTCAGAACTTTTTTTGGTACAATAGGGAAAGTGGAAGCGCACGAATCACCTCAGCTTTGTTATCGGTGCGATAATATCAGTCAGCGATAGGATTCGAACTCGGGGTCCGTTCGCGCGCGTCTGAACGACTTCTGCATTTCATGTTTACTCCATAAAATTGCGACAACGGTGACAACTCCCAGTCATATGTTACGTGCGAACTACTAAAAAACGCGGCGTCATCTGCCTTTGCGTGTTTTCGTTCAAGAATTGAGCTATCCGCCAAGTCAAAAGGGAAAGTGAAAAAAAAAAGCGAAAGTGATGTTCAGTGTCAAATGTCCATGTATAAACAGGGCAGCTCACGCGCCTTTATTCCAAGCTGCGACACGAAATAGGGCTTTATGACGCCAATATATACCGTTATTTAGGATAAGAGACTAGTACCAAGCGATAAAATTGTATAAAGCATTTAATATTCAGCAGCGCTCGTCCTTGCGTACTGGAACCAGCGCGGCACAAACACAACCAGTGCAGTTTCCAGTGCGAACCAGCGAACTGCAGCGAGAACTAGCGCCTGTACAGCAGGAATCCGTGCTCGCCAGAGTCATGGCAGTAGAACCATCGTCTCTTCCAGTGTGACCCAGCTCTTATCCAGTGTCCTCGCTAGTGTCCCAGTGAATCCCAGCGAGCGCCAGCGTACCCAATGCGACCCAGTGCCAAAAAACGCGCTGGTTTCACACTGGAAGGCGTTGGTTTTCGCAATAGGGCTGCGATAGGAGTTCCTCTTTTATTGCTCGTAGTCTTCCTGATGGTAAAGAATATTTTAAAATGTCGCAGTAAACTACAGAAACTGTACGTCCCTAATTATGATTGCAGAGCTCCAAGAAGTATTTGCATTCCAAAACTACCACAGTAGGATAAAAATGCAAAAGTTAGAATTAAACCATAGGAGACTAAATGAGTGTTGGAAAAAGACCGATGATCTTATCGCTGGGCATGAAATAATCTATCTATCTATCTATCTATCTATCTATCTATCTATCTATCTATCTATCTATCTATCTATCTATCTATCTATCTATCTATCTATCTATCTATCTATCTATCTATCTATCTATCTATCTATCTATCTATCTATCTATCTATCTATCTATCTATCTATCTATCTATCTATCTACATTGAATGATGCACCGTTGTGCTGTCCGCCGGTTCACTGTACCTTGTCAATAATTCCATGTCATTTATGACCCCCAACGTCGTCACCGATGCGACAATGATACATTAAATGCATAAACATGCAAGGCGCTGTTTTCATCGGACGTATCTGTTCCCGTTGCACCTAACAAAAGAGAACCGTATCTCGACGCTAGCCACAACGCGCTGTAAGACCAGGCACGCACACCAGTGGCTCCTAGGAACCTGCGTGCCTACCTCCAAGCGGCAGGCCAGCTTCTATTGCATTCGTTGTTCGTGCCAAGACGTTCGATCAACGGCTCTCACGTTACTGGTTGGATCCGATTGCACAGAGTCGTGTGCCTTTAAACAAAACAAAAACTTGAGGCTTGGAATCTCGGCGTGTTGCTCTGAAAATAAAATGGAACCTCGGGCAATAGTTTGTTTCAATCGCTGCGAGAAACCAGGTAAGCCAAGCAGCTTCAGCAAGAGTGTGAACTCTTTTGCTTCGCGTATGAAAGTACACACACAAACACACACACAAATACACACACACACACACACACACACACACAGGGGCGCGAACATGTATGGGCACATGCATAACTGAGAAACAAATAAAGCTAACTTCAGAAATAATTATGGGCCTTACTATAGTGAATTTAGAGGTTGATAATTTGGAAGTTCGGAAAAGGCATGATAACTTGGTGGACCTTTACCTTTTCCACAGCGCACTCAAAAATATTTGCTCACATAAAAGTGTTTCCGTAACGTAGTGTCTCTCTGTGTATTTTTGTGGTGGTACATCATTGGATTTATGATAATAAATATTATTTTTATCGAGTCAACGACGGGAAGAACACTGCATGGAAATATAAAGTCAGGCTATTCATAAAGACCACACTTCTTTGACTGTACATAAGACAGTATTATGATGAACTAAGGCTGGGCAAATATACTTTGCAATTGTATCATGATGCAATAGAAGATACTCGGGTAACAGGCATTTCAGATACACATACAAGATATTACTGCAATTATTGCATACGATCAAATACTTCGCATTTATATCTTAAGATACTTCGATACTTTCGCAAATTTCTCATTATAAATCTATATAGTGGAGCAGCAAACGCGTATGCACAAACATGTTCGCTTGAAAATTTCTTAACGCCAACCAACCTTGTTTCATTGGAATGAAATATCTATTAGTATGTCAAAATCTTTGGCTTGTTTGCTTAAAGTATATTTTCCCTCCAAAACAATTTATTGCTTTTGCTTTAGCTGCTAACCTGAAAGATTTCTTTACACGCTGCTTTATCATACATCCACTGATAGGCAGCAGAGAGGCTTGGCCTTTTTGTACCGACATGGGAGCCGCCCGCTGCGTGCTGACACGCGATCCGAAGGACAAGATCAAAGTTTTACCATACCATACCATACGCGCTTTACTGTTAACGCAATACCGGATCACCCGAGATGTGTACAGTAGCAACAACGCTGGCATCGACATTTTTTTTGTGACGCGTCCTGTATACAGAGAGCCCACGAAGATGCAATGACTTTTCATATTTAACCTACCTCCTGGGGTAAAGCGTTCGCTACCGACATATTCATTAGAGTGCAATCCTTTTACGAATTATAAAGCGAAGCTTCCTTTGCCTCTGTCTTCGATTTTCCCACTGCTGCTACTGCTGCTACTGTGGCTGCTGCAGAGGGGGGAGAGCGTGGTTCAGACCGTGTGTATACATGACAGGGGCGAGTTAGAGAGGAAAGGCGACGCTAGAAACTCGTTTTCACCCCACCACTGCAAGAATGGATGGATGGATGGATGGATGGATGGATGGATGGATGGATGGATGGATGATATGAGCGGCTCCTTTGGAACGGGGCGGTGGGTTGCGCCAGCAAGCTCTTGTTATTATACTGCCTAATGTCCTACCTAGGTTAAAAAAAAAGAAAGAAATCGCGATGAACTCTCACAACCAAATTTCCTGACCCCATATTGTGAACTTTGCTTTTGTGCGTCTCCGTTTTTTTTGTCGTTTCCTTACTTTTCTTCCACCAATCTTCCAATCCCCTCTTACTAATCCCTACTGCAGTCATGTTTACTTTTCCCCTGCTCTCGCTGAACCCAAGGGCTTCAAGGAGTCCAGTGGTGCCTAAATGGACCTCTGGGTCTTCACAGTATCACAGTATCTTCACATTCTAATAAAACAGGCTCCATCGTTTCCCTATCTTTACCGCAGCAAGCACATGCTTCTTCTTCATTCTTATATCTGACTTTATAGGTCCGTGTTCTAAGGCATCCTGATCTCGCTTCGAAATGTAATGAGCGTCCTTTTGAGTTGTCATAAATTTTTTTTTCCTGATTTCGTTTTTTTCCCTTTTAAGTAGTTACTAATGACAGGTTTCTTTTCCATTGCCGCCACCCATGTGATTATTTCAGCCTCTCGTTGCTTGTTGCTGTGTTGCTCGCCCCACAAGTCGCATATATGCTGTAAGCTTACCAGTCCTTTTCCTCCACTGTTAACCAATGTTCTTCCTGTACGGATACCTCAACACTCTCCCAGCCCATTTAGTTTCTTCCGTATTCCACAGTCGTTCCTCATAAAAATTTTTACTGTAAGCTTCCCTCACTTCAGAATTGCCCAGTCCATATCACCCTAAACAGCTTCATTTGTAGTCTTCCCGTGAGCGCCCAATACGAGGCTTCACACTGACTTTTGGTTTCCATCGAGTCGTGCTTGTAACCCTGATTTCAAGCAAACAACCGCATTTCCAAAAGTAAGTCCTGGAACCATTACACCATTCCACATACCTCTGAGCACCTCGTACCTATTGTATCCCCATAGCGCTCTGGCATTTCTCTTCCCCTTTACTGTTATTGCTTTTTCTCTGTGTTTCCATATATCTAGTGCCTTCGTTTATCCATATGTCAAGGTATTTATATTCTTTTACACGAGGTATTTCCTGGCCCTGTTCACTGTTTTCAATGAATACAATGACACCTGATTTTAAAACACTAAATTTCAAACCTAAATTCTCGCCTTCCTATCCACAAATATTAGCCAGACGTTGCAAATCACTTTGCTTGTTAGCTAGTAACACATTGTCGTCCGCATAAAATAAACCTGGACGCTGCTGCTCTACCACTGTACCCGCCTGTTTGTATGAGAGATTAAACCCGATATTACTTCCTTCGAGCGCCCTCTTCATCCTCACCATGTACATCATAAACAGCAGTGGGGATAAAGGTCACCCCTGATTCAGTACCTTGCTGATATCAACTTTCCCATGCATTCTTCATTACTGTATGTGTGGTGTATTCGTAATTACTGCATTTGTAGTTCATTCTTGCTTACCGCATTATGGAGTCTTAGAACCACTAAACGCAATATTTACGGCAAAAACCGTTAGATGTCACTAAAAAAAAAGGGAAAGAAACTTTTTTTTCTTTCACAGTACGGAAATTTTTCCCTTCAACTTACACACTCCTAAGCACAAAGTGCCACACAAACACTGCTTGAACGAATCTGCACATCCCTATGCGCAAAGCAATCCTAACAGAGGAGATAAAGTACATTGTCACACATTTGCACACAAACATCTTTTTTATTGCCGGCTTTGACATTATACACAAACAATATAGAAAAATTAAACATGTCAACAAGGACTTTGCTGGCACAAAACATTAAAATGTTTTTCAATGTTGCCAATTTATCAAGCATGTCAATCCATGTTGGCTGTTCAGGGAGTGCCGGATGGACATCCCTAAACCGTATTACAGCTTGGATGAAGTGATCGCGCGTAGGTCGCAAATTGACATCTGTGTTGTTTAACTGCGTTCTAGCTTTCCACAAACTGTAGAGGCCCAGGAGCATTATAGTGTCATACGGAGAACCCTCTGTTTCTACTGGTAAGAATAGTATTCCTTGTGGATCTAAAGGTAACTCTTTCTTTAACGTCCTTCGTAGCACATCCCAGAAAAAGATGGGATCGCAGTTATCTAGAAACGCATGCTCTATCGTTTCAGGTTTCTTCCATAAGAAGCAGTTAATGGACCACGGGACAAAATTATTTTTGTTATGCATCCATGTTTTAACTGATAATGTATTAGTGTGTAGTTTAAAGAAAAAAGGTTTTATCGAAGGGTGTATCGGCACTCTTTTAACCCTTTTGGGGACATCTCTTGGGCCTCCACGGTTTGACATACCGTAAATCGGTACAGGAAGCATAGTGTCAATTAGGTCCTTGTACAGTTTTTTACTAGTAATATTGGCGAGATACTCACTAAAACCACACATGCAACATTTTGCATGCAAGCACGACTTCTCGGAAATAACCTTTAACGGCACCATGCATTAATTAACAAGTGCATACAACAAATCCATGAAGGTGACGACATAAAAGCACTTGCGTGACTGTGCGAAGGAGCACTTCATTCCAATCGCGAAGATACATAAAGCGCGACACAACTTGTCGCACAAATAAATGTGCCAACCCAAGGCCCCCTTTCTCTGCGGGCAAAGAGAACTTCGTGTGGCTGGTTCTCTTCCAAGTCGATGTCCATATGAAAACGGCGAAGACACAGTGGATTCTTGGATGTTGATCGGCGAAGCACACAGCACATTTTTGACATATCATATCTTAGAGGTAAGAAATAGGTTACAGACTGCGGCACGCGTGGATATTGGCAGCTGTCGCCCTTGCCCCTTTTCCTTGGCTCTGCCTCTTGTTCATTTAAGCACGTCTCAGAGTCGCGATAAGGTTCGAGAGGCACGCCTAGATACGTTTTTACAGTGGTTGGCCACCGAAGTCGAGAGAAGAAGTCTGGCGTTTCATACCATTCACCATGCGAAAACGCATAACTCTTCTCCCAGTTTATTTGCGCCCCGGTGTATTTGCAGAAGGTTCACACTACCGCCACGGCCTCACACACACTATCTCTATTTCAACAGTATATGACGATGTCGTCGGCATAGGCCAATATTTTCACGCGTGTTGACTGTAACCTGAAGTCAGTTATCCGTTCATTGTTTTTGATGGCCTTTCACAAACGCTCAAGGTAGGCCGCGAATAGGAGGGGCGACAGAGGACATTCCTGCCTCACAGGATACCGCACTTCAATCAGGTCCCCGTTTACAGTGACCCGAGGGTTAGAAACTTAGCATACGCTATCCTGACACTGTCTGTTACTACGCTTCCTACGTTGGAATGCTCTAATAAGGCGAAGAGAACATCGTGAGAAACATGGTCGAAAGCTTTAGCGAGATCTAGTTGCATCATAGCTACTCGCTCGCCAAATACATCACAACATTGTAGCACCCTTCGAGCTACGTGTATGTTCGTGGCGTTGCTCCTACCCTTTATACCACAGGTCTGATGCATGCCAACCAGCCTCGTTATCACACCGTGCAATCGTTTGGCCACCACCTTCATAAATATCGTACAGTCGACGTTGGTAAAGCTTATCGGGCGATAAGACCCCACCAACTGACGTTTTTCAGGTGCCTCTGTTTTAGGGATGAGAAAGATGTGCGAAGTAGTATAGGACAGTAGTATATTTAAAGGTATACTAAAGTGAAAAACGATTTTTTCTGCATCAGTAAATAACCGTTATACAACACCAAAAACACCACTCTTACAACGTTAAGACGTTTGGTAAGCCAGAAAAAGCGCAAGAACGAAATACGGGTGGCGACGCCTACTTAAGTTGCCGCACCTGGGGGCCGTGACGTCTTGGATTTTGATGGCATCTTCTAGGGCCTACTAATTATATATAGCGGTACAGATTGACTACATTGTGTTCTAAAGGAACCAAATATTAAACATGGCAAGTTTCGGGAACCTTTATTTAGCTAACGCGGCCCAAATGCGAAAACATACTTTGGTATCCCTGACGCCACGCTGACGTACCGGCTCTGGGGTTTCGGCGCGAAATTCAAATACTGATACTTGGACCTTCATTTTCTCATCTAATAATCAAACTATTTTTTTAATGACTGCCTGCAGGGTTCTCAAACAATGCTTCATTAGTCTAAACTGATTTATTGTTTCGCTTTAGCGTCCCTTTAACGATTCGGCGGTAACTTTGAACAGAATCTGTGCTATTATTGTTTTGAATGTTTTATAAAATGCTACTCCTAGTCCGTCAGGGTGCATTACCAACAGGTAGTCCATGTATTGCGTCCTCTATTTCCTTTTCCACACAACCAATGCTTGAATTGCCCGCGCAAACGCACCTGTTAAGCTGCATATATAGCCATGGTGTTTTGACCTCCAGCATGGCGCCACGAGGGAGCCTCTATTTCCTAAGTAAATAAGCAATAAATCTGGACAGAATGCTTTTTACAATACAGTGAGCTAGTAAGCACATCGACAGCACACAAACTTGTATAAAACCACATGATATGCACGAATTTCATTTCGCGACCACGAATTATAAGCACGGTCGCAACCATTACCAAAGCTTCACTCATAGATTTTGCTTCTAAGCAGCTTTTAAAAACGACCCCTGGCGTTTAAAAATTCACAATGTTGAGATCGCTTCGAAATTTTCTTGCCTAATTTCGTAAAGAAATTCAAAACCGGCTGCTATGTGGCGGCGTCCTTAAACCGCTGCGAAGCGGTACGTGCGCGAGCCGGCTCGCGGCCGACAGCTGCGTTGACGTTGGGCACGCCAGCTCACCGCACGCCGTTTGCCGTTCGCGGGCTACCACTCGATGCCTGCTTTGCTGGTGAACGGCAAAGAATGGGCCTTACATATCTGCGGCCGCCGCACAGCGACTTGGTTAATTAGCGAGAGAAGAGCGGTCACTCTGTCATGTATCCGGCTACCGGCCTTCACCGCCGTTGAGCTCTCGGTGGCTCCGACATCGTCGCTAGGCCTTTTCCAGTTCACTTCGAAGCTATATAAAGCTTCCGACGCTTCGCAGGGAACAACCGATCGTATCCAGCCTCAATACTTTGTTACCGTTGTTGCCACTTTACGATCTTTCCGCAATATTTTCGGGCTCAATCCTGGTTAACCTCCCTACCTTTCGTTTATGATTTGCCCTCTTTCTCTCTCGCAATACTTTCGCACAAAGAATAAAATACGCTGATATTCGCAGCGCTGTCGACTGCGATGCCTGCAAAGGTGAGCTGATTCACCATGCACCGTAGGTAGCCGTGCACTGCAGCTTAGGTGGACAAGTATCCGAGCTCTTGCTGGTGCTTAACTTCTTCACTGCGGACATCGCTTTTCATAAAATGTACAATTTATGCATCACGTTATCTAGCGGAGATTATTTTGCGATGCCATGTTTGTGTGTTGCTGGTGGGCTAGTGCGGACTTGCCCTTGTCTCGCTGTACATCGGCGACTACGGACGCTGGTGCCGAGTTGCATTTCTGGTAGCGTAGCTACTGTTAGGGCTAGAGGTTTGACACTGGCACTAGCTTATCGCTTCCTCTATTCGATCGTGCCCACGTACATAAGCAGAGGCGCTGTTTCCGATTGACCACTTGCTGCAGTAAGGTGATATGCATGCGTCGTCGTCGTAAATACGTATAGGAATCGCGATGGCGTGGTGAGAACAAGTAGGAGTAATAAAAGATCATTAATCTTTGGTCTGTTCACCACAAAAATCGCGGCATTGCATTCGAATCAAAAAACTGAAACTCGGCTTTATCAAAGCAATTATAAGTTTTTTTATATATATATTAGAACACTGCGTGGATGGGTTAGAGCACATATCTATGATGTGTTTATACATCAGTAAACGCTATAGAAACCACTGTATATTTAATTACAAAAATCCTAATGCGTATTCTCTACTGGGTGGGTGTTGTAAACTGGATGTAAATATCTTTAGTGTTTATACTTCAGGCATGTAAGTTGAAAATCTGCATAGTTTTCTCTGCAGAAATCATGATGTGCATTTTCTACGGACTGACTGTTGCCAACTTGATGTGAAATGTCTGTAGTGCTGATACATCAAGCATATAAGTTGAAAAAATGCATAGTTTTCTCTGAAAATCTTCACGTCTCTTCTCTACTGAGTGACTGCTGCCAACTTGATGTTCAAAGTCATTACCTGTTGAGTTTACGATGACACTCTGATGCATCATCAAAAACATATCAAGATGTAATTAAAAGTTCAAGACCGAATTTCGTAAGGTACCATAGAAGAGAAACTTTGACAACTCTAAAGAGGCCTCAGAATTGGCGCCAAGGACAGCGCATGCATTGGCGTTCGCAGCACAGTATGGTGACTGCGAACAAGTGCCATGGCACCGACGCAACTAAAAGTAAAAAAATATGAAAATAACAGGTCGGCTGCATGCAGACACTGGCGCGCCTGTTTTTGTGGAGACGGCTCGAGCGCCCCCACGTGAATCGTCTCCACCAATAGGGACGCGCAGGCCTAATCAACTGCCCTCTCTGGAGGGCTCTGGCCGAACGGTGTCGCTCCTTTTGGTTTTATTAAAGCGGCATAGTGGCAGCAGTACCAGCTTGCGAAGCGTAGTTAAGAGGAAGCTTTAGCTCGGGCCCAACTCCGACGCGGCCTATTCAAATACATGTAAAAACGCAAAAACGTTTTTATGAGATAACCCCTGGACCGATTTTGATGAAATTTGTTGCATTTGAAAGAGAAAGTTAAATTCCAGTGACTGTTGGGAGCGGAATTTCGATTTAGGGCTTGAATTTTCTTTAAACGATTTTCAAATATTTGACCGTTTGAAAAAAATAGAAGCACGAAGTTTACAAATTCATAGCTCTGCATCAAGAACTGATATCGCGGTTCTGTGAACGGCATCCATTAGATCATTCAAAGCGGACAAATTCAATATGTCATTTTACATCTTACGTGAATTTGTTGCGTTGGTTACAACGGTTTTGCAAAAGTTGTATTTCCCTATGATTAAATTTTTTTATATTCATGTGTAACTTATCAATTTTGTCCGCTTTAGATGTACTATTAGATGCAATTCACAGAATTGTATTATCATTTTTAGTGGTTGAGTTACAGAGTTGTAAACTTGATAGTTTCGTTTTCTGAAAATGTTTAATATTTGTGAATTTTTAATAAAAAATTGACGACCTAACTCAAAAATTCGAAACCAACAGTCACTAGATTTTAAGTTTTTCTTTTAAATGCAGCAAACCCCGTCAAATTTGGTGCAGTGGTTGCCGAGAAAAACGAATTCTCCTTTTACATGTATTTAGATTGGAGCACCCGAGCTAAAGCTTCCTCTTAAGCCAGTGCTTATAGTGTCGCACGGTGGTCTTGCGACAACGGTGTTTTGTATCGTAAGATACACGATACGTTCTTTCATGTATCGAAAATTGAGATACTGATACACGTCTTGCCAGACGTATTATGACACAAATACAATCGATACCCGAAGAGTATCTAAGTATCTAAGACACGTGCATCTGCGATAGTGCCCAGAACTGTGGTCAACATGGCACTGCCGTACAGGCGGATTGCTTTGACAAAGTGCGCAAAAGACGGGTTATAATGTTATCTTGAAATCTGCCGCACAAAGCTCTGAAGTGATAGAAACCAGGTGCGAAAGAAAGGGATGGCACTCGGAAGACAAACATTCCTGTTGCCTTCCCTACGTTGATGAAGAGGTAAGGGGAGATGGAAAGTTATAAAGAATGGTGGAGCAGGGATGAGAATACACAAAGAACAAGAAAGTGTCCTAGTGAATTCACACACATGGACCACTTTTCCGCGGTTGCGAAAAATCCTTCCGCTATTGTGAAATGAGGCAGTGACTCAACCGAGCACCACTACTGTACAATCCAGGCAGATAATAACCGCGCGCAAGTATCGGGAAATGCGTTACGGCACTTTTATGCAATCGGCACCACAGCTCGGGCTCAAATTAGGGTGGATATGTGGGGTTGATATGCTTCCTTTTCAAACACTTTTTCTTTTTCTAAAAAGAGAAAGAAATGTAGAATATTGAAACAATATTCTGTACTAGCGTCAGCTGGTTTAGTGTTCTTTAGTTTGTTTTCAATTCGAGTGATTGTTGTAACACGACTGTGCCAACCGCGGGCGACAGGGTCAGTGCAACGAGCTCGTTCGGTGCCTCTTCAGGTGTTCCTAGTATCGAAGTATGAGCTCGGACCGATGAGTTCTGAGAAAGCTAAAAACTACTACCGTGTTAAGCAAATACGTTTAAAAGGAATTAAACAGTAGCAGTATACGTTCTTTCTATACTCTGTCTACGTCCACTTGGCGGAAAAGGATTGTGTACTAGCCGTAAATAGAAGGGAACAATTTTCACTTTCTTTTTTTCAATTCCGAGCGCCAACCTCCGTGCCGATACTTTAGTGTGACCACAAGTTTTCAGCTATTTTCGCGGGTTTTGCAACTTGTTAGGGTATGTGTTGGTTACTTTAGAATGCATTGTAATCGTTGTTTATTGCGATATTGATAAAAAGACCAGAGCATACATTTACCAAATCTACATGCCGCTACGGTCACCTATGGAGCGGAACTTTGTGGTATCGTCCCTTGCCTGTTTTCTATTGGGCATTTTCAGTGTTACTAACTTGGAAGGTTGTTAACTGACGAAACCTGAAGAGCTTATTGTTTCAATTTTGTGTGTTTCTTAACAGCACTTTCATGGCATCTTTAACCCACGTGCTGTAAAGCAAAAAGAGATACAGAGAGGGAAGGAAATAGAAAAACATGGTTGATCCCTCTTTCATAGGAATCAGTAGAACACGAAAACGGAACGTGTCTTTACAGACGCTGTTGCATCTTTATTGTACGTGAACAATTAGGTTGCAAATAGCCACGAGCGGCACCCTACCACTGCACAGGGATCCACGACAACTGCCGCCAAGCTAAAGCTGTCGAACGACTCGCGAGCGGGAAACATCCTCCGGGGACATTGCATTGCAAGCGCCAGAGCACTACGTAAGCACACCAAAACCACAGGCGTTCGCAAACCGTACAAGCGACACCTAACTGGCAGTTAGTAAATCGCTTCATAGACCCACGGTTCGCTGTGGCGTAAGGCGCATGACTTGCGGCCCGGCGACCCTTTTGACGGAATCAGGGTGTAGACGAGACGTATGTCAAAATACTGAAAGATATCTGCAGCGGCTCCACAGCCACCACCGTAGTCCTCCAAAAAGAAAGCGACAAAATCCCAATAAAGAAATGCGTCAGGCAGGGAGATACGATCTCTCCAATGCTATTCACAGCGTGTTTACAGGAGGTATTCAGAGACCTGGATTGGGAAGAATTGGGGATAAGAGTAAATGGAGAACACCTTAGTGACTTGCGCTTCGCTGATGATATTGCCTTGCTTAGTAACTCAGGGGACCAACTGCAATGCATGCCCACTCACCTGGACCGGCAAAGCAGAAGGGCGGGTCTAAAAATTAATCTGCAGTAAACTAAAGTAATGTTTAACAGTCTCGGAAGAGAACAGCAATATACAATAGGTAGCGAGGCACTGGAAGTGGTAAGTGAAAACATCTACTTAGGGCCGGTAGTGACGGCGGATCCGGATCATCATCATCAGCCTAGTTACGCCCACTGCAGGGCAAAGGCCTCTCCCATACTTCTCCAACTACCCCGGTCATGTACTAATTGTGGCCATGTTGTCCCTGCAAACGTCTTAATGTCAT
The DNA here is from genome assembly GCF_023375885.2 of Dermacentor andersoni. NCBI lineage: Eukaryota > Metazoa > Arthropoda > Arachnida > Ixodida > Ixodidae > Dermacentor > Dermacentor andersoni. The sequence continues at coordinate 114,918,181 of NC_092819.1, read as the reverse complement.
CTGCCCACCTAACTTTCTGCCGCCCCCTGCTACGCTTCCCTTCTCTTGGAATCCAGTCCGTAGCTCTTAGTGACCATCGGTTATCTTCCCTCCTCATTACATGTCCGGCCCATGCCCATTTCTTTTTCTTGATTTCAACTAAGATGTCGTTTACCCGCGTTTGTTGCCTCACCCAATCTGCTCTTTTCTTATCCCTTAATGTTACACCCATCATTCTTCTTTCCATAGCTCGTTGCGTCGTTCTCAATTTCAGCAGAACCCTTTTCGTAAGCCTCCAGGTTTCTGCCCCATATGTGAGTACTGGTAACACACAGCTGTTATACACTTTCCTTTTGAGGGATAGTGGCAACGTACTGTTCATGATTTGAGAATGCCTGCCAAACGCACCCCAACCCATTCTTATTCTTCTGGTTATTTCAGTCTCATGATCCGGATCCGTGGTCACTACCTGCCCTAAGTAGATGTATTCCCTTACCACTTCCAGTGTTTCGCTACCTATCGTAAACTGCTGTTCTCTACCGAGACTGTTAAACAGTACTTTAGTTTTATGCAGATTAATTTTCAGACCCACCCTTCTGCTTTGCCTCTCCAGGTCAGTGAGCATGCATTGCAATTGGTCTCCTGAGTTACTAAGCAAGGCAATATCATCAGCGAATCGCAAGTTGCTAAGGTATTCTCCATCAACTTTTATCCCCAATTCTTCCCACTCCAGGCCTCTGAATACCTCCTGTAAACATGCTGTGAATAGCATTGGAGATATCGTATCTCCCTGTCTGACGCCTTTCTTTATAGGGATTTTGTTGCTTTCTTTGTGGAGGATTACGGTGGCTGTGGATGAGACTGAAATAATCAGAAGAATAAGAATGGGCTGGGGTGCGTTTGGCAGGAATTCTCAGATCATGAACAGCAGGTTGCCATTATCCCTCAAAAGAAAAGTGTATAATAGCTGTGTCTTACCAGTACTCACCTACGGGCCAGAAACCTGGAGGCTTACGAAAAGGGTCCTACTTAAATTGAGGACAACGCAATGAGCTATGGAAAGAAGAATGATGGGTGTAACGTTAAGGGATAAGAAAAGAGCTGATTGGGTGAGCGAACAAACGCGAGTTAATGACATCTCAATTGAAATCAAGAAAAAGAAATGGGCATGGGCAGGACATGTAATGAGGAGGGAAGATAACCGATGTTCATTAAGGGTTACGGACTGGATTCCAAGGGAACGGAAGCGTAGCAGGGGGTGGCAGAAAAATAGGTGGGCGGATGAGATTAAGAAGTTTGCAGGGACGACATGGCCACAATTAGTACATGACCGGGGTTGTTGGAGGAGTATGGGAGAGGCCTTTGCCCTGCAGTGGGCGTAACCAGGCTGGTGATGATGATGATGATGATGATCATGACCCTGTTGTATGTTTGCATGGCGCGCGGCGTCGCTGTCGTAGAGTCACTTCCGCGATCGTACGAGAATTTTTGCCCGGCTCCATAGTGTCTTTGGCAGCCATTTGAGTTTTGACGCACTCAGTTTCACGAATGCTAGTGGCACGGGCGAAGGCGTCCAGCTTCGCGTGGACTCGTCTCTCGCTGGACGAAAGCGACATTCGTCCGTCGACGTCATTGCATTTCTGCGCCCCTTAGTGCAGCAGTGTTCTTTAGTTGGTGCGATCGCAAGCGAAGCAGCAGGCGGCGTGTAAGCTAAGCATATAATGCGCGCTAGCGATCGTGTCAGCTGAGTGCTACATCGTTACACACCACGGAAAGAGCTCAAATTTCCAACCCCACGCCGTTTGCCATCCTTCTGGCGGACGTCGCTCTCCCAGCCGGTAAGTCGACGCATATCGCACAAGTGCGCCTGCGTACGCGGCAGTTTTGTGACTTGGGTCATAGTGGCCGGTGATTTGGAGAATTATTCAAAATACTGCGGGTCAACGCTTGGCCCAAACAGGAGTGAAATCATACATTCTTGTACTCTCGAAAGAACAAAAACGCGCAATTTTAACAGTACACCGATACAAAACACACTAAAAAAGGTACATAAAACACACACAAAACACACTTTTAGCAGGCAAATAGACTTTCTAGTGTATCAGTAAAAGCTTCTGAGGAAAAAAGAAACGGAGGTAACGAATTCCATTCTTGCACTGTTTTAGGCAAAAAGCTGCATTTAAAACCTTAGTTTTGGCAAAAATTGGAGCAAGCGAATGCCCATAATTCAAGGCAACATCTGTTATTTGTGTAACTCCTCCATCAGTAGACTAAACAAAGTTTAGAAAATACACAAACCGAACGATGCGTGTTTTTGTTTTACTTCGCACCGCAGCAATAGAGATTTACTTCGATTTCGTGTGCTCGTTCCCACGTCGTGCAGTCTCGCGCGCAGACGCCGAAACTAAGCAATTTTCTACCGTGCTCCAGCGCGCGGTCATGCTTTGTCATGCGCTCGTGTGTACCTCAGTATTTGTGAAGCACTGAAATATATCGATAGTCACGTGCCCTCGTGCAAAGCGGGCAAAAGCCTGTGCTGCGCGAAACGAGACAAACGCAACAGCTCACACGCGACGCCGTCGACGGGGGTGCGCCGCGCAGCAAAAAAGCGAGGGGAAAAAATTGGCTGAAGGCTTAGCTTGGTTAAGCCTGGAAGATTGCGAAAGCAATACCCTTGGCTGCGCCTTGGTTTGGCTGATGGTGTGGACATGGTTGCCCTTTGTTAAACTTATGGCTGTACAGCATCCGACATAGCGCGCCGACCACTGCGAGGAGCCGAGCTGTAACCCCATTTATCCTCCTAGCGTAACGTCACACCAGCGAGCGCCCTCTCTCGGTAGCGCCGCAGCAGTGGAGCGCAAGGCTTCGTCTCCACCATCGATGCCGCGAGCTGGGGCCCCGTCTCTCGGTCTGGCGTGACGTCACACGGTCACGTGACGCGCAGCTGTGCCCACACTAGCGACAAAAACGCGCGCGACACGCCGCACGCGGCAAGCGCCCGCGCGGCAGACGCGTGCGGGTTTGTCCACAGTCGTGTTTTGCGACACGCGGCAGCGGCCCGTGGAGTCCCGCGTTGTCTCGTTCCATTCGATACTTCTCGTGACAACGCGCTCTCCGTTCTGCCCATTTCGTCTTCCATCGGAAGTGTCTGTGTTTTTTTGCGCCACTGCCGGCCACGCTCAGGCATGTCGGATACGGACGAGGAGCTACTGGTGACTGTGAACACTATAATACTTGTTTGTTCTTTACTTGTGTGACGCCCACGTGCCAGAAAGCGGACGAGAAAGTTTTGGGTGCGGTACAGGGACACTGAAGGCCAGGCGCACACTCTGCTTCCCCGCCTTCACCAATTACTCACCTGTCATGCCAACTGCTGTCCATAATGTGCCAGCCGTTGGCGCGCAGCTCCTTGTCCGACGCTCGATTTATCATAGAGGCACGCATATCCGCGAACGGTTTCCAAAAACGCCTCCATTGCGAGGCGAATTCTTCGTCGACGCCTCAGTGGCGGTGTGGTAAGGCTTAACAAAAACAGCCCCCTTGACTGGAAATGGCCTAGGAGATTTTACGGCGCGCGTGTCACTGTTCAGTCTCAGAGCCCATAGATTATGATTCTTTGCTTGTGCGACAGGTGGCGCCACAAGAGCGCGGCTCGTAAAGCGGCTCGCTTCTGATTGGTGGTCGTTTTGCGTCTGCCGCGAAAAATGGGTCTCGCACCCATTCGCGCGTTTGCCGCGCGTTGCTGCCGCTTTTCGTGATTCTTGCCGCGCGCGACAGCACCGCTCGCCGCGCGCGGTGTGTCGCGCGCGTTTTTGTCGCTAGTGTGGACGTACCATTATAAGGAGGCGCCACGACCACCGATGGGCCGAAAGTGCGAGCAGTTATTGCTTTCGCAATAAAAATGAAGGCGGGGCCCGTGACGTGGGCGTCACGCGATTCCCGAGCTCTGGTATGGGAGAACGCAGGAAGGAATTTCGCTTGCGGAGGCTAGACGGGGCGAGTGGAGGGAGTGTCTCGCTAGGAAGTGGCGCTCGCCTCATGAAATCAAGGATTCGCGGCACTGTAATATTACTGCCTCGGCTATTAATGAACCGATTTTAAAAAGTCTTGCGACAGAACGCTCCCTAGAGGGCACGTAACAACTTCCAGCGTACAACAGAATTTGGCTGTGTGGCCTGGTGAGGGGCCCTCTAAAGTGTTAGTCTGCGACCCCACGTGATTCTTTCCGTGCTGTTTATTCTTATTGCTTCTTATTCTTAACTTAGATACTCATCAATGTTACTGAATTGTTCGGATGAAACGGAATCTCTAACCGCAACGCAAAAACCACTTACTAAGGATTTATATTTGTCGTTGGCTTAAACTAAATATTGGCATATATTTTTTTCCATTAATAAAGCGTGTCACAGCGAATTTCTATGGCCATATTTCATTAACCGTGACAAGCACCAAAGACTCTTTGCGCTTCGCAGCACTAAGCGTCAGAACGCGCCACGTGTAGAGCAATATGTGCGCATGAAGCATCGCTTTCACAACAGCCCGAAATCTGCACGATTCACGCTGTGGTTGAGGCCTGCGTACGTTGTTAATTGGAACGTGCACGGAAATACACAGTGTTTAACCTAACTTGAGCAATCCCTTAAATAATCCGCGCCTTTGCAAGTAGAGCCCTATGAACTTACTATTATTCATTGTCCTGTTCAACAACTCAAACTATTTTTTTTAGTCAGAGCTTATGATATAATTTAACCATACTTAACCAAGCAACATCTATGTGCTGCGTTAAGTGAAAAATTCGCAATGAAGAAATTGTAGTCTTTTGGGAAATACGCAAATAATTCTTTTCCGTGACGATAGCTGGTGTAGCTATCATTTTTCCGGGCTACAAAGAAAGCGTATAATATTTGAAAAAAGTGCCATGTGACTAGGCGCTTGCGCTCAGCGATATCAGTGTCCGCAAACATTGTACTAACGAATAATTGATGCTGAACGCAGACAGAGCGCATCGAAAGGCCACAAGCTAAAACGAGAGACGGTGACCATACCCGCCGTCTACGATGCTTGGCCGCGTGCTGCAAGGCATCCTGCCATTTACGCAATCCGTTAGCGGCAAAAATCTCCCGCAGTGGCTTTGGCGTTGCGTTGCTAAGCGCGATGTCGCGGGTACCCGGCCACGGCGGCCACATTTTTCTGTGGCCGAATAAAAAAAAAATCTGTGCATTGGATGCCCATTTTCGCGCTCCAAGTGATGAAAATTTTTCCAGACCTCCTAATTGCGGCATGCCATGTACTCTATATTGTGATTTCGACACATAATACTCCAGATTTTCTTTCTTATTTATATGGCAGGAACGCCGAAAGATGTTCAGGAGCCGGCATGTCTACTTATCGCCAATGTAATGGATATAACAGGCTTTCGTGTTTCAACAGACGTGATATCTGGGAAAGAGTGGCATTAGAAGCGTAGGCCCTGCTCGCTCCTCCCCCCCCCCCCCCCCCCCCCTCCCTGCTTCCGCCATGCCGTAATAACTTTCTTAGCACGCGACTTGACCAGCGCTCCTCCCTCCCCGTTCCAGGTCAAATGCCCCCTTGCTCCTCCTCCCCCCTTTCACATTGGGATAGAATTGCTGCCTACGCCAGAAATTTCATTCAATTTTCGTTGTATAAGGCCTACTCGTTAGTTCAACCTGCCTGTAGATTAGAAAATCTTTGGTGGGACGTTGGAGGGCACTAATCTACTTGGGCGCAATCGCCTAGTGCCATGGTCATTTTTTTTCAATTCAGTGTTTTCACTACAACGCGGTAAAAAAAAAACACCCTCATAAAATTGTCTAGTTATTTACAAAAATGTTCCAGTTTCTCCATTGAAAATTTTTTGTTCAAAACAATATTTAAGGGGAGATACTACTAAAAAAATTATTACTTGTGCTAGACATTTCAAAAATATGCCCTTCATAAATAATTTTATCTAGATTTCCAATATATCATTATTCGCTGTGTAGCTGCTATTATTTTAGTTATGTCCTACACAAGTGCAAAAATATAGTGATCTTTGGAAGCACTTCCTTATGTGTAAGAGAGACAGAGACAAAGCAAGGACAGGAAAGGCAGGGAGGTCAACCAGAAGAGCACCTGGTCTGCTACCGTACACTGGGGGTGGGGAAAAGGGGAATAGAAAGAGGAAAAAGGGGAGAGGGTAAGCACTGAGTGCGTGTGGGATGGACACTATACACAGGGTCACTATAAACTATCTCTTAAGCCGGTGCACTACAAGTGTTGTACTATTGGACGAAGCGCTTTTCGTGCCAGTGACGGATGTGGCGACGGTCCGAGTATCTTTGACTCGGTGAATGGTCTTGAGTCCAGTCGGTGTAAAGTTGCCCGCAGAGAGAGGAGTTGTTCATTGTAGCGAGGGCAGGTACACAATAGATGGTTTCCTCGTACCCACAGGAGTCGCACATCGGGATCTCGGCCACTCCCAAACGATAGGAGTATGCGTTCGTGAACGCCACTCCCAGCCACAAGCGGCACAGCAAGGTTGTTTCGCAGCGGGAAACGCTAGATGGCAGTTGTAGCCATAGTGTGTGGTTCGATTTATGTTCGCGGCAATTGAAAATACTTGAACTCCAGAGATCTTGTGACTTTTTGCGTGCAAGTAGGCCAAGTTCCCTCGCAGCATCCGACCTCGGCAATGGTGTTGGACGCATCTGGGTATCTTTGTGGGCAGACCGGGCGGCCTTGTCAGCTAGGTTGTTGCCGACGATGACCAGTGGGTAGCAACCTATTGAAATATAATGTTGCGCCCTCTTTCCAGAGCGTGGTGCTGCGCTTCCCTGATGTCAGCTATCATCAGCTCGTAAGTTCTGCGATGTAATGCAGACTTCATACTGTGAAGAGCTGCCTTAGAATCACAAAATACGACCTATTTCTCTGTTGGCTCTTGGGTCACGTACGTCATAGCGGCATGGAGAGCCGCAAGTTCAGCCGACTTAGATGTAATCATGTGTGACAATTAGAATCTAACTGTAACCTGCTTAGCTGGAATGACGACTGCGGCAGTTGAGCTGGTAGGTGAGGTCGAACCATCGGTATATATATGTATGTGGTCATGATACGTGTGGTGAAGTAATAAGAGCGTAAGTTGCTTCAGAGCCGGCGATGGATGATTGACCTTTTTTTGTAATTCCAGAAATAGCAAAATTCACTTGAGGTGGTCGCAGGCACCACAGAGGAGATGAAGGCTTCGCCGCCGGTGTAAAATATTACGGTATGCACTTTTGATGAGCGTTAATCACTCTTGAAAAGGTCGCCTGAGGTTTCTCGGCTGGTAGGGAGGCCAAATGATTGTCGGGGCTCCTTGACAGATGGAGAATGTGCGCTCTGAGAGAGTCGACAGCTACGTCTGTCTGGATCATATGCTTTCCCGCGATGGCAATTGTTGCTGCTGTTGAGATGAACCGAGGCAGCCCTAAACATGTGCGCAGGGCTTGGCCTTGTATGTTCTCCAAAGCGCGAAAGTTCGTCTTGCACGCATTTGAAAACACTGGTAGACTGTAACGTAGGAGTCCGCGAAACAGTAACCTCTACAGCTGCGTCATAGAACGAACTGGTGTACCCCAGTTTTCCCCGCAGAGAAATTTGAGGACCCCTGTGCGTAAAATTTTCGAAAAAAGCATCGTGGTATAGCTTATTTAGCTCGTTGCAGACCCCAAAGTTCCGATATTTTACCAAACTGCATATGTAATTATTGGAACTGTAAAAAAATCAGGGCATTCATTTTCCTAACAATTCCATGAAATTTAACCTTGTACTTTCGCGGCTACTGCCGAGATATACTGCAGTTTAAAGTATATATTAGTATTCTACATATCGTGAAGAGTATCTATGCCAAATGTCGTTATTATAGGATAATTATGAGCACACAATGTCATTCTTATGGGATTGCGAAAAAAAAAACAGCTGTAGTTTACTAATATTTTCTTGCATAGTTCCACAAACTATACACGCCGTTTGGATATATACTGGCCGTTGACAGTCTACAAAGAGCTAAATAAGCTGCAGCACGATGCTTTTCGTGAAAAATTAATAGACAGGAAAGTACCCCCTAAGATCACTACATTTGCATTTGTGTAAGCCATAAATAAATAAGTATAGCATCTAAACTAGAACTTATGGCACATTTAAAATATACATAAAGAAACTCTATGAATGGCAATATTTTCAAATCTCCAGTACAAATACTAAAGTTTTCTGTCGAGTAGCATCCCCCTTAAGGTGGGTAATTATCAGATAATAAATAGTGACCTAAATCGAAAGCAAATGACCCTTCGGGTTGATCAAGAGGACAGTGAACAATACTAAGTTGGCTGCGTTCTCGTAGCACTCACCTGGGTTTTTGTAGACTTCGCATGAGTTAGATAAAACGCCGTGTATGTTATCAACCTTTTTGTTTATTTCTACCTTACTTGCGGTGGTGAACCCCGCTGCAGGGGTCCGATTCCGCAACCTGCTTTTTAGCCAAAGAAAGCCACAGTGGTGGTAGTATGCCGACGTCTTTCGTCATCATCAGCCTAGTTACGCCCACTGCAGGGCAAAGGCCTCTCCCATACTTCTCCAACTACCCCGGTCATGTACTAATAGTGACCATGTTGTCCCTGCAAACTTCTTAATCTCATCCGCCCACCTAACTTTCTGCCGTCCCCTGCTACGCTTCCCTTCCATTGGAATCCAGTTCGTAACCCTTAATGACCATCGGTTATTTTCCCTCCTCATTACATGTCCAGCCCATGCCCATTTCTTTTTCTTGATTTCAATTAAGAGGTCATTAACTCGCCTTTGCTCCCTCACCCAATCTGCTCTTTTCTTATCCCTTAATGTTACACCTATCATTCTTCTTTCCATAGATCGCTGCGTCGTCCTCAATTAAAGTCGAACCCTTTTCGTAAGGCTCCACATTTCTGCCCCGTACGTGAGTACTGGTAAGACACAGCTGTTATAGTTGTACTCATGTAGGTGGTTGTGGCCAAGTACTGCACCAAGGTGGCCAATCCTGCTCTGGTGAGGGAGTGCGTTACCGCTTCTGGTCACCGGGATCAGGCCGCACTCCAGGCCAGATCCGTCTTTCAGGTGCGTAGTGAACAGTGCTGCTTGTTTTACCGTCATAGCATTTAAAGTCTGACCAAATCAATCATTCCGCACGACCGCGGCCGTACTTTACGTAATTGACGGAAAATTGTTCTTTTTTATTCAATTTCTTTGTCTACGCAATGTGGTCGGGAACCAAGTTCCTTTTGAAAAGTACGTCGGCGCAGCAATAACCTCATTTTGTGAACAATATAGGGCCGGTTGCCAGAACGAACCTGCCTAACAAACTTGGCAGCGAATACCTTGTGCAGCTGATTCCCCGAACTGTTACGCGCGCACTGAGTAAGCATGCAGCGGCTATCGAAGAACTTCTACTGGGAAGCAATGAGAACGCCAGAGCGTCCGCCTACCACTTCTGCAACTCACATGCAAATGTGCAGATAAAATAACCTTACGAATATAGAAATGAATGGTATCTGCTGCACAAAGAGTAATATTCGGCAAGCTTGTGAAACATTGGTAGGCAGGGCACTGAGGGCAGCGCAAACTCGTGAGGCATGAAAAAAAAAAAAATTGTCACTCGAGTGTGGAATTCACGGAAGAAAATGGAGGGGGGGCAGCCGGCTGCATAATACATTGTCTCTGCTCTGTGGCCGTGCGTGTTTTGCACACTGCTCCCTACTTGGCGCATCCTGCATGTAGATAAGGTAGCGTTGGGTAAATTAGATTTTGATAAGTGTGCCGATTTTTCTTGCCAGTCTTTCCCACCTCCTCTCAATACTCGATCTACCTAAATATGCCTACTAAAAGGCATTTAGGTATTTTGGTAATTAGGTTAACGTACTAGCTATTGTTCTTTTTATTCAAATTATGGGGAGGTCAATTGAAACATGCGTTGTGTGATGTAATACGTGTTCCATTGCGCCGTTCGGAGAATATTTGTAACAAAACATTTCAAATGTTAGCAGAGAAAAGCAATCATGAAATAAATGAATCCATCAATCTATTCATAGAATTTTACTTGACGAGGGGATATTGCAAAAACGCTTATTCCAAGGGTGCTTAAGGACAAATGAGGCAATTAAGAGAAAAATTACTAAGAAGTTGTTTGAGAATAAGAACGTAATTCAACGATAACAAAAGTAACCGAAATAAACGAATAGATGCCTACTTGATTTGTACACGTTGGATAAAAAAAAAAGGTAACCGATTACAAGTACAATTACTGCATTCAAAATGTAATCGGTTAAAGTTGCAAATTACTCCCCAGGAAAGTAATAGAGGAATTACTCAAAAGTAATCGATTACCCCAATGTTACATTCCTCACAACTTCTAGTAACATTGCCGTGATGCCGTAAACAAAACGAGCTGGCCTCGCACATTCAGTGGGTTCTCTGCAACGCTCTATGCACTATTCATCCTTCCAAAGAATTCCTTCAAAAAATTTCACTCGGTAATCTTCCCTCGTCTTTTTCGCGATGACATCAAATCAACGGCACCGAAAACTCACTAGATGTGCTGGCTGATAGGCAGAGCGGTGCATATATTGTTCGCGAAGATGTTGTATCTCCGCATCTCTTTCCTCGGTGCCGTGCGGCGCGTCATTGGTGCTTGGACGTCAAGAGCCCCATCCCAGTTGGGCCAATCAAAAGCTGCAAAACTAAACCGTAGCTGACGTCTCGGCATTGATGTCCCGAATGGTCTTCGCTATCGAGACATACTGGTACCGGTTCAGTTGGTCGATGAAAATGTGGTGGGCTGTTGGCATGCGGCAACAAATGCTGAGCTTCCGAGTTTGCCCGTCTGAACGCATCCATCCGCGAGGTTGATGCGCGGTACGATCTCGGGCTTTCTGCTGTGGTTTCCGCCAAATTCAACCACCCAAAATTGCGTCACATGTTCCAGTTTGTCTCCCCAATAGAGTAACTTATTACGTGTAATTGGTTACTGAAAATGTGATTAAGTTGTAGTGAGCCTTACCGTGTAAAAAAATGTAAGTGTTAATTTTCAAGATTACGTGTAATTTGTTACGTACATATCGGATGCCTACTAATGTCCCAATTAGAAAGCGGTATCGTCTTTTCGTAAGCGATTGTTGGTAAATTATGGTAAACGGTGATGGGCAGTTTGCAGGTTGTAAATGTTATTTCCCTTGTTGTTATATTTGCGTTTTGAGCGACATTGCTGGCTACATTAATATAAACAAAAACAGTAATGGAGTGTTATGTTCCCGCTATTGCGAAAGTGTGTGACGGCTGTGCTTTACGGGAAGCTTTATAGCTCAGGGCGTAATTCCAATGCACTGGATTCCAATACTTGAAAAATAACGAAATGTTTTTTTAAAGGAACTCGTTCACGGAATTCGACGGCATTTGTTGCGTTTCCGAGAGAAAGCTAAATGATAGTGACAGTACCAAGCAAAGATTTAGGGCCTGATTTTTTTACGCAAATTTTCGAAATTGGTAAGTTTCAAAACATAGTTACCGCGATGTTTACAAAACCTAACCCTTCACCAAAAAAGAGATTGCAGTTCTATAAACTACAACGGTTAGAGCTTCTGAAACGGAGAAATTTGGTATATAAGATTACAGCTTACGTGAACTTGCTACATGTTTACAATGCTTTTGTTGAAGTCCTATTTAGAAATTATTAACATAATTACCAGGATTGTATAAGGTACAAATTTCGTCTGTTTCATGTTTATCTTTACGTGCAATATACAGAATTGTGAAATCACATTTAGTGGCGAGTTACGAAGTTCCAAACTTGGTAGCCTGTTTTTCGAAATGTTGTAATTTTTAGCAATTATTATTACAAAATGACGAACTAATTAGTAATAAAGGAATCAGTTTCTACATTCACTACATTCTAACTTTGTCTTTCATGCGCAATAAACCCTGTGACATTCGGTGCTGTGCTTGCTGAGAAAAACGATTTTTGCGTTTCCCATGTATTTAGATAGGAGCCCCCAAGCTAAAGCTTCGTTTTAATTATAACGAATTGTTGATGAGTAATTGACGCTGGAATATATTCTTTCATGTTTTAATGCTAATAAGTACAGAATATAGCTTTCGTAGCTCTGAGGAAAATCGACCGTCAGTCATTTGCCGTCCATCCGGAAACGTAAGAACTTAGGAACGTATCCCTCTTGCTTAGGGAATGCTTGCTTCATAGCGAAACACATAAATGTTTCAGGCAGACATTGGAAGCTTCCTTGTATAACATTAAAATTATTGGGTTTTACGTGCCAAAACCACTTTCAGATTATGAGGCACGCCGTAGTGGAGGACTCCGGGTAATTTCGACCACCTGGGGTTCTTTACCGTGCACCTTAATCTAAGTAGACGGGTGTTTTCGCAATTCGCCCCCATCGAAAGGCGGCCGCCGTGGCCGGGATTCAATCCCGCGACCTTGTGCTCAGCAGCCTAACACCATAGCCACTGAGCAACCACGGCGGGTGTACAGCATTGGTCAAGAAGGGTTCTTCTATTAAGATAAGTAAATCGGTTTCAGAAAGCGCAGTTTTGTTAATACTTTGTTTGCGTTACTTTATGGGTCAACAGAATAGCCTGTGACTTCAGTAATTTCTTGTGACCAACAGTGGCAACCAATGGAAGATTAAGTCCAGCGACAAGGTTTAGACAAGGCATTTTCCTATATTTCTTCACTTGCTACACACATCAAGGCGTGTTCGCTACGACTGCAACAAACGCCAGTCCGCTTCTCGAAACGTCCGCTTCAACGTGAGGCTTCCGTTATTCTTTTGTTGATTACTTCACGCATCCACCTTCATGGCACCCTTTTACATTCTTTAGCATTTTATGCGACACCATAAAATCCTTAACTGCAAAGATTTTAGCCTGCTTTCCTGTGCAAAGGTATACCGATCTAGGAAACTACGATATAGTCAATTTTCTTTTCCGCCCATGAATGCAACTGGAAATTGAGGACTGCTTTCTAAATTTGGCATTGCGGACCTCCAGGTATACTAGTAAATTTTGGTTTGTGCGTCAAAGTTAAGAATAAATAAAGTTTTTAGTCTGTCGTCCGTATATTTTGCTCGTCCTGCCACGTGGGTACTTGTACATGTACGCAGAACCCTAATCTTGGACGAGTTACATATATGTTCTGTTCTAAATTACTGTTTATTGGTCCATCTAGATATCTTTTTTAAGTTACATGACTCTTCAATGTAAACTACACGTGCCTTCTGGCAAGGCAGCACTGTCTTATATTCCGTGTTAGCTAGATTCAAGATCATCATAGCACATATGGCTTAGTTGATGGGCTGCAGTTACGTTGTGCAATGTCGACTAGAATTTCACGACATGGTTGTTTCTAAAATTTTTATTCAACAAGTTCTTTCAGCGGGAGAAAAGGGCACAGATGGGATCAGTGACAAAAATTATTCATTTTTGTACACTCACAGCAAACAAATATTTACAACCTGTATAAAATTAGCGTGATTGTATTGCACTTCACATTGTACTGGAAGAAAAAAACACGAAACAACAGCTTAGCAGACTGCGAAACTTTGGTGGACTGGTCAGAAGGTGTTTAGAGCACTCCCACCCTGAGAACAATGTCGTGGGTTCGATTCGAGGCATCTTGACGCGAGCTGGTGGGAAAAGCGCCACCGCGCACAGATTGTGCTGTGCCTCCCCAGAGGCACAGCGCAATAGTCTGCTGAATGTATTCCAACTCGGCAGACTGTTTTGTACCGCATATCCCGGCTCTCCCATGCGTTCTTTTTACCTGGAAGCCCTTGAGGCGGTCTGTTGTTAATCCTGTCTTTTTGAGCGGCGTCTGTTATAGTCCTAAATAATCGCTTAGAGAAGTTTGCGCACGATACTGTCAACGGCCCAAGGTGACACTGATATAGGTGTGCCGCCCTAATTGACAGCACCGAATAAAATTCCCCTTATCTGTCGTTATCACGCCCATATAGATCTATCAATTTGAGTGAAAGCTTTCCACGCGCTTGTGAAAGTTTCCATCGAACTTCTACTGGCAGCTTCAAGCACCGTCTAAAATGACGACTAAAACGATTAGTCAGATTTCACCATTTTTTTTTTTGGCAGATTGGTCAGTCTGCAAGAATGAAACATCAAGTGGAGGTATCGACAATGCTAGCCTACAGTGCTCTTAGTACTTCCTGAACAAAACGATGAAAAAAATGTACGCTTTGGTGCCCTTGGTAACATAACATTTAAATAGCAGCAGCGGTGAAGACACATGAGCCTCTCTGGGAATCTTCAATTTTCCCATCCGTCGTCTACGTTGTTTTAACTCCTGAGTGCGCGGTATTTTGATTATTGTAATCGTATAATATCAAGTTCGACTTAATTTTTTTTCCACTGTGAGTTCCTTTCTTCATTACCGTTTCGACTGCGCATCTACAAGTAATTCAGAGCAATCCTTCACTTCTTCGCGGGTTATCACTTACACAAGCTCAAGCGGTTAATTTCAGACTTACCTTCGATCGAAGCTTGACCAGTAAGGCGATCTGTTGCTTTCGGAACAACACCTGTGCATGTGTTCTTGTTCATTACGGTAAAGTATTGCGTAACACGCGATATTAACGTGCAGCACTGTGCAGCAATTGAAAAAAGCACGTGGAGACTCTAGCGCCAGTTGTGCGCACAATAGACAACCTGGATTGCGCAGAAAACCTGACTGCACGCAATAACTAAATACGAGGAGCCCTTTGCATGCTCCCTGACATGACAGCCGATGCTGCTCGAGCCTAAGTAAAAGTTTATTCTCTCTGTCTCTGTTCGCGAGCCTGAAGAGTTCAGTAATGAACGAACGATGGCTGCTGTTGACGCCGACAAATCTTTGTAATTATTCTTTTTCCGCAATTTGAATTACAATAGTTGCGAACTAAGAGTCAGGTGCATCTTTTGAATAGCATAAAGATGTTTTTTTTTACTTCAGTACTAAAAAATAACAAATTATCTCTTTCATTCGTGTTCCTTAAGGTGCTTTAAAATTTCAAATAAGAACTCTCAGGAACTGTCTCAGCAATTCTTACTTCGCTATATGAGTTCAAAACACCACTGATAAGGCCACAATGTCGTGTATCGCATTATGCGTTGCAACTACTACGTCTTGAAATAAGCCGTTAAAATATAGATAAGCCGAAAATGGAGCTGATTTATCGCGGTAACAAAAGAGTTAAACAAGAACACAAGTTTAGGTGTGTTAATAGATTACGTTTTCGGAATACTGGAAAGGCCACTTGTGCAATAACGAAATAATGATAGTGACACCTTCTTGAATTTCGCGAGCCATCTACATGCGACATCATCTGATTTCTCAGTGTGCCTTTTTTTCAGTACAAATTGAGATCGCGTAGCAAGCAATACAATGTATACTCAACTAAACAAGCACTTGATCTTGGGTGGTTTAGAACGTTTCCTGATCTAAGAGAGCCCAGATGGGAAAATAAAATGGGAGACCATGAAGTCAAACGGACGTCCCTGGGCTGCCCATTGGGCGAGATAGTCAATAAACGAAAGTTATCTCGTCATGTCGTCCTACAGTAAGAAAATCTTTTCGCTAAACGAGTAAAAATAGAAAAAATGCCAATTGTCGCTCTATTGCCAATTCGTATCTTTTTAATATCCACAAACTTAGGCTGTAAGTAATATAAGTACATGGGTGCATTTCGTACAGTGACTGCTTTGAGAGGCAGCCACCGCTGATGAAACTAAGAACGTGGGTTATGCAGGCGACGGGTGGTTTCTTAGCCACCTGATGCTATTTTTTTCTGTTGTCTTGGTTGCACTTGGGAGCAACCAGGGCAACATGACAATACACACGGCATAATTCCGCATCACAGTATTTAGCATTAACTGAGATGTGCGTAAAAAAGTATGCATTGTCGCCAAAGTAATTATGGGATGACGGCTGCATCGAACTATGAATTTCTGGCAAAGCGCCTATTAACATTTTTGAGGCTGCTGAGTGTTTAACATTTCATTTAAACGATTTTGTGAAATGCGATGTTCGGAGTTGGATCTCGATAAAAAGATGATAGGTGTTCTAGTCAGTATTCATTCTTCGGCCAATGCGTGAGGGCTAACAACCAGAAAATTTTCGCTGACAAAATTAACTGCCCAGGCTTTCAGCAGCTACTGCTGTTCTTGATCAGACACTGGTATAACAAAATAAGCGAGTTGCACTAGATGGTATGCCTAAAAAAAATCTCGTTCGGCTATGTTGCGTGCTTTCACTCACTCCGAAGTGCGCGACTGTGAAATGGGTCGACGAGAAGAAAAAAAGAAGTTAAAAAGAAGAAAGGGTTCTAGAGTGGTTATTTAAAAAAAAAAAAGCACCAACAATGGCTTTCTACGCATCGTGCATAATAGGGGAAAAGCTGTAAAAAACATGGGCACCAGAGGAACGAAAAGCGAGTGTACAATACAGGGACAATAAACGGACGCGCTAGAGAGCATCTCGCTCCAACAAATCGCTCGCGCGCGCACGCGACCTACAAATAAACGCGCGGATCAACCACTGCGCGTCCTCGCGCTACGACAAAGCGCGAGCACGCGACTTGTGGTGTTTTGTTCGCCCCCCGGTGAATCGCTAAGCGCGACGTTCGAGGACTTCGCGAACGTTGTCCTCCCGCTCGAGCGCGACCAAGCGTGAACGAACCGAAAGAGGGAGACAGACACGAAAGGCAAAAGGGCGCGTCTGTTCTTCGCGGGCTTTCGCGCGCGCCTCGCACGTGCATCTCGCTCAAAGGGCGCCGGAAGTGTCGGAAGCGACAACTTCCGCAACTTTCGTGCGAACGCCGGTCGCGCTTCTGCGACAGGAACACGTCGCATGTTGCGGTCACCGAAGAGCACTGCGCGTGAATTGAAACCGGAGCCATCGACAAAGCACCACAAAGTCCTTTCATGCACGGTCGAACGAACTGGCGCTGTTCCCTTCTATGTGGTAAAGAATGACACGTGGGAAAAAACAGGGGGGAATCAATTTCAGCGCATGCTTCCCTCAAAAGGTGCAGGAAGCGTCGGTATGCGACCGTCCCCGCACGTAACAATGACGTAATAGAAAGTGTTGGCAGCGAAGATTGTGAAAATGGAAGGGCATCGAACCTGGGTACCTCGCGTCTGTTCGCCCAGCTGTCACGAAGTGACGTGGCCACTCCCTCGCTCGTGGAATCAACGCCACGTTTGGCTTCAAGCAAAATGCCTAAGCGCGTCGATTGGAGACAACTGACCCGACTTAGCAAGAGGCCACCAGATGGAGCTCTACCAATTCTTTCTTCATTGTTCACTTTAGGCTACATCTGAGCGCGCGTGTAGGCACTGACGCTAACCAACAAATAAGCAAACATTCTCGTTAACGAGTCATGCGAAGGGACACTACGCTAGTTATTTTTATACTTTGGCTGTGCCGAACTCTTGTAATATTAGTATACCTAAGCATATATATGGTACAAGTTTTGTGTTCTCTTTTTTTTTTCGAGCTGCCCATCTTACTGACCAATCTCACTTGTCTGCACTGCGCATTCATCTACACCTTCCTTCCTGAAAAAGAAAAAAAAGACTAACGCACGAGGCCGGCAAACTACGCTCCCGTTTACTGCAAAAGGAAATATTCGACTTTTTAAGAAAATATTATCGATTGTTTCTGAAGTCTAGGGTTTGGCTAAAACTCGTCTGGCGAGGAAATAACATGGCTGAATAAACGTACACTCGCCAACTGAAAAAATTCAAAACACGGATTGACGTTTCGGCGCCCAATACGGGTGCCTTGTTCGCTCATTGTGAACAAGGCACCCGTATTGGGCGCCGAAACGTCAATCCGTGTTTTGAATTTTTTCATTTGGCGAGTGTACGTTTATTCAGCCATATCGATTGTTTCTGCACCAATTCTTAATGCTGCGCACAAATCTTCGCAACCGCAAGATTTTGTTCTGTAACGTCGAGTTCTTGGAGGAAATATAATGGGTTCGAGTAGTACGCGGGAACTAATTTTTATGTTGTGGGAAAATATATTTCTAATTTCATTATTTATCTCTCATTGCTACCACTAGTTCCATAGGAAGCTTGGTCTGTGTCGTTAATACGCAGTAGTTACTGCATTTGCTATCTCAGATTCGTTTGAGGATTTTTATATGACTGATATTTCTGTAGTACTTGCTGTCTAGTTTTCTACTTTTTATTTATCATCGTGATGCAACACACCTCGTATCCAAATACCTAAAGATCATATCCAGCCATTTATCTTTTTTCATATTGTAGTGCTTTCTCGAAACTGATTTCATTTACTGCCTCTCGATCTGCTTCATGTGCAGTTACTCAACGTCCGACAAGCGGAATATTTTCACGAGCTTCTAGATTATTCATGACGCTCGACTACACGTGTAGTCTTAACCATAGCCCGCGTTAAGAAACCCTTGCCAAGATACTATGGGCCCTTTCCTTTTTTGCCCTAACTATTGCTAACCAATTGCTAACAGCTCTGGCTTGAAGTATTTTTCACAGCGTTACAAAATAAGGTATTTGTGACATAGTTATATATATACGGGCACTACTTTCTCTACGTGATTGCGCGACTTTCTGATGATGCCCAGAATATGCTGGTGTCTGTTTGCTTTTTAAGTGAACCTTTATTTGCCTCTTCCTTGCATCCCACTGTTGCTGCTGCTGTGGCTGCTGTCCGGCACACCGCGCCGGGGGGTGGCTCAGAGCATGTGCATACATGACCGGGGGGGGGGGGAGTAAGAGAGGAAAGGCGACGCGAGAAACTCGTTTTGACCCCACCGCGTCGAATGTGCACAATGCACTCTGGAGGTCTAGGGCGTCGCCAAATAACCCTCTTCACAGCTGTAATTATCCGTGACTGCCCCAGAAGGACAGCAGAAACTGCAGCGTTTTCCTTTCTACTAACGTGCGAGCCCGAAGGGTACGTACATAGAACTGTACAGAGGATGATGGAGGCAGTTTCCATACAATGGAGTGGGGTGAGGGCAAGGTGACGTCAGACGGCAAGGAAACACTACGGCTATAGACACGACAACGGTTGCAAACAAACGGAATAAATTTTAATTGAAGACACGATACGGTACGCTTCTGTTATTTCTGAAAAAAATAAATGCCACGCAAGTTTGTCAAGCGGACAATTTACGCAGGGCCTGCAGAAGCAGAGCCGCATTGAAGCCCACTATATGGTCTCGGTGACGCTACGAATATGGTCACACGTCAAATCAACACTTCTGTGCCCGCCGCGGTAGCTTTGCGGCTATGGCATTGCTGGAGGTCACGGTTTTGATCCCAACCGCGGGAGCCGCATTGCGACGGGGGCGAAATAGAAAGCGCACGTGCACTTAGATTTTGGGACCCGTTAAAGAACATCACATTGCCAAAATTAATCCAGGGTCCGTCACTACGGCGTGCCACATAATCCGAATGTGGTTTCGTCACGTACAGCCCCAAAATCCAATTCAAGTTTAATACTTCTGTCACAATGCGATGTGCCATGTGAGGCAATAACAATGCTCAACCCTCTCAGAAGTTATGAAATATGACGCAAAACAACGCCTCAAGCAAACACTTCCCCCCTGTGTGTTCTGTTTACTACGCAGACAAACAGCAGTGGTGCGCGCAAGGTAATGTTTAACATCAACTCACCACTCTTGTGTTAAACCAAATGCTTAAGAAATTAAGCTTTAGCCGTCAACAAGCCGCTAATTATCGTCAGTCCAAGCATCCAGCACGAAAACCTTCACTTAGATCGGTTCCCACAGTGCGTGGGATCTCCATAATTTTTTTCTTTAACTTTCCAATTATTCAGTTGCATATAACACTAACAATCTTTGTTGTGTTTTACCGCACGTTCAGTGAATATTTTTTCTGTCATTCATGTTCCAATGTATGTATGCCCTACGTCTAAGATACCAAATAAGCTTATCAGTGTGTAATAATAAATAAAAGAAAAAAAATTTTCTACTTAAACCGCCACAGCGCTCCATGATTCGTCATGGCCGCGTTTGTCTTGCATTCATGTTGAATCACCAGTTCACATTTCTTTTTTTTTGCGTATCCATTTATACTGTTCGATGCTCCTATGTATCGTGACACATACTGCGGTGGTGCTCACAAGATATATCGGAGTTTTTTTTTTTTTTAGCTGAGATCTATTACATCTAAACATCGGTTAAAACACTGGCAAGCATACCAGCACACCAAACGTTTTTGCGATAGCTTTCCTAGAGCCAGTTTTGATTTCATTTCTACTCTGTTGGATCGTCATGACGCAGTATGTGGTCACGTGGGACTTATACACTGCCACTTTCTGACACTCACTCCGGCTCGACAGGTTGCTTGTTGCTCAATCGGCCTTCACAAGTAGCAGCATACAAGGCGACCGAGCGAGCCGGAGACTGTCAAATCCTCGCAATCTCCTGGTCCGAAGTGGTCGCATGCTGCGTCATGACAACGCAGTATAGTCTAAAGGATATCGAAACTAGCTGTAGAAAAGCTGTTCTAATAAATTCTTTAGGGTGCTATGATGCTTGCAAATATTTTTCTACAGTTTATGAGTACTGGACCTTCAAATAACGGAAGAAAAGGAGTAGCCGAAAAGTAGCCCTTTAACCTCGGTAGACAATCCACCTCTATTGTGACCACTAATCAGTCATTTTGCTGCATGCTTATTACTTGTTTCTCTTGGACAATGCACGCGGGGGCCCCGACGAAGTATACGAACTGCTTCTGAGTCCCGAGTGATGGGCTTAACTGAGAACTGCTGCAGTTGTTTTATAAATATACAATGTAAATAGCCTTCAGTGCCCAATCCCTCGATCGCGTAACCTTTCGTTGGAGGTTGGTGTTTGCCGTCGTCGCCACGGATCTCCGTACCGGCCTTACCGTCCAGCTGTCCACCATGGCTCCCCGTGACGACACCTCACCTGCATTTACACCTGCGACTCTTACAACAACGTACATCACGGTTACTATTCCCTCCATTCTGGAATAATCTCCGACCAAGATAATGTTGACGTTGACGACTGACTGCACGCGTATTAGCGTGTTAGCCAGAGCAACCACTCGGACCCTACCATATTGCAAGTAAACGTGATATTTTGCTTGAGCGTAAAACCGCGCGTCTGGTTCCGGACACACGAGGAGGAGCTGTCTAGCTGGGATACCTTTAAGAAGAAGCTCCGCGACTTTTTTTGGAAACCTGACCAGTCGCCAACTGGCTGCAGGAAAAGAAATTTCTATCAGTGTGCAACCTTCGACTGAATTATACAAGTACAAGAGGTGCTCGCCTTTTGTCGGAAAATTTACGATAAAATGTCCTAGGTTCAAGTAGGCCACGTCTTCAAAGGGATCGCGGATAACGCGTTCAACTTATTTGCCTACAACAGCGTTTTCACTATCGATGTCATTGTGAAGGAGTGCCGCAGCTTCGAGCTGGCTAAAAGCCGTCACGTCATTCCACAGTTCTTCTGTCTCCCTCCCAAGGCTGCAACATCACCCTGTGTCGACCTCACTCCTTCAATAACAACGTGACGCGCGTCGTTCGCCGCGAGCTAGAGGCTGCAAGTCCAGCCTCAATCTATCCACGTCCGCTTGACTACACCACTGACCAGGCAGTAACGTCGATATCTCTCATTGAGGCAGACCAGCGGCAAGAGTTTGCCAACCTTGGTTTTCTTGCGGCGTCTTCTGTTTCCTGACCTGACGCTACACCGGTGCCGACAGCTGTCCATATGGAATGGAGAACTGCGGACGACAAGCCAATTTGCTTCCGTTGCCAACCAAACTGCCTAGGTAGCTCGCGACTGCCGCACCTCATGGACGTCCCCGTATTTGAGCTACCTAGTCTTACCCCTCTGCTTGCTCATATGCCAATCCGCGCCGCTACTCGCCTCGCCGTACATCTCCTGCCTCAGACATTCCATCTAATGACAGTCGTCCCGCTCGCTCACCGTCACCTCAACGACCTAGCTTTCTATCACCCCAGCCACCCCGCTATTCGTCGCCGAGCAATTATGGACCCTCTGGCACCGAGAAGTAGACCGTGCAGCCCCTCGGGGTAGTGCTGCAGTATTTTCATCGTTCCGAAATCCTCCCTCAAAATCCCAACGAACCTGAACTTACTTGATGATCTCATGGATGATGTCCATTTGACGACGTTAATTGATACTGGAGCACAGGTGTCTACAACTAGTGCTAACCTCTGTCGTCGACCTAAGAAAGTTCTCACCCTGCTACTACACGAGTCGTATGCGTCGCCAATGGCAGCACTGTCATCCTCAGTTCTTTTTACAGTACTGACCAATTGCCCCCATGACCTTATCATCGGACTAGACTTTCTTACGGCGCATTCCGCTCTGATCGACTGTGCTGTCAGTACCCCTTGACCCGAGCTTCTTCTTCTCCCGCATGTTCGTGTCGAATTCCTGAACAAAATCAGTGCGACCGCTTTCGTCATCTTGCTACATAAAAGCTTAACTTTCGTTGATCTGCGATCACGTTTCCCTGTGCCCGATGGTGGCTACGTCGTCACACCGGCTCCTGATGTAATTTTGATGCGTAATGTCACTGTGCCCCACGTCTTCGTGACCGTTGCCGATAACCGGACGTGCCTAGCCGTTGTCAATTTCGGCCTCACAAAGCGAGTTCTACTGCTAGGCATATCGGTTGCCACGCGGCGTGTTATTCCAAATGATTAAGTTACAACTATTTTATCGGTTATTAGGGCTGTTGCTGCAGCCCGGAAAGCGAAGGGTCTTGCAGGCGAGAAGTCGCCGACATCGTAGCCAATGACAAAATTAGAAATAATGTCGTATATGCATGAAATCTCCCCAAACATTAAGAATATGGCTGAAAGGCAAGCTATAAGCGCTGTATTTTCAGCACCTGGCAAACTAGCTGGCCAGCGCACGAGAAAGGGAAACGAGGGGAGAACGAGATATGCCTGCAAAATCAACCACGTCAAACCCTTCATCGAGTGCAAGACTGGCGTTGTGTACCGCATTCCTTTAGCATGTGGAAAAGCGTGTATAGGACAGACGGGCAGGTGTGTTAATAAGCGCGTGAAAGAACATATTCTTAATCGGGGACCAGGGGTGCTGCGCAGGTTCGGCCGAGTTTCTCGTTCGCACGAGTCTTATCTGAGTTAGCTCGACGACATTCACTGAACGGAGATAGCGTGGAACGCGCAAGAACAGCAGGCGAAAAAAAAAATTTCGAGACAAAGCCGCGCATGACAACATAAGCGCGCCCTGCGTGGCACGCTGTTTCCGCGTTTCAAGCCCAGAAGGCTGCGCAACGGAAGGCACCAGCGCCGGTTATTGTTATCGACGTATTATCGCAACTTAGCTATAATGTGACTGCGCGGCTGTCAATCTGCACACTTGTCGTGAGCTGCTTGCCACGCCCTTCTCGGGTTCGTCAAGGGCGTGTCTCCTCTTTCGGGCATTATGTCTCCGCCAAATGCGAACAGGGTACATGTTGCACATACTTGTACCTACACTTTCGGTCAATCGTATACGTTAAAATACAACAAATAAAATAACAAATATTTTTTTAAGGTATCTGTTTTTTGTTTTGAACGCTATAACTTTCCGATGACAAACGGAGATAGACTGAATTATTATATTTTGCACTTTTTTTTCCGCGAGTGGCGACAGTGAGGCGAAAGCTTACAAGCGGATACAATTTACAGGGTCGCACATACGAGGGAATTCATACGGGGAGCGGTCGCCAAGGGCACTGCCGTGCTATCCTCGATAACACCCTTTGAATTCTCGATAAAGTTAGTCATGATAATAATCTGACCATTCCCTATTTATTATGGAAATGGCAAAGCAGCGCCAAGGCAAGGCTTGGCGTTATACTGCCATGCAATGCTGCTGTCAAGGCAATGGTCACCGCAGGCGCTTCACTGAACCTATTGAAGGGCAACTCCGGCCATTTTTCGATATCCACTGATGCCAATAAAAATTTGAATATATGTTCTCTTTTGGACTCTGATTGCCAAACTATATGGCTGCAAGTCATTTAGTTTCCATGAAAATGAATTTTAAAAATTGATTGCGTCCCCGACTAGTGACTTTCTAATGGTCACCTTGTGTTTGTGACATCAGAGACTACACCGCCACTGCCGCTGAAATAGTCGCTTAATTCGTCGCATAAATCGCCAATGTCTATTTCGGCAACTGTAAGAGCTCCCTGTGTCGTCACGAGACATCATCAGCTTCACTTATTCGGCATTAGCGCCAAGTACACTGTGTGTTCAGCACGCCTTCTGCATGTTTACATTATGGTAGGGTAGGATTCGACGTCATCGACTTATCTTGCCGTCACACGATTCAGCTACCCGTTTTGGTTTCGGTATCCCGTTTATTGGCTATTTAAGATTAATGAATTTCTAAGCAACTTGAATCACCGTGCCGGTGACAGGACTGTCAATGCCATTTGAAAATGACAATATCCTAATATGGTAAAAAAAACGCCTGCGTTGCCCTTTAAGGCCGCCGCTTTACCAACTGAAAACGACACTCTATTCATAGAGACAGGAGCAACGACTATCGCTGCAAAATGGTGGTATGGTACGTGTTCTAGGGTTCGTAGTGACGCAGCACAGTGAAAGTGTACCAGTTTATGTTTGTGCGCCAAGCCTCAGCGATGCATTACGAATACGCATAATTATTGCACACAGCGCGCACTGAAAGACACGGACGAAGAATAGGGACCAAACACGAGCGCTCGAATAAGACTCAAATCAGAGCGCGCTCCCTAGTTCATCCCTAATTCATAGCTAATTCATCGCTTGTCATCGCTTGTCCTGTTAAGGTGCCCGTGTGCGCATGTACGCAGTATTTGAGTTGGTCGTGCACTCCAAGGGGCTTGCCGATTGTCTCTGTTGGAGCTAATAGCGATCGCAGATGGATATCGTGACGACACCGTAGCAATGAGTTTTTGGCAGGAAGGGTTCTTGTGTGCAATTAATAACTGAAACTTCGAACGGAGGAAGGTGTTGCAACGGTTTAGTGCGCGGTGTATGTGAGGAAGAAAGCTCTGCTGCAAGACATTAAAAGAAATATATGAAAGATTCTTAGGAAAAATTGAACTGTGGCAAGCATTAACACTTGTGAAGATACTAAGTAACTTCTGACCTATTGCAATATTTCATTTTCTTTTTGTGAAATTTACCGTCACAATGAGGTACTGGAACCTTGTTTGAATTGGTAGAGCGTGGTTTATTACGTTGTTGCTGATTGATTTATGCCTACGACGAGGACGCCGATACTGTAGAGAATAACCTATAGTAACTTAGCCTTACTATAAGGAAGAGTGGTATGTTTGTACTGATCGTCTTTTTAACACAAAGGTGTGTTCACTAATTATATTCTTGCCAGAATTACTACCACCAGCATGTTGAAGAAACACAAGGAAGTGCCAAACCATCTACGGGCCTATTTATCAAGAGTGGCTATTTGAACCAGCTCTCACAAAAAGCGAGAAAAGTAAATTCTATTTGGAGAAATTTACAGAATTATTTTGCTCTCACTTGCTGCAAAACCATGAAATGCTCGAAACTAGCCATGCGGACTCTGTCCGTCCATCCGTGCGCCCGCTCGTTGTTTCTCTCATAGGCGTGATTAGCACAACCGTCATTCACTCCGTCCGATCACTGCCCGCGCACTGGAGTTCTTCAGGGGTGGGCGTTTATTCCCCGGTTTCTCATCAAAAAACAGGCCGCCGGTGGCGTTTATATCGACGCCTTACGTTTCCGCTGCAGCGACATCATGCAGCGCCGTCTTAAACACAACCGACCAATCAGAAAATAAGCAATCAACGATTGCTGACACAAGAAAATTTAATGGCGATTCTGCGGTAAATGTGAAAGAAATGCCTTACATTAGAGCTCTTTGAGGTCCCAGATCCCTCTCATACGCAGCGTTCACCACATTGTAAAGTGTTGTTCACAAGCTCTCGCGACACACGTCCTGCCCTTCGAAGATCGAAGTGCCAGTGATGGTCATCCGAAGCAGACCACCGTCAATTGCACGATATATATAATACATACATACATACATACATACATACATACATACATACATACATACATACATACATACATACATACATACATACATACATACATACATACATACATACATACTCTTCTAAGCTAACCTATCCCCTATGGACCTCTACCACATAACGAGCTTCTCACGCTTCACGCACATACATTTTTGTCTCTGACATTCCTAATGCCAACGCAATAAAAGCCGTCCCTACACCTAGCGATTCTCAAAAGCAGAAGCGGGCGTTCTGAGCAGCTAGCCCGGAGGCTGCCACAAAGGCACATTATAGCAGTCTAAGTTGAAGACGGACTTGGAGACCATTAGCCCGCACTGTATCGAAGCGTGTCATAGATAGCTTCGGCACAACGGTGGTTGGGGCCGCAACCATCATGACTTGTTCAGACACTGCTCCCTCGCATCCACAGCGCCTTTCTTTAACGCGATGATGACGTGGACGTACCAAAAGTGGCTCTGTAAATAGGGCCTTACGCTTTCATCGTAGCTATCTTATTCATCATCGTCGGGTCGCCTCCTGATTCTGAACTTCGCCTTCGTCATGTGGAAAAGGAAGGCAAAATTTTGATCAACAGTGCCATTAGGATAGAACATTAGGATAGAACGAATGCCCCGCATACAGTGTACATTCGTGAACCAGACGTGAAGCGCTTCTGGATAGAAACACTTTGGAGCTTAGTGATTCGTGCTGCGTTTCGCAGCCCTACACTAACTCTGCCAGTGAAACGGACGTGCATGTATTTCAGAGGTCAGAATAAATACTGTAGCCAACAAACACGATGTTGCTTGCTCCACAAAGAAGTTCTTTTTTTAAACATCAATAATCGCTCTTAGATTCTACTTTCATAGCTATAAAAGATGTATTGTGTAGGAGGTATCGCTAACGCCTGCATATTTTTTTCTTGTGTCTGAACGCCCTTGAATAGCACGTTTAGAACGACGCCTTGCATCTCTCGGGCGGAAGGTAATGTATTCTTGAAAATCCCAGCTTTTCTGCGCATTCCAGGAGAAGGCTGTTTGGTAGGTGTGTTGGAATAGAAATATTTCCCCATCGAATTGTAGTCAAATGACCTTTATATGTCGAATGGAATACGAAATATTTCTAGTTCCGAGACGAAGTGAAGTGCAAAGGTTCGGCTGAGTACACTCGGAAAGAAATCGTCTGTTGACATTTATATGTTGCATGCGATACCGTTAACTAAATGCCGGGCCAGCTAAGAAGCTTCAAAACTCGATACAAAGCAAATGTGATCGTTTACCATGCGCTATATCAGCAACACTAAATAAACGAACAGCACGCCATGAGACACACGCAGTAAACTGTTGTGCTCGGTGAAGAATATAAGGCATGATAATAAAGTGCAGCACACCGGTTCATGAGTCCGAAAATGGCTAGACTGCTCAACTAATAAAATGATTACCCTAAACTGAGAAACCAAATTGGTAGGATGCCTATGATGAGATGTTACCATTAAGAGCTGAAAATACGGAGGAAAAAGCTGCACGCTCGCTCAAGAACGGGGCTGAATTCCCACAGCGGTTCTTTTGTAAGCGTTACATGCTAATGGCTGGCCGGCTTCGCTAACAGTATTTCCAGCAGTATGATTGGTTCAAATTTGCCTTCGCGAACAATTCAAGCGTAAGGGTTTTTGGTGAAACGGGCCCTGGTTCATTTACACAACAACCGCGGTTCTCCTGCAGCAGAATTATTAGGGAGCGTCTTCATGTGCATCCCTCTTCTTTGTAGACTTCAATAACCTTTTCTAAGCCTTATACCCTTCTAATGAAGAAAAACCATTTAAGAAATGGTCGATGCTCAAGTGGAACACGAGTCGAATAGCAATGAATAATCAATTCTTATTCAAAAATTTTAATATCGTCCCATCCGTACTATTTGGATATATCGCTCGCAGACATCGAAGGGAAACAGCGGTTTGTCCTGGTGCGTAAAAACTTTGGGATTTCAAGAAGTATTTGCAAATCGGCACATCCAAGAAAAAATGTATAGGTATAATGAGGTGCCTAATTCGGTGGCTATTACAACATTCAGTAATCGCTAGGTCTTTGAGTCGTGTGCAGCTGTGCATTTGATTCGTTCGTCACGGTGATGTATGCGCTTGATGCTTGAAGTCATATTGCAGTTTGCCGACTATATTCATCATCCGGTTGGCCTGACGCCCAATGCGTTTTCCGAACCAGTGTCGTCCACTGCAGCATATTCTTTCGAGGTCCCCTGTTTTGCGTATGCCCAGAAAATGACGCAATGCTCAACAGTAGATTCTTAGTGGCACGAGGATCCAGTGACACTCTTGTTTCTTGCGCAGCACCTGCGGTTCACCTCTTGGGACAACCAGGAACGAAATCCAAAATAAATAAGAAAAAAATTGAAAAGCAATAGTACACTAGAAAATTTATGGGTTTCTTATATATATATAATGCAGAGCATCGCAAGGTTGAATGCCTAAAATTCCTTCACACGTTAATCAATTCTCCTCACCTCTCCTCCCTAGATAACTATTTGACTTTTTCCAAACCCTTATGTACGAGGAGTCACCATGCTATAAATACCTCAGCCTTTTGTTCCCGCACTGATTCCTTTAAACCGTCTTTTTCCATCAAAAATTGAAGCCTGGAATTCATTTCCGTGCAACATCCGTTCACTACCACTGAAACAATTCACGCAAGCTTGTTTATAAATGTTTGTATGTTTGTTGTTCATCCAACTCCTGCACTTGCCTCATTGAGGCTGCTGTATGTATAAATAAATAAATAATACATAAATAAATATCTGATATTAGATCATAAGTTTAGTTACGAGATACTGAAGTGTCTGATTTAATGAGAATTAACTAGAAATCATTAATTACCACTCACCAAAGCACAGAATCGTAGAGATTAGAGACACGCCACGTGAGGGCGACTTTCGCGAAATTCCTGGAAACTCGGAAGTTGAAAGCGGAAGTAATCACGCCACTAATGACGCCGCACACAAGTATGTGGCGTGATATTTAACCGGCTAATTAATGGAAAGCAGTTGCCTGGCAAAGACTTAACGTCTGCCTAGCAGAGCAGTTGTGACGTCACTCCCTCCTTTCTTGCTTCTCCTCTCCCGGCGCTCACCTTCTCGCTCGCTCGTTTGCTCGCAACCGCCGCGCGCGCCCGCTTGTTACATGCTCTGACGTCAGCACCGGAAAAGGCACGTAATGTACGCTTCGTGTGCCGCTCGCAGAGGGCTATGCCCCACCAGGTGGAACGCGCAGCGCTTCCTCCTCGCCCTGCCTCGCTCCTTGCCTGCATATCGTGCCAGGGGAAGGAAGTCTGCTGTCTCAACCTAAAGAACACCAATGCCGAGTTGGGATTGCCACTAAGAGTAAGAGACCCCTAAGTCAAAGATTATGGTCACCTACAATTTTTTTCTCTTTTCGCGGGGCGTGGGGCCAGTATTGTCTGTACATATCTCAATGTAAAAAAAAAAAAAAAAAAGAAAACACATGGTGGCTGCATCTGGGACGCAGTCGCAGCGGGGTACGTGAAACGTCGTCTAATTGCTGCTGAAGCTGTATGGGCAATAGGGCACAGAAATGACGTAACCACCTGCAGGAGTGACATTTATTCACGAATTAAATATCTTTCATGCTTAACTTATGATACAGCAGTGCCAGTACCGGGGCCTAATTTTGCAATTGCATTCGCTAGCAATTTATAGTGGGCCCACCGTGGTCGAAGGGAGCGTACCCGAGTTGTGATCTATCTGTCTTTCTGCACCAGTCTCATCGCGCACTATCTGGATCCTGTATGTGTGTCGAACGCGGGCTAGCCAGGTAACCGTCAAATGTGTTCAAGACGCTGCACATTGTGCATGTCTTTTTACTCCTAATTAGCTCTGGTAGTAGCTGGTTAAATTAGACCTGCTATGACAAAGTAAGATCGTTCAAACGCTACTATTCCCTCTGCGATTGACAAACGCACTACAGAGCTGTGCTTCTCTGAACGCCAAGAGACATCCTAATTGAGCTCCGGTTGCGTCATGTGTGGCGGGACAACGGTGTCATTCGTGCATGGAACACACACGTCATTGAGCAATGTCCTCGTTTCTCTAAACAACGATATGAAAGTAAGGCGCATGGGTAATAAGATCACAAATATATAAGTTCTAGAACAAGTTTTTGTTACATGTGATTTTAGGAAGCGAAAGCCTATGACCCATTTTAAAGACGTTTCAAACCAGAACGTTCCGCGTTTCTGAATATTAGTTCTTTAAAAAAGAATACGTTTTTTTGTTATTTGTGCCCTTGAAGGCCCGCAATATAATAAACCGTTCGCCCTCTTCCTCTTTCGGCCAGCTCTGCTTCCTTACAACAATACGCGTGTGAAAAAAAACTCATGACTGCAGGTCTTTGACTGAGAACGCACGTCACCCAGTAACTCGCTCTGCCATTCCTCTGTTTTGAGGGAGGCACACCGGTGCAAAGGCTCCGGGATCGCTTTGCTCGCAGTAACCGGTTTCACGATCACCATGCGGAAACATTGAGGAACCGCGCCGATAAAGGCGTAGATAAGTTTGAATGGGGTTTCAGGCACCTCGCCTCCCGTGATAGATCTCCAGCCGAAGCACGGGGGCTGCGTGGTTGGGCGAGGAAGCGCAGGTCTCGCGCATAAGAGCGCCCTTGAACGTAAAAGCGCCCACGGTCTCACTGACAGGTTTCGTCCATTTGGTAGTGGTACGCTCAGGTGTGCACTTCCTCAGAGGAAAAAGAGACAGCAGGTAAGCTCACACTCTTTGTTTGGGAGAATGCACTGGTTAACGTTCATGAGTGGCACTTAAACATAGGCTTTAAATGTAGTTACTGAGATAAAATTCTTCGAACTTACCTTCTCGATGCTACACTAACTGCCATGAGTCATATCGCAGTTAAGTACCAGGGTTATTTTTCTTTTTTTACCACCTGCTGTTTTAACGTGCACTAGAATTTCAGAATAGAGGTGTGTTACAAACTGGCTTCGTAGAATTGTGGTAGTTGCTGCTGGATTTAGATGGCGCTACTTCGTATATCAGCACAGAACGCCCCAGCAACGCAGCCAGTAGGAAAGGCTACCATGTGGTTCAACTGACAAGTAAACTAAAAAAATAAAGATATAAAACGAATAGTTATGATCTATGCTATCATAATTTTTAAGACGCTCACAACACATAATTTTTGCATATGTCAGCTTTGAATGACCAAAGTGTCCTTGAGCTAATCCATGCTCCTAGTCGAAATGTAAGCGATAAATAGGCGCCACCCCTCTAGCGCATGCGAAGGGAGTGAATGTAGTCGTGCGGGCCTCTTCATTATTAGAAAACATTTTGTCTCAAACGATTATTGACTGTGCAACACCAAATTTCAATTTCTTGCTTTTTATACAACTAGTCTGTAGTGATGGTTCCACCGGCAAAGAGATAAGCATTGTTCTTTCTAGGCTGCCTAGCAATCATAAAAAGTTGTCTTCAGATTATCACGTACGCGAAAAAATGTGCAGTCTTAGCGCATCCCAGAAGTTTTTTATTCACATCCTATTTTTTGAACGATTGGCATTGGATACACAAATGCGTTTAAATATTATTCACCTGAATTTGCGCGTGGAATAAAATCGGAGTAAATGACACATAAGCATGGAGACAAATTTTTGCCGATATTGCAAAAAGAAAAAAAAAACACTTATGAGATGCATTGCGCATGAGTCATGGTTCATAGCATTAGGAATGGTCGCCTCTGTATTTCACACCCATAATACACATTCCTTGGCTGTCGTTGTCCGACGGCACGTCCCATGCATGCGATGGCATGCGCTGCGCTCACCAGTATCATTAGAAGCATTTTTTAAGTCTAATCCTCGTGTTGAAAGGCTTGTTCAATTGCATATCAAATATAGCATTAAAAAAAGAGTGGCGTCAGAAAATACGTGTAGTAACGATCTCGCGCTTTCGTGCGTCCATTTAAATAATCGTATCAATGTAGTCCGTCTCATGATGTGATCAGTGGAATTAGCGCAGAATTTTAGCGCGTTGAGACGTGGTAGGAAGGCTTCCTGGGCTGCAGAAATACCTGCAGGTCTGAACAGAGTATATCACGGTTCATCTTATCAGCTTATTCAGCGTAGCGTTCCCTTCGAATTGTGGCTTCAGCGATATTGTCTGATGTTGCAATGGCGCTTTCGCAACGCTACGCCCAGCGTTTCTGCATCGCGCTAGTATCGGAAGGCGAGAACGCTGCGTATCGCCCTCGTGCAGATGGTGTTGCGTAAACGTCATGGGCGGACGCTAACTGCGAGTATTCGCAACTTTCACGGCCTATAGGGGGCGCCACTTTAAATCCAACATAGTTGTCCGAGTGATTAAGAACTAGAGCAGTCGGTGCAGCGCTGCAGTCGTCTTGCTCAGTGACATGTTGTTTCGCATCGTCATGTTCAAAGGACTCTTCACTTTACACGCCCGCTGTCGTTAGGCTGCGTATTGGCTCACATTGGGCGAGCAGAACGCAGGGTTCGAAGCCTGCTTGAAGGCGAGGAAGTCCTAAATGCTGGTCATCTTGTGTGCTGCCGCATAAAATCGTGCACGTCGACGTCCGTGACTGTTGAAGGCCTTTGCATACAAACTTCGCGGCTTCGAAGCAAGCCACACGAGCTGTGGTTTCAGTTTTACCACGACGGTGTTATAAAGAGAAGTGGCCGTGCTTTCTCTTTGTTATTATATTAATGCGACCGCTTTGGACGGGTATCATGACATCTTATACGGTGTGGTGCCGTCTGCAAGTTGTTACTTGGGCTGCTTGAATAAGCCACCGTGTTGAGAAAAAAAGATCTTCCTGGTGCTGCGCGACCCAAGTTCTTTAATTCGACGGCGTGAAAAGCAGCCTTAAAGCAGTGTTTTGTGAGCGAAAATTATTTCTTGTCTAGTTATCCCTGCCTGTGTTCCCAAAGCTGGATGTTGAACACGAGAAGTAAACAAAAACCCATATCTGACCGCTTTTACGAGGTAATACGATAGCCGTTCACCCTTTAGTTATTGTGCTTTATGCGTGCTGTGCAAGCTACAGCCTTGCGGTAGTTTTACAACCTGCGCCAGTCTTGCCGCGTCTTGCCTATAGACAGATCAAGCGATACATAGCCGATATTCTTCCGGTCAACGGCAATGCTCGCTTCATTCTTCCAGTTATGTTTGTAAAATAACACATACGCAAATCAGCTGAGAGTTCGCTGCACGAACACGGTACAGTAGGTTAACGTTTGTTGGACTAGGATTTGTTACCTTACGAGTGCAGTCATGCGCGCTTGTGCACACGTTGCAGCCGCGCATCGAAGTGGCAGACGACGACAAGCACGAGCTCCAAGTCCTTCCACGCCTGCGTCCCTTTGCTTCGATGCCCAAATGATAAACTCATCTCTCTGTTCGAAAATGGCGGAAGGTCAAGCCGGCGTAGCAGAGCACGAACTCATGAGCGAGAACAACACATCTTGAAGCAGGTACAACGCTTCACGGTGAATGTGTGCGCTCCAACGTAGCCGCAAAAACACGGGTGGGAAAAACGCAAGCATCAATCATCCTACAACACATCTGAGTTAAGACCGTGCATTATTTCTTTCCCTGCACATAATATAGTGCTATGCCTGCGTCTTTATCGAGGTGCGCCTATTCGCGATTTCAAGTGCTCGAAATCGTCAGTCATTTGTCGTATTCCAAAAAAAGTCCTCCGGCATGAAGCGCGCACTGCAAACTTTCATCGCTTCTGTGACAGCTTTGCCGATCCGCAGCTTAATAATCAGTTTCTTCGTCATGGATGCAGCCGGTGGGAATTGGTGAAGGCTCACGTCACCTACCGCATAACTTTTGCATTGCGGCACACAGCAGATACGGTTACTTCTATGTTTGCTCATTCCGAGCAAGTTAAGTGTCCTTCAGGATCCCACGGGAGCATTGAATGCGTTAAAACATCAACCAAAAGTGAAGCAAAAGCGTAGACAACACCAAACACGCTACGCGAACGGGCGGCAGCCAGCGGCGAGTATAATCTTTTGATTGCTTCCGGCCGCCGCTGCACGACTGCGCCACCATCTGTGAAAGTTGCGAACACCGTCGATTGCAAGAAATGAGGTGCTGAGCGCTCGCTATACGCAACGCGCTAACGCATGGCTCACTTTTTGTAGAAAACGTGATCAAAGAGTAATGTTGTTTTGTATCGGTAAGGAAGTTGAGCTAATAAAATATATCGCAGCGAAGCTGTTTGTTGGGCCTAAGAGCGCTAGAAATATTAAATGCCAATTGTCATGGTTTTTCGAAAAAGAAAGTATAGAATCAATCACAGGGTTCCTATTACGAGAAAATATTGGAATAGTTAGGGGCCACACTTAGGCACATTATGATGTGTGTGCCAATAAGAGCACAAAGAAAAGTCACTAAAGCCTTGTTTTTTGGCTGTTTAGAGGCGTAATAGCAGACACGCACAAACTTTCCGTGCTGCCTAGGTTGAACCATCAACGGCAGTGTCTTAATATTTTCAAAAAGGGAGGACCATGGTTGGGGACTGGGGAGGGGGGCGTCGTTCAGCGAAAGTTCGATGGACATGTACCAGTTCGCATGTCCGTGTATTTTGTGTCCTGCCATTATTAAGCTTGTAGTTCGAAGTGTTAGCGTTGATAACATCATTCGACAATAGCTACTGAATACTCGCGTTCTCCCACACTTTGTGCTATAGGCGACGCGTGTCGTCGGTTTTCCTGGTTTGATTGAACAACAAGGTAAGGCAAACGTCGTTCATATTTTATTCAGTGAAGAAATGTGATATCGGTGAAGTAAGAAAACAAATGCTTGATCGATGCATGTTTAAACAGCCTTTTAACCAGTTACTCAATCGAGCATTCCAGAGCGTGCCGTACCCGTAATCTTCAGTGTTTCCAAAAGGACTTCTACTTGGGCAAGTTGGTGTTTAGATTTCCTAGGTATACATTGTGGCGCAAAATACATTTCTTGAAAAGGGACAGAAGAAAGGAAGACAGTGAAGCGCCAAACTATCAACTGTTTAATGACAGCCTGAACAAACGTATGGAAGAACAGACAACCTCCGCTCATGCGCAGAGAGCCAAGGTGAGACAGAACAACATGGTCATGATAACATGCTTTGGATAAAGCATATTTCTGCGGAATATAATACGATATGTGTATCGCTGACACAATCAGACCTTTCTTTGTAATATAAAACACTTACAACAGCTCCCTTGCAGTTTGGTCCCTACTTTTGCCAAGAATAAATATTTGTTCAAAGCATGGCGTACAGTGCGCACGCTAATAGTATCGGTAAGTGTGACAAGGCGCATCTTCCTGCGCACTGTAAAGCCTATCGTTGTACGCCATGTTTTGAACAAGTATTGATTCTTGGCAAAAGTAGGGACCAAACTTCAATGAAGTTGTTGGAAGCGTTTTATATTAAAAAGAAAGGTCTGATTGTGTCAGCGATACCTCTATCGTATTATATTCCGCAGAAATGTGCTTTATCCAAAGCATGTTATCATGGCCATGTTGTATTGTCACACCTTGGCTCCCTGCGCATGAGCGGGAGTTGTCTTTTCTTCTATACGTTTATTCAGGCTGTCATTAAACAGTTGGTAGTTTGTCGCTTCACTGTCTTCCTTTCTTTTGTCCCTTTTCAAGAAATGTATTTTGCGCGACAAAGTATGCATAGGAAAACTTCAGCATTTCCCTCAGTCCCAAGAAAACAGTCGGCGACAGCGATTTTAGATTTGGTGAAACAAAGGGGAGTAGGAGGGCATGGTATCGGTAGTTTGAGTGAACCAGAGCGTATGTACCCTCTAGCCTCTTACCAAGACATCACACAACACTACAGGCTAATCAGCAGAACATATGCACCCCCACACAAGTCACTACCTAGAGAGCAGGAACGATTCCTCCGAGCTCTACAGGTTAATACATTCCCCCACCCAACCAGAAATCACCTCATAGACCCTACAAAATTCTCTCCGCAATGCCGCTTCTGCGCAGAGCCCGGGTCCCTCAGGCACATAGTAGGGGGTTGCAGAGCGGCACCATTAAATCCTCCGAACCCTTACCCCACTAACGAGCTTTGGGAGAGAGCCTTGGCCAGCTCCAACCTCGAGGATCAGCAATGGCTGATTGCGAGGGCCCAGGACGCGGCCCGAGCTCAAGGCATTCTGGAATGAGGACGCCTCTCCAAAGCTTCATTCACCGAATAAAAATGTTTATTCTCTCTCTGTCTTGAGGGAAAACATTAATGATTCCATCCCAATTCTCGCTTTGCAAATAACTACTGAACCTCTTTTTTTTTATCTTCATGGGCTATACGAGGCTTGAAATAACTTTCTGCAATGTCCTCAGTGACTCAAGCAACGCACGTCGTTTATAGTTCATTAAAGTAAGAGAAAAGTACTCGATATTCAAAAGTGTGTTAGTAAATTACGGCCTTTCCCATAAATGACGTATGCAAAGGTTGGGTAAGCTTATAGGCGCGTTTTATGAATGGCGAAGAATTTATTCTGTTGCCATGGATGAAATCTGAATGACAGCAATATCAAAGTTAGTAAGGACAGAAAAACCCTGGAAAATTAGCATGATAACTTAAACGTTTGTGTGAAGTAATATTTTCGTAAGTGCTTGAGAGCGTAATGTGTGGGCAGGTTTCAAATTGTTTGGTTTAATTATAGGCCACTTCCGGTATTAGTGCAACCGCTCGACAGCAAGAAGTTCCCTGGAAGTACGTTCGAGATCTGGCAAGGACACTCAACTCTCCTGTCATATTTTAGTAGTTATGCTACTAATGTTGCATAATTTTAACGGTGGAAGAAGCTCGAGCCCCAAGCTATATTCGTGTAATTTCACAGAAGAATCTATTTTGTGCCTCGCATGGCCACACTTCGACCGATGTGCTCAGGTCATGTGGACGAGACACACACCCATAGCTGCGCAGCGCTTTATTTAGTAAGCGGTGCGCCAATTATCTACACAAAAAGTACGTGATCTTTATTTCGTTCCTGTTTCTTTCGATTTTTTGCGGAGCACTGACTTTACGCGTTCTCAAATGTCTTGTAAATATATTATTCGAAAACTTTATAAAAAACAGCTGATAAATTAGGTAGTCAACAAGTATATATTTTACTTTTCTATAAACTTTGATATTGCTGTAACGAAGTCACAATATATAAGGAATGTTACAACATAAGTCGAGGCTGGTCATACGGGCCCCCCGCTCGCTGATGGTTCCTTGATGGTATCGTCTTCCCGTATGGGGAAGACTTCGCCTCCTCTTTTAAACAATAAAGTCTAATAATCCTACTACTACTACGATTTAAGTACACTGGTAGCACTATATATGGCTGCCTTGGATATCGCACGCACGGAGGTCTGCTGACTGGACGCCACTTTAACTAAATCGTCACAGGGGCCGCACTGATAAAAGATACATACTGAACCGGTTAGTCTCGTCAACAGAACTGCGCATGACAGTAGAAATAACTGTTTGACTAACACAACTACCTGGCCATTGGACAACTATGCAAAATGGCAACGCAGTTAGCACGAACATGTTAGTACGTGCTTCTCAGAGGGACGAGACCTAGAAAATGTTCAACCGCACTAAAGCTATTCATCCTGACTTCATGATCC
This sequence comes from Dermacentor andersoni, assembly GCF_023375885.2. Classification (NCBI taxonomy): domain Eukaryota; kingdom Metazoa; phylum Arthropoda; class Arachnida; order Ixodida; family Ixodidae; genus Dermacentor; species Dermacentor andersoni. Next base: position 114,880,366 of record NC_092819.1, on the reverse strand, counting down.
TGACGTTACGTTTCATAGAAATGAAGCAAATTCATACATCCTCGTAATGTGACATTTACTAGACCAGAAAAAAATATTGGTTCAGCTGCTCGCTCTTAGCCTCTAAATCTGTCCTATGAATAAACTGTGTAAGACAAACATCAGTGGCAGAATTGACAAGGCCTCTGCTCTCCCAAGAGCATTTAATATTTTCCGGCCACCTCGAATGATAACATCGTTAACGCTGTTTTGATGCTTGTCTTCTTATTAAGGAGGGTAGTCCACAAAGCATCTGTTTGAATACATTCCCGCGTGACCTTGTGAAAATTGTGTAAAAGTTCAATGGCTAAGGGTACGAATGCTTCTAAAAATACAAAATTGCACAGTTTATATTGAAATGAGGCGTGCGAGAATACTAAGGGCAAACAGCGGGTCAAAGACATTAAGCTTTGGTGCAGCTCGGTAACGGCGTCGTTTGAAATGGCGTTTTCTAGAAATTGTTCTTATAACAATTTCTCTGAAAAAATAGGTATGTGATGCATGATTGATGCCAACCGAGCGTTCTGCCTTGACTGCAGGTTTGGAGAGCGTATTAATGTGTACGGTCGTTAAGATTTCGGAGAAATGTCCCGCTTTTGGAGAAACAATCGCAGCAGCCCGCATATGGAAAAAAATAAAAAAATAACTAGAGCATAGCATGAATAGATGAACGAACTAGGTGTCCCATAAGGCGTATTTTCCCAAGAAAATATAGTGTAGACTGAATGTATCATTATACTCGCTTGAAGAGTAATCAGGTATTCCCCCTAAATGTGAACACATAAAGACGCCACCGCTAAGATATTTCCTGAACGAAGTAGTGCTGCCTGGAGATGAGGCGCCTCGTAAGTTCACATTAGTTCGGCGCAGTGGCATAAGCATACGTCACTCGTTGAGAGAAGCTTATTCGTCAGTGTATTCTTCATTGCACACGAAGTGGCAGTAATTTTTGTGGGACAAACATCGGTATGTCGTGAGGGGCACTTGTACGCGGTTGTTCACTGCCGGTTTATTGCCAGCACAAGCATCACGACACTTCAACAAGCGTACTTATCACTCTCCGATAAACTTTTTTGCTGTGGTTTCTACTTCTCCGAGTTGTTGTCCGAGAGCAATAATGTTATCGGGTGCTATCCTTCGGCCACCGCCAAAGAGCTCCGCAAACGTGATGACGATTGCAAAGTTTCACGCCGGCCGTATGGCCTTGCACGCCGTTACAGCAGGCGTTCTACTACAGCTATGGACAGTATGGCGTAACCTAGACCAAATCAAAGGTATATGACTTACAGAGCAATAATTAACTCATTGTGTCTTCGCACAACCTCTCAATCTTTGGTCATCAACCATGCATATTTCACCTCGCTTCACTCCTATCTATGTGTGCAAATACACTTGATGTTCGATGCTGAAGCGCGCTTAAGTTCTACAACTTTGTTTTCTCTTCCTTTTGGTGCTTCGCTGGCCTCATGTCGAAAACATCGTTCTCACTACAACATTCTTAGAGACCCTGGGCAGGAAGGGCATATCGACGTTCCTTAAACTTCGCTTCCTGTGGGTTTCCCTCATGTTCTGCCTCGCGTGCCTGACTCAGTTTTCTTTAGAAACTGCTAGATAAACACGAATGATATATGCAGGTTGTAACGAACTCAGACAAATAAATATGTAAAATCGCCAGCTGAAGAAGGGATTGTCTGTTATTATTTATTGATTAGCTATTCAATGTGAGGAAGGCTCCTTTAACGAATAGGTGAAGTATTGCATGACTGGCTGATATATGAATGTCAGCATATATGAATATTATTACAAAATTGAGCAGTCAAAAATGCCCGAAAAAAAAAAACAGACCTCAGATGGGCTCCAAGACAGTCAGTGCATAGAGTATTGGGCGTTCTTCACAGGTACGGTGACTGATCATTCGAAACGGAACGCCGCGCACGTGTGTGTAGTGACTGTAGTGTGTAGTCTAAAGTGTGTAGCGACTGTTTTTCACAATAGGTTGCCCCCGCTTCTGGGAAATCCATTTTACCTCGCCTTGCCTCCATGGGGCGGTCATTGCCTCCTGGTTTTATTTGGAAGTCGGATGGCTGTCCGACTGGGGCGTCTAAAGAACCTCTCAACCTGTCAGCGTCTCAACCAAAGCGTCTCAACCTGTCAAAACGTGTATTTTTGCCTCCACTAAACCGAGCCCCCAAAAGATGCTTCGCCAGGGAAGTGCATCCGCTCGCGCCATGTCCTGCAGGCCAACTAGGTTCGGCCTACATCTTGAAAGGGTGGCTCGTATCTCCAGTGGTGTTAGGGAACACAAGATGACTTATCGGTCCATAGCGCCCTGTTTAAGACAGGTCGCCTTGCAATAGCGTTGGCGTCATGCTGAGGATTCCCTCATTCGGCTGTCGCTCAAGTATTCATCTATCTTTGAAAATTCAGTCTTTGGGGCGTCATGAAGAGACCTTTTGTAGTAAAAGTCCTCTTGGAACACATGTGCTCAATTCTAAATGAGTCGGCCCAACGATTTGGAAACCAGGGCAATGTCTCGTGCTTGGAAACCTTCATAGGAAGTAACCGCATCCACATATTCTTCCAAAGTTACAGAGTTCGCGGAGGTACCTTGAAAAATTGGCCCGAATGCTCTAATGCTAATGAGACAATTTTACTGCTTTTAGCTTATAACGTAACACTTCTGGCAATAGCACCATTAGGATGACGTTCGTGATGAGTGTACTAGAGCGAAAGAGGGCGAGGACAGAATAGACGACAGGACAAGCTCTGACTACTCTCACTTCTCTCACTGCAAAGCTCTCACTGTAGTTTTCTACAAAAGGCACGTTTCGTGTAAACATGTCGTAAGCTCCCCGGGCAGGTAAGAAAAAAACCAGATCGTCTTCTAAAATTATCTAGCCAAGTGCCTTCGCGAGGAACAACAAGCACGCCTATTCACAGATAGTTATCGGTATGGCAGCAGTGTCTCTTTGTCCGAGGAGCCCCCGTTTGTGCAACTGTTTGCCCGTGTGCACTATCTTTACAATCACAAACTATGGAGGTATGGGTACACAAATGTCTGTTGTTTCTTGTGGAGGTACTTTGAGGGATGCTAGTTCTAGATTGAGGGTGATGTGCTGTTTTCATATTCCTGCCGTTGTTGTTTTTGACAAGTATATCTACGATATCATTTTCGTAATACGTTTGCAGATAAGGCTGAGCACTTGTCTTGTTGTCCATCTTGCTCTCACCGTTTTCAAATTCAGTCTTATCATCCATAAGCCTAAAATTGTCTCGGGGGCGCATTGGGAAGCACCCCAGTTAGGCCAAATTTCGGAAGTTCCTACGGCTCCGCCACCTCACATAAACATTAAAGTGTCTTAACGCATTTTTATTAATATACACTCTTTTTCAGTAAATATTTACATTGTATCGCCCCGTAGCTTTGAAAGTACCCGTCAATGAATACACCATAAAGCTCTAAAGCTCAATACATGAAATGTGATAGTTTATCTCAGAGAGAAGATTCAATAAGAGTCGATTTATTCAACGATGGAGGAGACATCATGCTTGAAAAGCTTGCGGCCCTTTGAAGCAAATGTCTCATGATTTCAAGGGTACCAGAGAAGTCGAAGAATTTCAACTAATCTACGAAAAGGAAGACGTTAAGAAAAATGAAAAATTACAGGCTAATTAGCTTACTTCTAGTATTGTATGAAATATTCACCAAGATAATTTACAATACAATAAGGGCAACACTTCACTTCAGTGAACGAAGGGAACAGGCTGGCTTCAGGAAGAGATGCTATACAATGGATCACATCCATGTTATCAATCAAGTAATCGAGAAATTTGCAGATTGGAATTAGCCGCTCTATATGAATTTCATAGAATACTGAATGGCGTTTGATTTAGTAGAGATACCATAAGTCGTGGAGGCATTACGTAATCAAGAGGTAGAGGAGGCTTACGTAAATATCTTCGAAAATATCTACAAAGATTCCACAGCTACGTTAGTTCTCCACAAGAAAAGTAGAAAGGTACCTATAAAGAAAGGTTCAGACAAAGAGACAATCTATTCAATGCTCTTCACTGCGTGCTAGCAAGAAGTATTCAAGCTAATAAATTGGGACGACTTAGGAGTAAGAATCAACAGCGAATATCTCAGCAACCTTCGGTTTCCAGATGACATTGTCCTGTTCAGCAACACTGGGCACGAGTTACAACAAATGATTTAAGACCTTACTAGAGAGAGTGCAAGAGTGGGTTGTAGAATATCATACAGAAAACAAAGATAAGGATCAATAGCCGCGCAAGGGAACAATAGCTCAGGATCGCCAGTCGGCCTCTAGAGTTAACGAAGGAGTACGCGTACCTAGGTCAATTACTCACAGGGGACCCTGATCATGATAAGGAAGTTCATGGACGAAGACAAATGGATTGGAGCGCATACGGCACACATTATCAGACTGGAAGCTTGTTATTATCACTAAAAAAGAAAGTGTACAAAGTGTACAATCAGTGCATTCCGCCGGTGCTAATATATGGGGCAGAAACTTGGAGACTGACACAGCTCGAGAACAAGTTGAGAACCTGCCCAAAGAGTGACGGAACGAAGGATGATAGGCGTAACGTTAATGTAGAAACAAACAGATGCACGGAGACAGCGCTTCACTTTCAACTAGTTGAAAAAGATAGCTTAAAGTGAAGCGCGGTCTCTGTGTTTCTGTTTCTTTCTACGTCCTCGTTCAGTCGCGCTTATGCACTCTATCATGGATTCTAACCAACTGGCCCGCCAACGTGTTTAAAGCAACATAGCGTTAAGAGACAGCAAGGGAGCGGTATGGATAAGAAAGAAAGCGGGGATAGCCGATATTCTAATTTACATTAAGAGAAAGAAATAGAGTTGGGCAGGTCATCTAATGCGTAGGTTAGATTACGGGTAGAATATTAGGGTTACGGAATTGGTGCGAAGAGAAGGGAAGCGCAGTCGAAGACGGCAGACTACTATGTGGGGTGATGAACTTAAGAAATTCGCAGGCGCAACTTGGAATCGGTTGGCGCGGGACAGGGATAATTGGAGATTGCAGGGAGAGGCATTCGTCCTGCAGTTGACCTAAAATAGGCTGATGATGATACTGCTATTTTCTCATAACGCACCTTTTTAACAAGCGCACCATTTTATCTTTCCCCACTCATTAGTCTTGACTTAACTGACATTCCTGTTGTCCTTCGCTAGGCTAACAAGGCTTACTTATGGGCTAGTTTCGTGGTTTAAAGCAATAATAGAAGAGCTCAATAAAGGACAAGGACAATAAAAACACAAGAAGCGCTCTCTTGTGGTGTTCAGTCTTGTTTATGCCGTTTTATTGCGCTGTTTCAATTAATTTTATCTTTACCAGTCTAACCTTGATTGGTATTTTAATAAATTTATTTCCGATTTCCTAGCGTATGTTTGTACAGAACAGTTACCTTCACGTACAGTCACGCTAACAGCTTCGCCATAAACATTACGCAACCTTCGTCTGAATTTAGGGAGAGATCCGTGGCATTAACCTGCAGATAGTACTGAATTTTGTGGGCCCTCATCGTTTTCTTTATTTTGTTTTCGTGAACGACACCTTTTTGCATACTGTAAATACAGAAAGCGAAAGCGAGAAGAGGAAAGGTATGGAGGTCAACCAGATGAGCGTCCAGTGGACTACCGAACAGTGTGGTTAAGGTAAAGGGTGAAGAGAAAGAGGAATATAGGAAGATATTGTACACTGTGCCCGCAGTGAATTGTGCATATTGAAGCATCACGTATGAAAATGGCAAGAAACATAGAAATCAGAACAAACACTTTTTTCTGCGCATGGATCTCCTGCCATTTCGAGGCGAAAGCTCAGTTAATTTGGAAGAGATAAGGAAAGCCGATTATTTCTGCAAAGAGAAGTATAAGCTATGATGACTTGACAGCGCACAAGGAAACTGGCATTTACCACACTTTCACGGTCGAATAAACGTAAGAAGAGACGGGATAGCATCCATGGTCAGGTTATCCTCGAACGCCATGATAGCTTCCATGGTTATCCCTCGAACGCCATCGCACACCTGTTATATTACCAATGCCACAAGTCGAGATTCGCCAGAGGTCAGAGGAGGATAGGATCAACCAGATAAAAGAGAGGTACATAGGGGAAACAAACAACGAGACATTTCCCGACTATAGCCGCGAAAACGACGAGGAGCAATCACCATAAGAGAGGTCCAAGCTGCCTTAAACAAGCTCAGAGGAAAAACTGCGGCTGGCCCAGATGGGGTCAACAACAAGATGCTTAGAAAACTCGATGACAACTTTCTCCAGCAACTAACGGCATTCATGCAAAAGTGTTGGGAACGGGTGGACACACCCGGGGAGTGGAAGAAAGCAAATCTAGTACTCAACCCCAAACCAGGCAAAAAACTCCAACTAGAGAAACTTAGGCCAATATCGTTAACCTCCGGTGTAGGCAAGCTCATGGAGCACGTCATACAGAAGAGGCTCAAAGTATACTTGGAAAGTAAGGAACTCTACCCAGACACCATGGTTGGATTCAGGCAACAACTATCCTGAAACGACGTCATGCTACAACTCAATGAACAAGTACTGGAAAGGAAGATCAGTGACCCGAGGGTCATAGTGGGACTGGACGTCAGCAAAGCGTTTGACAACGTAAGACACCAAGCGCTCCTGTCACACCTCAATCACCTAAATGTAGGAAGCAAGCTATACAACTGTATCAAAAGCTTCCTCACGGACCGAACGGTGAACTTAGCAATTGGGGGCACAATAAGAGAAAACATTAGGCTAAGCAACAAGGGAATACCGCAGGGATCGGTGCTATCCCCTACCCTTTTTAACGTAGCAATGATCGGTCTGCCACAAAGACTCAGAAAGCTAGAGGGCCTCTGCCACACTCTCTACGCTGACGACCTCACACTTTGGGTCGACAGAGGCGGGAGCTATGGCCGAATAGTAGACACCCTACAAAGGGCAATCTGGGAAACGGAAAGCTATCTGAGATCCATAGGGCTAAAATCCTCCTTGAAAAATCGGAGATGCTAATCATGAGCAAGCAGCAGGTCCATATCCAGCTCCTGGTCAACAACACCCGGGTTCCAAGAGTTGACAAGATCAGGATACTGGGTATGTGGATACAAGAAAATGGGAGAAACACCGAAACGATAAACAGACTAGAAGCCATAACCAACCAAGCTTGCAGGCTTCTCAGGAGGATAGCAAACAAAAATGCGGGGTTGAATTAGGCGAACCTATTTAGGCTTGTCCATTCTTTCATAATTAGCTGAATCACCTACACTATCCCGTACTTAAAGACAACTAAAGCAGAGAGAGGCAAGGTGGACATCCTCATCAGGAAAGGTGTCAAAACAGCCCAATGCTTACCACCGTGCACATCAACCGAGACGATCCTCCACCAAGGAGTTGTTTCCTCCACATTTCCTTCACACCCTAGAGGAAATGTGCGAGGTGAAACTCATGGCACAATATGTCAGACTAACTGGCAGCAATACGGGCAGATGCATCCTTAGGGAAATGGACTACCAGAGCCCAGAATCGCGAGAGGCGATAACCGCCATCCACAAAGATATTATCAACAGGTTAAGAATACAGGCCATCCCAAAAAACATGCACCCAATATACAACGAGGAATGCCGGAGAAACAGAGTCCAAAGACTCCAAAGCTCCCTCCTCGAAAAACAAGGGGTAGTGTACACGGATGCGGCAGAGTACCCAGTGGAGCACTACGCTGCAGTAGTAGTGAGCGACAAAGGCGAGCTAATCTCGAGCTGTAGCATGAAACACTCTTCACCAGAGGAGGCAGAGATGGCGGCGATCGCCCTGGCAGTCACAAACCCATCAACCAGAATAATTAACACAGATTCTAAAACTGCAATCAAAGCCTATGACACCGGAAAGGTGTCCAAAGAGGCCGGCAAAAGTCTGCAGGCAGGCAAGGAGAATGTACCAAACGACCTAACTAGAATAATATGGGGACCCGTCCACAGTGGACTCACAGTGAACGAGATCGCCAACGAGGTTGCCCGAGGACTCACACACCGGGCCGCAGTGCAGGCAGACTACTTCTTGTCCAAAAAGCGAGACTTAACCACACACAGAGAAATTCTAGAACACTATAGAATGGGCAGGAGAACCCTCCCCCCCCCCCCCCCCCCATAGATCTCTGACAAAAAAGGAAGAAGTAATCTGGCGAAAACTGCAGACCGGTACCTTCCCAAACCCGTATATCCGACACAAATGCCATTCTGAAGTGCACTCTTCCAAATGCAAAAGCTGTGAAGGCATAGCGACCCTAAATCACATGCTGTGAGCTTGCCCAGCGATAAACGGTCTACATGGAAACAAAGAGTCATGGGAATTCTCCCTCCGTAGCCAGGAAGAACAAGCCCAAAAACAAGTCATCGGTCAAACCAAGGCCGCCGCATGAAGCCAACTAATTCCGGCCGACGTCTAGGGGGGAAGTAGACGGTGAAAGGGGGAGCTGCGTCTGACCCCGGTCACCCATACTCTCTGACGGGTGCGAAAAAGTGATTTTTCTCTCTCTCTCTCTCCTAAAAAAAACTTCGACTGGGTAAACATCATACCTGTTGACAGTGGTAAGATGATGCGAAAGGCCTCTGTAGCTGTACTTTTCCACCAGTGGGACGCGCAGTATAGGGTTTCTTGTGAATCGCGCGGTATGATATCTAATGTGGAAACACTCATAATCACCTTCATCATCAATCAGCCTGGCTACGCCCCCTGCAGGGCAAAGGCCTTTCCCATACTTCTCCAACTACACCGGTCATGTGCCAATTGTGGCCATGTTGTCCCTGCAAACTTCTTAATCTCATCCGCCCACATAACTTTCTGCCTGCCCCTGCTACGCTTATCTTCTCTTGGAATCCAGTCCGTAACCCTTAATGACCATCGGTTATTTTCCCTCCTTATTACATGTCCTGCCCATGCCCATTTATTTTTCTTAATTTCAACTAAGATGTCATTAACTCGAGTTTGTTCCCTCACCTAATCTGCTCTCTTCTTATCCCCTTAACGTTACACCCATCATTCTTCTTTCCAAAGCTCGTTGCGTTGTCCTCAATTTAAGTAGAACCCTTTTCGTAAGCCGCCACGTTTCTGCGCCGTAGCTGAGTACTGGTAAGACTTAGCTTTTATACACTTTTCTCTTGAGAGATAATGTCAACCTGCTGTTCATGATCTGATAATGTATGCGAAACGCACCCCAGCCCATTCTTGTTCTTCTGATTATTTCAGTCTCATGATCCGGATCCGCGCTCACTATTTGCCCTAAGTAGATGTATTCCCTTACCACTTCCAGTGCCTCGCTTCCTATCGTAATCTTCTGTTATCTTCTGAGACTGTTAAACATTAGTTTTCTGTAGATTAATTTTTAGACCCACCCTTCTGCTTTGCCTGTCCAGGTCAGTGAGGAAGCATTGCAATTGGCCCCCTGAGTTACTAAGCAAGGCAATATCATCAGTGAATCGCAAGTTACTAAGGTATTCTCCATTCATTCCTATCCCCAATTGTTCCCAATCCAGCTCTCTGAATACCTCCTGTAAACACGCTGTGAATAGTATTAGAGAGATCGTATGTACCTGCCTGACGCCCTTCTTTATTGGGATTTTGTCGCTTTCTTTATGTAGGACTAAGGTGGCTGTGGTGCCGCTAAAGATATCTTTCAGTATTTCTAAGTACGACTCGTCTACATCCTGATTCCGTAATGCCTCTATGACTGCTGAGGTTTCGACTGAATCAAACGCTTTGTCGTAATTAATGAAAGCTATATATAGGGGTTGGTTATATTCCGCACATTTCCCTATCACCTGATTGATAGCGTGAATATGGCCTATTGTTGAGTAGCTTTTACGAAATCCTGCCTGGTCTTTTAGTTGGCAGAAGTCTAAGGTGTTCCTGATTCTATTTGCGATTACCTTAGTACATACTTTGTAGATAACGGACACTAAGCTGATCGGTGTATAATTTTTCAAGTCATTGGCGTCCCCTTCCTTATGGATTAAGAATGTGTGGGCGTTCTTCCAAGATTCCAGTACGCTTGAGGTCATGAGGAATTGCGCATACAGGGTGGCCAGTTTTTCTAGAACAATCTGCCAATCGTCGTTCAACAAATCTGCTGTTACCTCATCCTCCCCGCCTGCGTTCCCCCGTTGCATAGATTCCAATGCTATCTTTACTTCTTCCGGCGTTACTTGTGCGATGGCTAATTCCTCTATGCTATTCCCTCTTCCATTATTGTGCCGTATAACGCTCCACAGAACTCCTGAGCCACTTGAACGATCTTATCCATATTAGAAATGATATTTCCGGCTTTGTAGCTTAGCGCATACACCTGATTCTTGCCTATTCCTAGTTTCTTCTTCACTGCTTTTAGGCTTCCTCCGTCCCCGAGAGCATGCTCAATTCTTCCCATAATATACTTCCTTGTGTTGCTATGTTACGCTTGTTCATTAATTTGGAAAGTACTGCCAGTTCTATTCTAGCTGTAGGGTTAGAGGCTTTCATACATTGGCGTTTCATACTCAGATCTTTCGTCTCCTGCGATAGCTTAGCGGTATCCTGTCTAACGAAGTTACCAGCGACTTTTATTGCACACACCTTTATGATAGCCATAAGATTGTCATTCATTGCTTCAACGATAACGCCTTCTTCCATAGTTAAAGCCGAATACCTGTTCTGTAGATTGATCCGGAATTCCTCGATTTCCCCTCTTACCGGTAACTGATTGATCGGCTTCTTATGTACTAGTTTCTTCCGTTCTCTCCTCATGTCTAGGATAATTCGAGTTCTTAACATCCTATGGTCACTGCAGCGCGCCTTGCCGAGCACGCCCACAGCTTGTGCAATGCCAGGGTTAGCGTAGAGTATAAAATCTATTTCATTTCTAGTCTCGCCATTCTGGCTCCTCCACGTCTACTTTCGGTTATCACGCTTGCGGAAGAAGGTATTCATTATCCGCAAATTATTCCGTTCTACAAACTCTACTAATTACTCTCCCCTGCTATTCCTATAAACCATCCCATATTTCACCACTGACTTGTCTCCAGCCTGCTTCTTGCCTACCCTGGCATTGAAGTCGCCCATCAGTGTAGTGTATTCTGTTTCGAATTTACTCATCGCCGATTCCACGTCTTCATGTGCAGCGATCCAGCGATGGCGTAGAGGTAGAGCATCCGCCTCACGTGCAAAAGGACCGTGGTTCAAATCCCTGTGCCGTGCAATTTTGCACCGGATTAAAAAAAATCCGTTTGTTGATAAAATTGCTTAAACAGGCCTGGAGTGCGGCATGATCGCGGTGACAAAAACCAGTAACACACTCCCTCATGAGAACAATATTGGCCGCCATGATGCAGTACTTGGCCGCTACCTCCTATATGAATGCAACAATCAAACCCCGGCCCTCAGTCCCCAGCAGCTGCGAAGCAACTGACCACGGCGGCGGTCAGACCTGAGACGCAGCACAGGGTGCTAAGAATACCTGGGTTCGAACAGGCTGCCATTGGAATCTGAAAGTGGCAACGTTTAACGCTAGAACGTTATCTAACGAGGCGAGTCTAGCAGTGCTATTGGAGGAATTAGCGAGCATTAAATGGGATATAATAGGGCTCAGTGACGTTAGGAGGAAAAATGAAGCATATGCAGTGGTAGAAAGCGGGCATGTCCTGTGCTACCGGGGTTTAGCGGTGAGACAAGAACTAGGATTCGGATTCCTGATTAATAAGGATATAGCGATGAAGGTACATAAATTGTATAGCATGATCGACGGGGTGGCAGGTCTTGCTGTGAAACTTAATAATTGGTACAAATTGAAGGTCGCACAGGTCTACGCACCTACACCCAGTCATGATGACCAGCAAGTTGAAAGCTTCTATGAAGTGAAGCACTAACCAAAATCTAATGGGTTGGGCTTCGTTTCAGGCAGGAACGAGGAACAGTATATTATGGGCCAGCCACACACTCCCTTGTTTCGCTGTCACAGCTCTTTACTGCGACCCCACACCAAACTAGATGTGTCTAATATGCTGCAGACATCTGTGTCTGCTTTCACTTTTGAAACTCTGTGTACTTTTCCAACTTCGTTCAGTTTCTTTTAATTAGTCTTTCGTTGAAGCCATGACCGCATCACGTGCAGTGCCCGTCACTGGTGCCGCCATATTGGCAAAGGTTTTCATTCGTAAGGGCTGTTTGCCATTGAGCGGTCGCTTCTCTAATAAAATGTCCAGTGTAGATACTGTCACTATTTTTCTCTAATGAACAATTTTAGCGTAAGACAATTCTGCGAATACAGAGCGTTGTTTGTAAGGCATATCTCCCTTACAGGACACATGTGACCTACCGTTATAATAGTTTTCTGTGCACTTGTTCGGTGTGAATAATTTTCAACAACGTTCTTAGCTATCCTGACCATCGGAGACAAATCGAACAATTACATTTGATAAAATGCAATTATCTTTCTGTAGTGCCAGCTTGTAACCCGTAACACTTTCTACACCTTTCACGAACAGCACTGCTGGGATTTCCACTTTACAAATACTGTCCTGCTCTAAAAGCAGGATAAACAGAAAATTTGCGCGTCGTGTAGAGCACTTTTTACTACCCCTGCCGCAAAGTCATTTCGAAGTATATTAATATGACGAAATACTACATTGCTATCGCTCATGACTGCTTGTGTGCACATACATATATAGTGGTGTTATTTTGCAGCATTAATATGCTGCAAAAGTCAATGCACACTTGTAATGAGAATGATATTATCTAGCACTTTCTTCCTTGATCGATCAAACACCTTACCCGGATAACGCCTGACTGAGCGGATGTGGTGAAGATAACGAAAAGGAATCGTGATGACTGATTTGCGTTTAAAAGAGATACAATAGATGCTTAGCACTCGCAATGTCGACAATGGAGATGCCTCAGGTACCCCCATAAGTGTCATAATAATAATCCAGACCATACATCTGAAAAAATATAGAACATTTAAGCAGGGGCACTTAAGAGTACTTAGGTGCGGCTAGTCGAAAGTATGTGGCGGCGTGCATTGGCAAGTTAAGATTTACGCTGTAATAGTTACTCAGTGAAGACAATGTGGCAGCGATATCGTATACGCGTCAAAAAGGCTTGTCAGTGGTATCTATCCACGCCAATTATCTTTATTATAGGCAATGAAATTCATTCTTGCGAGCAGCTCTAATTAGTCGATGACATAGTGATCAGCGGGCAGCCATCTTCAATTCCTTTGGAAACCCGGCAGTCGCCGGCTATTTAAGAAAGAAAAACGGCAGTTTTGCTCGGCCTAATAATGCCGAACAAATCATCCCGGGACTGATAGATGAAGTGGGCGCAGCCCAAAAAAAGTTTGAACAATTGCGGATGCCTAAAGCAAATAACTCGTAGAGCCGGAAAGAACGTTGTTTTCTTTGTTTGGCCTAATCATGCATAATATGGGTGTACACTTCACATCAAAGGGGGAGTTTTCGCAGATTTGGTAACGTCCAGTGACAGACAGACAAAATGCGCGTGGCCAAGAAACGTTCTTAGGAATCTTTGAGGGCTAATAGGAGAAATGGTATAGAAAGAGATTGTAATAAGTTTTGCACGAGAACACACGTGTTCACGTCTGCCTTGACAATTATCAATATGAATACGCTCCTCAGAATTTCTCTGCAGCAAGCTCTTCACCACGTGACCATTGCTTCATAATTCCCATGCTAATGTACTTTGTTTATCAAGCTGTTCACCCTTACGTACCATCAGCGTCAGGGAAGGAAATAGCGCTTTCGTGAAGGATTCTTCTTAAGAAGAGGCTCGCTGACACACAGCTCTTGGTGATTTTCTCGCCTAACTGGCCGCGAATAGCCGAGACGTCAGAAACTTTATATTGTGGGGAAGAAAAGGAACACTATAGTAGGCCATCCTCTCCCGCGCTTTCTAGTGGGTCAAGCTCTCCAGCGCTGTTCTCGGGGAATGCCACTTATGATGAGAATCCATGCCCTGCGCTGACAGTCCACCCCACCGCTGGTGGCTAATAAACACTTTTACAATATTCAGGAATGTTTTCAGCGCTGTCCTGGGTGATGTGATATCTTTCACTGGTCTGAAAGACTACTGAGAGCTATCGCATCAGCCACACGTGCGGCTGTGTGCTGGATCAACGCTTGATAGTTGTCGCGGCTTAAATTTGTTTTCATTTCCTTGCTTTGTTTGAACATATTGCCGCAGTTCATGTACATAACTATTTATTTTTAATACGAGGCATTGTCGTGTTCTCCAGATCCACTATTTTTTATTATTTGCATAATTGTAAGAGAGAGAGAGAGAGAGACAGAGAAATTATTTGAAAGAAGGCAGACTGGTTAGCCTGAACTAACACTAGCCTGCCACTCTGCTCAAGCGGAGGGGAAACGAGCGCATAAAGGTGTGAGGAGGGATATTGATGACTACATACCACACACAACAGCATCATTTAGCAGGAAGATGGCTAATTCAATGAATACTGCAGGATGGCATACGCCGGGCGGTGCTGTCGCCGACTGTGATTATTGCTCCATAGCTTTTCCATAGGGTCACGGTTGTGTGAACCAGGTCAAAGCCGTCGTACCGCCGCCTCATTTGTCCTTGTGCAGTAATCATCTCTGCTGTCGTCGGTAGTCGAATTTGTTACTCTATTCTACTCATGTTGTTCATCGTCATCTTCATGCCATTGTAGTCGTTGTTGCTATCTACGACGCCTTTATCGTCAACGACAATGTCGTTCTTGTCGCTAACCTCGGGGGTGTTCAGAGAAGGACAGACTAAGGGAGTCCCGACTATTTGTAATGTTCAGCGAAATTCTTATATTGGGGAGAGGTGGTAACGCGTTAAAAGTTAAAAAGCCTCCGTTTTGTCAAACTTAGCATGGATTTGTGAAAAAAAAAATGTTATGTCACTAAAGGTGGAAAACAATGTTTTAACGACTTGCAGATTTTAGTAATTCGAAGGCCTATCACTCTAAAATTAAAGCAATGGGTCCCGCCAAATTTCTTTCGCTAAATGTTCACCACTAGCAACATTGGACCACGGAAAGTTACAGTTGTGTCACCAAGAGTGTGTTATTGAGATCTTGCCAAACTTTTGTTTTTTATTAACGGCCTCTGTGTGACTCGAAAATCAGTCTTTTCTTTTCAGGAGCTATGTTAGCTAAGGCAATGATGCCGAAAATTATGACAAACCTTCAGAAGGTTTCTCGTAAACTAAGAAAAGAAGTATGCAACTGCACCACCTATTAATATAGTCAAAGTCCAACAATAAAAAAAAATGCAGAACAAGCGTATATTGGAACAATTTAGAGGCATTCTGTGTGAGCTCAATCATGTAGCCCACATAACATTCGTACCAATCAATATTATTCTTCAGGCTCGGATGCAGCTCAGGAAGGTGAACTGCAATTGAACAGACATCCACTCCGTACAACTCAGCAGCACGTCATTGACTAGTTATACTGGCTTGCAAAAATGATAACACTCCATACTCTGGTTCACGAACTCTGTGCACCATTATGAAAGCCACAGCCTTTGGCAAGAAATAAGAGAATAAGCGCAGCCTTGGAAACTAATTTGAAGACACACTCTCAAGGGTGTCCTCGGTGTGACCGGTTTACGAGGATATGCTTATTCAAACTTTTGACTGCCAAGAGGTGCTGCTTTTGCAATGGTACAAACACTAGGCAAAAAGCAGATTGGGCCTTAGGGAACAGAAGCAGAAATTAAAGAAATTCATTTACACACAAAGAATCATGTAAGAAAATAAAGGAGGAAGTTTTTACCTCTGTCAGCACACCGGAAAAGCCAAAACTGAAAATTTTACTTTAAACCACACCGGGCAATGTCACATGTGCAGCCACTGTACGAAAATAATTTATAGTACGCTGCATCAGAAATGTTAGCGTAACTGAGGAGAGGAGCTTGGAAGGCACCACAATACAAACATGCTGGCGGGTGTGCAGATATGCATTATTTTCTTTTACAGCAAGTATGTGCGCACACAGCGGCACAGCATTTTCCTTGAAATAAATTGTGAGCTTCAGGACCGGTGCACGTGCATTTGATGGTCACAAAGCATGCACTGGGGCCTTAAGTATCCACTATACACCAATACTATGAACAGCATTAAGCAACATTACTAAAATAGCAATAAGCGTCATCAAAGGAATGATCATGAAATGTAAGAAACAAGCTAATGTCACGCGTAGAAGGCTTACAGTGTGTATGAGCAGAGGCCATGGAAGAGCCATTGCATAACTTGGTTCCGGTTACATAAAGCCAATGAGGCACAAGTGTCGGCATCAAGTCATTATCAACTCCATCCCTATGCAGTCTGAACTATATGGTGGTTGGACTAGCAAGAAGCGTAATTGTTTACGGATGGTAATTATTACGCAAATGCGATTTATTACGCAGCAGAAGTGCAGTGGCACTGTTTGTCACAAGCGGCAAGAGGGAAAGCCAGCGACAACAATAACGGTAAATTTAGAGCGATGCAGCTCTCACTTCAAACGACGAATCAGCAAGAGCAAAGCAGTTCAACACGCCGCGAAGTCAACAAGTCATGCGCGTGCCGTGAACGGAAAGAGATAATTGGTCGTTGCGTACGCTACAAACAATGCTAGACTGTAAGTGCCCACCCTTTACGTGCAGTAAATATAGTTTCAAGTGCAGCGAATATGGTGTTTAATCACCTGCAAGTTCACGGGAGGCACAGGCTTGTCGGGCGTGCACACTGGTGTCTTGTAAATAGCTGAAGATATCCTGTTTAGCTCACCAGTGAAATTCACAACTGTATTGCGCGCTCGAAATGGCACCAGGCATTTAGACGTCATGACCACTTGAAGAACGTGGCGCAAAGTTGCGAAGCGTACATGAAGAGTATACTAGACAATAGTACAGTATAGGCCGAATGGCGCTCTCTTGCTGAGGCACCGCGTGTGGAAAAATTGTGCGTGGTCGCTGCGAGCGAAGTGGATTACGACGGAGGCGCGCTTCGCGGCATATTCAACATGATTGCGCTGCGGGCGCTGAGACCGATTGCGCGCATACGCTCATATAATGGTGCTTTATTTCAACTGCAAATTTATCTTGACACCTTTTTGGCTTCGTACACGTATTTGACTTATGGGTTAAACAAGATGACCTCTTCAATTTTGCGGTCGTTGTCAAGTGCGTCTTCTGCTAGCGAGCACGCGTTCGATGCGTGGACGCTGGCGAAGGCCCAGTTTTTCTCGTAGAAAAAATCTGTGCAGTAAAATGTTTTATGCTTTTACTTGCTTTGGTGCCCCCGCAACTTTCGTCGGCCGACGCTAATTGTAGTTTTAGCCACGTGAATTGCTATTTTTAACATCGCTTTCTAAAAGTAATGCATAATTTTTGACAGAGAAGCCGCCTGCCTTCAACATGAAGCTATTAAAGAATGTTTTATTAATATCGTGTCATTTTACGTGTGCTTCTTGTTGGTGGAGTATTAATCAGGGACAATTATCGAAGAAAATAATATTATAGGGAACGAAACCAAGTTTATTAACTGCGTGGCGCGAATAGATGCAGATGACCAATGCAATTCTAGGAAAATCTAAGAGTTCATATACTTATATATCCCCGACATGTATATAAGAGGGACATTACCAATATTGTAAATGCACTGATTCAAGAAGAGAAAACTCCGAACCGGAATAAGCGTGTTTCTTTTACAACCTGCACCGGCCCTGGTTGAAGCAATCGACTTTCCGAAAAACAGGAATCAAGAAAATTATTCGACGTTAATATAAACAACAGTGTTAGCCAAAACGTATTGCCAACATACTCAAGCTGAATCGGGCAGACCGTCGAGTCTTTGCCAATATAGTCACCGTGGCTTGTCTGGCGATTTTCTTTAACTTGCCAGCAAGTGAAATGAAGTAGAAACTTATAGTCTAATCGAATGGTATTTGATATTCAGATCGTATTCGACTTCAGAATTCACTATTAAAAATTATCTATTAGCCGTTTCCGTTCGACTCTATAGCATAATAGTATTTTTGAAATCTCGAAGGTGAGGGGCCGATTCAGGCTAGGACTTTCATTCCGAATGATTGTGCTGCTGGAGTGTAGAGGCTGTTGCGCAGAGGCGCACCAGTTCCTGAGGGAATTAACGCCCGAGTGTTAATCGGTTCCTGTGAACAAGTTCCTAGCGGTCATTCAATATAAACGCCCCGTTTCAGAGTAGCCTGTAAATCTCCAAAGTTGATTCCGGCAAGTAAAAAACATTTTTTTTTGCAGTCTCAAGACGTCTGCGATCTATTAAAACTGGGTGCCCAATGTGGTACCAGACTTATCTTCTTCAACGAACACAGCAGATGTACAAACATTTGTACGTGTATGTGAGGCGTGCCGTTCCTTGAATTGCTTCATTAGTGTCTTTACGTTAGTGCGCCGGATAACTGAAAGTAGCCGTTCATAATACAGAAGCTGCTTAGTTGAACGTACGTACAGTTGGGAACGGCATTTCATTTAGGTATGAAATATAAAATAAGCGTAAAAACCCGCCGTGGTTATGGCAATGGCTATGGTGTTAGGCTGGTCAGCACGAGGTCGCGGGATCGAATCACGGCCACGGCGGCCGCATTTCGATGGGGGCAAAATGCGAAAGCACCCGTGTACTTAGATTTAGGTACACGTTAAAGAACCCCAGGTGGTCAAAATTTCCGGACTCCTCCACTACGGCGTGCCTCATAATCAGAAAGTGGTTTTCTCAAGTAAAACCCCATAATTTAGATTTAAACAAGCGTAACATGTTTTTCTCAGAAATCAGACTCGAGAATAATTTTTTTCGTTTACACCCCTAAAAAAAAGCAGAAGGCGGTAGCTACCTCCTTTCTTATTTAGACACATTTTGGCATGTTACGTCTGGGGATGTGATTATGAAGCACTCTGTTCACTTCTCACCGCCTGAAATTATTTAACGTGGAGCTAAATAGAAGTACGAGAGTTTTTTTTTTCTCTTAAGGGAATAACATAGTAGAATAAAAGCCGACACTGGGGCCGCAATACACGCGCAATCAGCGAGTGGCATTAAAAAAAATGAAGAGAATGAAAGGCATCTTTTCCTAAGGCATAAATGCGTGTCATATACAATTATATATGCCGTTTGAGCGGTTTGAACGGAGTCTGGTTAACATCCCTGGCTTTACTTCTTCCCTTCTCTCTGAACGCATATACGAGCGCGCGAAGTAGTTCGAATGATCCTTCCGAGAAGTATCGCCAGCAGTTTCCAACGGCGCGAACTTGATGCGCCCCGGATGGATGGATGGATGTTATGAGCGTCCCCTTTGCAACGGGGTGGTGGCTAGCGCCACCAAGCTCTTGCTGTTATACTGCCTAATGTCCTACCTAGGTTATAAACAATGAAAAAAGAAAAAAAAAACAATATGAACTACCACGCCCAAATTTTCTGATCCACTATTGCGAACTGTGCTTTTGTACGTCTCCGTCTTTTGTCGTTTCCTTACTTTTCTTCCACCAATCCTCCAATAGCCTCTTACTAATGCCTATTATGGACATGTTTGCTTTACCACTGCTGCCGCTGAACCCAAGGGCTTCAAGGAGGCCAGTGGTGCCTAAATCGACTGCTGGGTAGACGTCTTCACATTCTAATAAAACATGCTCCGTCGTTTCCCTAGCTTTGCCGCAGCAAGCACGTGCTTGTTGTTCCTTCTTATATCTCGCTTTATAGGTGCGTGTTCAATGGCATCCCGATCTCGCTTCGAAAAATAATAGGCTTGCCTTTGAGTTATCATAAATTGTTTCTTTCCTGATGTCGTTTTTTCCTCTTAAGTAGTTACTCATGGCAGGTTTCTTTTCCATTGCCGCCACCCATGAGATTATTTCAGCCTCTCTGACTTTCCGCTTGACCGTCTTTGTTGCTGTGTTGCCCACCCTACAGGCCGCATACTTGCTGGTAAGCTTCCTAGTTCTTTTCCTCCACTGTGAATCAATGTTTTCCTGTACAGATACCTGAACACTCTCCCAGCCCATTAACTTTCTTCCATATTCCTCAGCCCTTCTTCATACTCAATTTTACTGCGAGCTTCCCTCACTTCAAAACTAGTCCAGCCCATATCACCCTGCACAGCTTCATTTGTAGTCTTCCCTTGAGCGCCCTATGCGATTCCGATCCACTCCATTGCAGCGCTGCCACAGTATTTTTCGTTGTCGCGCGCCTCACTGCAAAGCATGCACCGCCCCTACCAAATTGTCCCACTGAGCCGTGTTCTAGCACACTCTAGTTTTTAGGCAAGTTGCAAGCGCGTGTGGCAGTACCTGTAAACGCGGACTTTTCTTGCGTTCCGGGTCGCTACACCGTCTGTGGTCAGACAGCGTAATTATGAGCGGATGCTGACGCAGAGCATAAACGACACGGCACAGCGCTGTAAAGCCGGACACGATCGAGAGACCCATTTATGCACACGGGTACCGATAGGCGGTTGTTTCACATGTTTCTTTACTTCCATGGGGCGTGTGGTTCTTCGCGGAAGAAACGTCCCCTTTGGAAAGGCAACTCCGCCTTAACTGAAGCCGTTTATTTGTACTTGATAGAATTTTTCCTGAACGCGTACGAGGTTTGTGGTGTCCTCTAACACTGCCAGTCGCTGCTATAAGCAAAGCAAGGCTACCGTTGCAATGCCCGCAACAACCTAGTGCTGTTATATTTTTGAGCGCTTGAGGCAACAAAATGAGTGAATAGAATTTGATCATTTATATTAAACTCCACAATCAGACTATGCATACTAAACAATGACCGACGTAGAGGACGTTGCAGACCGAGTGCTAAAGTTAGCACGTAGCAGTAGCATTTAAATGGCGTCTCTATTTCTTGTGTCATTTTTAGGACCTCCTCCCCCGGGGATCGCACACAAGCGCAAAAGAATAGTATATGCCAAAAAGCCTGCATAATGCTTTTCACTACGGAAGCATCATTTAAATTAGCCCACAAACCGAACTCTAGTTGTGAAAAGATTACTGGAAAAAGGTCTGTCTAGCCTGCGTCTGCGAATGTTCTTGCGCTCTTTTATCCTAATCCACTGCCCTTTTATAGAAACGCATGTTAAAATTATTGCGCGCAGTAGGCGTGTTCTTGCTCTTCTTTTTCATCCCTTTGTACTTCGGTTGATTGTCGCAAAACCTGCATTTATTTTGCCTGTCCAACAAATTCAGTTAGTGCGCCGTCTGATAGTTCCCGCCTCCTTGTCTTGGCCGTCGTGTTTTCTCGCGCCTTGTTCCGCCGAATCTTGGAAGCGCATGAAGCATTTTATAAAGTAAAATATATTCTACGAATGCAATAATAATAATAAAAAGACGCTTCATCATTGGTAGTGACGCACATTTTGCTCTAGGAGCCTAAGATCTTTTTAACTTTCTAAATATTTGAGAAAGAAACTTCCGAGAAGGCAGCGCGATGTTCGTGAAAACTACATCCTAATTTGTACCGAAAGAAAAAAAAAGCCCCCTGACACGTTAGTACATGCGCGTATCTGAACCATTGCCATGTATTCACAAGGATTTAAAGACCCCGCACCAAAGTTCACCGAAGGAGGTTTTGCCTAGCAGAGGAGAAGAAAATTGAAACAGGTTGCTTTGCCGTTGAACACTGCTGCTGCAGCGCACCGTCACTACACCGCACGAAATGAATGGCGAAATACAAGGCCCGTCCACTGTAATCCCCACGCTCTCGCGGCTTCATAACGCAGCATGCTGCCTAATAGCATGTGCGTTCGTTTTCCGGCCTTGAACATTTTTTGCTCACCTCGTGCTTCTTCTTTACCGACTACGGGATTGAGATACTGTGTTAGTGCGGCTGACCACGTGCTTTCGGGCCTTCCGTGCGGTCCTCAACTTACACGCAAGCAATGCCGAAATTAATCTTGAACAGAACGTGAGCGAGAGAAAATGCCCAGCGCCCTATCGTGCCAAAACTTCATACGTGCTGCTTCGAACTTAAGAAAGTACCACACGCAATCAAGTCAAATTTCCCATCACGTTTGTCATCACCGGAAATTTTTATGCAATGGCACTTCCTCAATTTGACTTGGCACGGTCGAAAGGAGAATGGGACCCATTGCCGAGAAAGCACACTTCTCACTACCTACGTGCTTGGCACTTTATTATCAGCTCAGGCGAACGGCTCTGCGCTGCAATAGCTTCATTTTTCTTTACATGTGACGCGTTTTTTTGCAGATGCAATGCATCCGGAGTATTTTGTTCTATTGCAAGATTGTTTTAAACGCTTCTCTTGAGAACAGAATAGCTTATGAGCAGTTTTTAGGGCACACAAGTGAATTGCGAGGCGCGTGTTGCGGTTAAAGTGAAAGGGAGGCTCGGCATGGGTTTCGAATTTCAAAGGTGTACACCCCTCGCCAATGCCGTCGGCACGGATATACAGAGCTGGCTTGTCTTCGTTGATTCATGTGGCACCAACGCGAATTTTGCTGTTCGTTGATGGCGCTGGCCCATGAAGGCGATTTTCGCGCTCCAGAGTCCCGGATAGCCTCACGACGACGAAGATCGCCCTACCTCCTAGCATGCAGTGAGCCTCGCAGTTGCGTTGTGACCGAGGTGCCGGACCGGCCAGTGTCGCCATATGACTGTGCGTTTTGAATATGCGCAATAGCTTTACGAAAATATCCCTCCGCGGTAACTTAGTGACTATGACGTTGCTCAATAGCGCTCAAGGTCACAAGTTTGATCCCGGTCGCGGCAGCATGAGCCGCACTAACACAGTATCTCAGTCCCGTAGTCGGTAAAGAAGAAGCACGAGGTGAGCAAAAAATGTTCAAGGCCGGACTCAGGTCCACGGTGAAGATCCTTTGGTGGCCAAAATTAATCCGGTATCTCACATTATGGCGAGCTTCATAATCAGGCCATGGTTCCGGCACACAAAATGCTAATGTTGAGCTTAAATTTAGTTTATGAAAATATTGTGAAACGACAACAGTTACACGGGAAGCCAGACAAGACTGAAACACTGGTGGTAAGAAAAAGAAAAGCGTTTTGTGAGAATATTGCAGGCCGATACATACTGATGACAGCCGCGACATATAGAACAAATAGACTACAAAGCAGACGCTTGAGATAATGTGTGCTGCTCTGAAGTTAATACATTTTATCACCTCCTCCGGCCAATTCAAACATGGTGGTTGAAAGCTGAAGCCTAAACAACTGAATCGCGAGACGTGTTGACAGTAGTTTACAAGGGCGCCGATAAAGATAAACGAAGCGTAGAGTGGTGGTAGGCAACAATGTGTTTGAAAGGGCGCATTGAAGATAGCATCCTGTCAGATATGATAGCATGATATGATGGCGCTTGTGTCAGCACTTCATGGAGTTTACATCCAGGCTGAGGCCGGCCTAGAGTGAATACGAGCGCGTCCGACAATACAGCGCACACTGTGTTATCGCAATTGATGTGATAATGGAGAGAATACCGCGGTTAAGAACACGCGGCCTTTGAGATATATTTATTGAAAATAGATGCTTTGGAGGGGGGTGCGAATTGAAGCAAGTGGCCTTTCCTAATAAAGCAGATCAACTTTGAAGCTCGATGAACACAGGGACTGTTTAATACTTGCAATAATATGATTTTGTGGTGTCGCTAGCGCCTTGAGTTCCTTTGTGATAGCTACATTAAATGCCATATTTGGCTATAACGAGAAAGTATCAGCTCGTTGGGACGCTCACAAATTACAGCTGTAATTTTTGAGCGATTGCGAAGCTAACGTTAGTAAAATCGTACAGATAATGGGCAGTTGTGGAATTACTGCGGCCAATGTTAAGGACACTAGGGGCCACGCGTATGAAATATTATAAACATCAACAGAACCCAGAATGCGTACGCTGTAGATGAGGTTTCAGTTACCCAAAAGCATTCGGAGCCACCGTTTCTAGAAGCCCGATAATGTGAGAACGCCCTCCAGATTTAGGCACCTTGAAACAATATTTCCGTCATATATACATCCTTTAAAGTAAAACAAGTGAGGGCATTCCTTTTAGTGTAATATTGACACTTCGTTTCCTGTCACGGCCCCGCGATTATTCTCCGCGAGCCGTAATCAGGAGCATTCAAGGCGGCGAAAGCATTTCAGGTCACCTAGACCTGCTCTCTCGGTGGCGGCGTATCGCGTTTCCACCGGTGTCTCATTCTTATTCAAGGTGTTACTGTAGCTTCTGTTATTAGAGGCGAGTCGGAATTGTTGGCTGCGCCGGCGTCCCGGGATGCAGGTGCGTCAGTCGTGCGCAGAAGCGAAGGGAGTTCGGGAAGCACTGCCGCTCGTCGCGGGTGCTACTAACGCGACAACTTTGGTGAGTGCGTCCTCCTTGAATACAGAACTCATTTCTGGAAGCAACCGCAATTGTTTTCTTTTTCTAACGATTGCAAGCCAACGTACGATAACCTACCCAAAATGATGTTACAATAGGCATACTTTCCACGTTTGTAGTACGTAAGATAGGCGGGTGTGATACACGTACTATTTTTGTTGGTCGCGGGTTCGTTTCTCGGTCCCGGCGGCCGAAAATCACGATCGGAGTTGGACGGAAGAACGCACAGGTGCTGTGCTCTGCGGGCACGCTACATAGCCCCAGTTAGTCCTATAATTAAACCCGACTGCTCCATGGCGGCGTCATTTAGAACCCTCTGTGCAGTTTTGGAAAGGTAAACACCATTATTTATTTTCACGTACTTAATGACATGCTCGAGGGAAATGTTTGTATATGCAGAATTTCCAATATGCATGTTTGAATCTGTAATATTTTTATGTTCTTGTTTTATTCTTTCGTTCTTCCTATTTTATGAGGTCTAATCTAATTCATTTCAGTCTAACCTCTTTATTCCCTACCAACCTTTGGCGTTGCTTCTATTATATTGCTTATTTTACTTTAATCTGCCTTATTCTTCGCCAATACACGTGAGTGTACATTGTATATACCCATCGCTCACAACATTAAAGATCCACACATGTTTTGACGAACATGTCTCGGTGTTGTAATCGCAGTGGTTATATTCTACGGGGTGTGCTGGCATCCCTCCCCACCTAGAGCATCTATTCTGCTGAAACAACTATATTGGCAAAAAGCTCCGAGCCTTGTTGACTTTTCAGATATCTATTTCTGTCATTTCCATCTTAGAAGACCAAAAAGGAGGCCGGGGCTAAAAGTAATATACTGAACCCACCCCCTGTTTCATGGAATGGTAAAAGCAGTTCGGACGCGTCGTAGTTTGACATAATGGCAGTGCATGCTGATAGAATGGGCAGCACAATTAATACATTCCTCTTCACGAAAAGGAGCAAATAATTTACTATTCATGATCACCATCATCATAAGCCTATCTTTATATCGACTACAGGACGAAGGCCGTTCCCTGCGATCTCCAATCACCTCTGTCTTGCGGTAGCTGATTGCAACTTGGGCCTGCAAATTTTCTCATTTCTTCACCCCACCTTGTCTTCTGCCGTCCTGGACTGCTCTTCCGTTCCCTTGCCCCCCATTCTGTAACGTCAGTGGTCCACCCGTTATCTTGCAGTTGCATTTCTTTCCCTTAATGTCAACTAGAACACCGGCTATCCCAGTTCGCTCTCTGATGCACAGTGCTATCTTCCTGTTTCTTAACGTTACCCCTAAAGTTTTTCCTTCCATCACTCTTTCAGTGGGCCTTGACTTGTTCTCTAGCTTCTTTGTAAACCTCCAAGCTCCTGCCCCATATGTCAGCACCGGTAGAATTCAATGATTGCACACTTTTCTTTTCAACAAGAGTGGTAAGTTCCAAGTCACTATTTCGCAACGCCGGTCATATGTACCCCAACACATTTTTATTTTTCTGTGAGTTTCCTTCTGATGGTCAGGGTCGCCTGTGAGTAGCTGTCCTAGATAAAAGTACTCCAGTACAGATACTAGAGGCTGACTGACGATCATAAATTCTTGTTTTCTTGCCAGGCTAGTGAACATTATATATGTTGTCTGCGTACTAACCTTCAACTCCCCTCGTACACTATCCTGGTTAAGGTCTTCAATCATTCGTTACGATGCTCCCCATCGGTGCTGAAAAGGAAATGTCATGTGCAAACCGGAGGTTGCTGAGAGATTTGCCGTTTATCCTCACTCCTAAGCCTTCCCAGTGTAATAGCTTGAATACTTCTAAGCCTGCCGTGTTTTCAATTTACAATTACATAACATTTAACTTGAATAAATTTTTAAACGTTCCAGTAGAAAGCGGATCATGTTATTTTGATGTGATATACTTATTACAAGCCATAAACTGTGCACAAAACTGGAGAACAGGGGGAAAGCAAAGTTATTATAAGTCACGAAAGTTTTTGTTTTACGATTGATGTAGTACATCAATAATATGCCGAGAGTAAAAGTGTTTCATAATAAAATATAATCATAAAAACACAAAGAACAAGCATATCCCTTGCATAAACACTTTGCGGAAGCTTCAAGCACTCTCGAGCACACGCCCAGAGCGCACAGCGCAGCGTGGCCCATAGAGACCTCCATCAGCCCATGCTGCTCATGTCAGTCGAGCGGTAGACCTGGGCACATCCGCAATGGACCACGAGCCCTGAAAAGGGTGAAGATGGTCTCACTATTATGTGTTGAGCAGTGCGTGTTAGAAAAAGCTGCCTATGCAATATGTAAGGTTGGGCTCACACAGACATTGTTCTTTCGTAGGCCTGTTTTCCCTCGCATAAAAGTAAGCGCACCTTTTCACACATCGAGATTTTCTTGCTAAAGTAAATAGGAACACTGTTTCTCATTAGCAACCTTGCTCAGCTCTTCTTTTATACGATCTAGTGCTTTGTAAAACTATGAGTTAACAATATGTCTTTTTATCCTGTTAGCTCCATGAAAAACGCAAGGCCGCCGCCTTTACTTGGTTCTGATTAGTGGCTGTATTTTCTTCAGATTTCACATTTCATATCCAATAGCACTGTTACAAACCTCACTGTTTAAGTTGCACTTGTGTATGCCCTGGGCGAGCTTGCAATAAAGTACTTGATTTGCTTCCAACACGTTGTACTTAGTTAAACGCAGATTTCTGCTTAACTTTCTCCGTCACCATAACAGTTTGCACGTACATATGTAATCAATTTTTTTTAAATTGGTGTCCTGTTGTCGAAGATCATGGTTATTGTTGCCCTTTATCCGGACGTGGTATAGCTTAACTGGAAGTAGAATGAATAATGGCGAAAATTAATTTTTATCAAGGTGGAGATGTTTTACTATATTGTATGTAAACTGCTGTAAACCTTGGAAATGTCATTCCTGAGTTTGCCAACATGAACTGTAAAGGACAGACCTTTCTTTTCCTGAGAAGGTATATAATTATGAAATTTTATACTGATGTGGCTACGATCATCGTTGTTTCTTGGTTTATACCAGACTTTGTTTTCATATCTTGGCCTTAAGCGGTTATTATTTTACAGCCACGTAAACGGCTTCACAAGATAAGCGTTCACTACATTCTTTAAACATTATTTTGTTCTTCCTGAAAAAGACATGGCAATCTGGTCTTCGTCTCTTACTACATCCTGGTAGAGTGGTTAGGTCCTTGATATAGACAAGAAACAATATTGGCTCTAAGATGTATCCTTTAGGCACACCACGTTGCATTGTCTTTTACCACATTGCTTCTGATTTATGATTACATATTGAGCGTGGTCCTTCAGGTATGTTTGAAATACATCGAAAGGCAAGCAAGGCACCTTTTCTGGAAGCCCGCATTTATAAAAAAGTAGTTACGGTAGAACTGTTCATAAGATTGGGTGCTATCCAAGAGTGGTGACAGATTCATTATTACAAGGGGGTCGGTCAACGGGAAGCATCACTTAGTGACTAAAAGCGGTCTGAATTTGGCCCCTTCTTAATAGATGAGAAGATATCGCAAGCTTCTTTGCACATCCCAGCCCTGGACACGAAAGCATGCGTTTCCTAAGCTCTCCCACGTTCTTTGTATATTGCTAGAAATTATCATTGGGAAGTTTCCTTTCTAAATTGGGCGCCTGCTGTTCTATGAGACTCAACTCCTCGATTGTTCAAGAGAGAAAAAGAGAGAAGGGAAGAACGAAAGGCAGGAAAGTTAGCTGAATTGTTCAAGCCTCCCGTAGTACATCATGTGGCTCATGATTATATTGCGCTTAGTGTTACACTGACGAACGTGAAGGACAGGACGCTGTCGTGAGTAGCGCAAACTACCAACTGTTTAATACTATTAAAGAACGCGTTTATATACAAGAAGATATGGCGCGGGGGGTGGGAGAGAAGATATGGGAAGATATGACAAGGTGATGACATGTCATGATACTTTGGGCCGGAAATACATCGTTCACTTGCACCCGTTCGCCCTGGCAAACTTGACCTCAGCTTCGATAAGCGCGATGGACGGAGGACTTATGCACATCTCTTTTTATTTTGCTATCACAAGTGGCTTCCATATTTGTTGTATATACTCGTTGTATATAAGCGCGTTCTTGAACAGTATTGAACAGTGGCTAGTTCGCTCTACGTGCGTGCGCGTCCTGTTTTTCATGTTAGTTGGCGTAGCACTAAGTGCAATATAATCATGAACATCCACCAACTAGCCCGTTCATTGCTTTACTAAATTATGTGGCTGATCACACGCTTGTGTTACTACATTAGCCCTTTATATATACCCACAGCACCTTTCCTATATAACTTTTTGAAGGCTACGTTCAACGGCATGTTAAGAAAGTTTTCGAGAGAAAAAAAGCTTAACACTTCCGTTATCTGCAGGATAACCCCGGCACTTCGACATTTTTTCATTGATGTTCAGACACAGGGCTAGTGCGGCTTGTAAGTTCATAACAATTGAGAGGACGTGCGTGCATGTGCCTTGATATATCGCCCATTCATATAGCCCGCCCTCTATTTCCCTAATCTATGACCCCGTGATTCGAGTTGTGGAAAACAATTCCGCCTCGCGATGCAACCTGCTCTCATGGCGGTTAGCTCGTACGCTAGCGCAGCAGCGCCCGAAGTGCATTGGTCGGGAGTTCGATATCCGGACCGTGACGCAGTTTTCTTGGACCGAGGGACTACGCCAATGCTATCGCTGATTTCTAAGGAAGCACTTGCCTTTATGTCCTTGATAAACTCTTATGGGTTTCCTTTGAAGCTTTGTGTTACTGTCACGAGGAAAACAAAATTTTCTTTCAGACAAAAATGTGCGGTTGATTTATTCTACCTGCACTAACCAGAAAGGGCGGGAACTAGTAGGTGAACAAATAAACTTGACAAGAAGCCAAATAATGTGCAAGAAACGATGGAACAAAGAAAAAAAAAACACGTTGTAAGTGGAGCACTTTAAGGGAGGCGACAGCATGTATCACGCAGAAAACGCGTGCAACTTAGCTTTGGGAGCCTGAGCTTCTGCGGTGGTGGTATTGTTTTGGAACATTTACTGACATATAACGGACTCAGTCGACACAAGACACGCCTAATACGACCTCACTGTTACTGTCTTTTCTTATGCCGTCGGGATAAACATACCTATATAATCATTGTTCTAATGGAAACATAGATATGGCAAAGATATATTCCGGTTTCGACGCACCTCACATTTTCTGCCAATAAACATTCCCATGTGCTCAATGCGATCATACGAAAGGCCGGAGTACGATGCACAAGTTAAAAATATGTGTAATTTATTATTTATGCAAAGACATGAATTGGCTCAATCACTAGCTTTCAGTCTCTAGAGCTCATAGATCTGATTTAAGATTACCGGTTGAGGACTCCAGAGGGCAGTCCGAAACGTTTTTCTTAGGTTGCACAGATATCCAAATAAGCAAAATCTTTTGTTCCGTGCATTTTGCTTCTTTGCGTACCTCTAGGCTCCATGATTCAGTTTCAAGTCTGAACTGCCGTAGGACGGAACGAAGAAGTCATGACATTAGTCTATATTGCAACCAGTTCAATGCCGGTAATCAGATAATATTGTCGTGTGGTACCACAGGTGATTGGGGCGCATGCCAGTTAGCCTAATGTGTCGAGCAAAACTAGAACAAGGTAAAAGCAGGAGCAAACGTTTCGACAGGTGGACTTGTCTTCTGCAAGGCCTTGAAAAATCCAAGTCCACTTGTCGAAAAGTTGACTACCGCTCTTTCACCTTGTTCTCGTTTTGCTCATCATCTTGAATTTACATCTCCCGCCTTCCCCGCGCTTTGCCTTAGCCTAATGGTGTGGTTCAAAGCTACACAATGACTGTGCACCTCTTTGGAACGCCGTGCAGGCATACGTATTTGTCCTCTGTGTGCAGCGGGGTAGGATTTGTCATCACCTCTTGCTCATAATTCAGTGGGTTCAGGACTACATGTGGACTTAGTTTACTCTTTTAACTGGGTCCCATGTATAATTTTTGATATATGACACGTCTTGGTTCTCTTAAAAGACATTTATTTATTTATTTAATTCTCATTACTCTTATATGATATTTAGCAGCCGTCATAAACGTAATGCGACTAAATTTTCCTTTGATTTATTCGCAATAAAACATTGTTGGCAGAATCTATCAGGCCACTACCATTTTTTATTTTCTTCAGAAATGTATTGCATATTTTCATGAGTAGTAATTGCTGCCTAACCCTACATATCACGAGCAGCATTTAACCTGAAGGAAAAGTAAAAGAAAATATACCCACCTTTACAAAATATTTTGCAGGTAAAATATTTTTTAGTATTGCAAATAAATAATTGTTAGTTGATTTCCTGAACTACCACGAAGTGACAAGTTGCCCAGCAATGAAACAATAAAAACAAAATAAAAAGAAAAGATGGCACAAGATCAACGTTGCTTTCCCGTGCTATAATCGGAGTTTAGAGGTGCCAGGTTGAGCTCATGAAAATGATACGCGCGGAGTTGAACGAAGTATGTCTTCAACCTTTTAGTGCCCACGGCAGTAAAATCGCAGCGTTTTTTTTTCTGCAGGGCACCGCCGCCATGCACGCCGCACCAAGGACAGCCACGCTTGCAGCTGTAATGCTGCTGTGCGTCTTGGTGGCCATCAATCCCGTCGCAGAGGCAGCGCGCGCAAAGAAAGAAGTGAACATCATTGACCTTCTCTTCAAGTTTGGGAACTTCAAGGAGTTGCACACGGTAAGCGTATAGCAAACGATAACGCGCACAACAAGCGGGACGATGCAGATAGTGGCGTCACTTCAAACGCGAGATTTGGCACATTGCGTTCGCTGTTCTTAACCCTGTAATCAGCCAGTACGTTTTCTGCAATTCGTGAGCAGAGCGCTGTGTGTCTATTGCATGCGCGGGAGCGCAGCTTTTGGTGCGAGGAGGATTTGCTGTAGCGTTCAGTAGACTGTGACGTGTGATTCCGTGTGGCGTGATCGTTTGACTCAGGCTACCTACCACGCCTCCACATCGCATGTAAAGAATAGGGACGACCAGGGCGCCTTTGTCGACTATTGTTCTGAAACACGTGGTGTGATGCGCGCGCCCATTGTACACGAGCTCTTATCAGCGTTATCGGCTACAACCTTGCCAGCTACAGTTACGCCTTACATAGCGATATGCCCGTGAAAGCGTTTCTCTGCATGATGTCAGCTTACCTATAATGGATTATTATGTTCTTCCTGGATGGCGAGAGCAAATTCCACACATAGGAAGCTCGTTTCCATGTCCCTTTATGTTAAGGGCATTACATATTAGCGCCGTGTGGGACGTAATCTAACGTCGTCATGGATTAGTTTTATGCGGACGGAATGCTTTTTGCAAAGCAGCCTCACTTATTCAAAAGGAGGGTTTCTTTACAATTTTCTGTAGTTTGTTTTTCACCGCCTCCTGGAGTTCCCGCGAGCATTGCTTCTTTTTAGTAATGGAATAATTAGTGCAGACTGGTTAAGTTTACAGTGGTGAACAAAAGATATAAACTACTTTGAATTTTCCTCCTGTGAGCTAAGCTGCTAGGAAGTTTAATTCTGCGTTATGTCAGACCGCTAAGCAACCTTGAACATGCACTACCATCGCACTTTATTCACAACGCATAGACCACTCACCGTGTACATAATTTGTATATTCCAAGAATGTCACACAAGGTAACCGGAATACGAACCCGTAGTGAAAACACGCCAGCGCTGGTGCAACCAATTTTAGTGATAGAGGCTAGCCGGACACAACGCTTGGCATGCTACTGTAGGTCATTTATGTAACAAGAGAACAACAAGGAAATAATTGAATGCTACACATCTATAGCGTATATCGCACTTATTGCTAGCCAAGCTGTTCTACGAAAAAAAAGAAGATATAAGTATAAGGCCCATAAAACCTACGGTGTTGTTTGCCAGAGACCGAAAACGGTAGGCCTTAAAATTGTATCTTGCGCCATGCTTTTTTTTTTTATCTTATTCGTAGAACAGCTTGGGTAACGTTGGCTGGTACAACCTATATACAATACGTGTAATGGTGGTCAGTATAAGCCTAAAATGATATGCAACGTTTATATTTGTGGACTATACATTGGCCACAAGGCTTGGCGAAGTGTAAATACCAAATTATGGAAAGTCGCCCTCGTAATATCGACCCAGCAATATCACGAAGACAAAGGTATAATCCTTTTGGAGTGAAGAATGCTGATTAGAGGCGTATACACAAAAATAGGGGATTTTCACTCGCATGGCAGCACTGTCCGCATCAGTCATCGATGTGCCGGCTTAGGCGCGAGGTGGCCGCTCGTTGCCAGTCTCGGCGATCATAGCGGTGAGCTATTGAAGACATTAAAATGGAACAGTTTGCCTGTGTCTTTCCGCAATTTACGAATAGCAAACTTTATTGTGGTAACGGAAATGAAGGAAATCCAGACCCCGAGCTTTCCCACCACTCAACATTCGTCCGTACGGCATTTTTAAGCGGAGTAATGCGAAGAAACCGGACCCCACGCCGAAGTTCGTCTTTTTGCAGCGACGCGCCCTTTGGAACTAACTATTGTACTCAAAGCACCTTCGTCGGTAGCGTAAGACAATGCGTCGCAGCTGATATGAGCGCCGATACTGCTTCTGTTCGTCTAAGCTGATAATAAAGCGTCATGCAGGTAACTAAGGGCAAGTGCGGTTTCTTCGTTTTGGCTGGATTCTCGCTTCCGATGTGCTAACTGAAATTGTGCAAGCGAAGCCGTTTATCCTGGGAAGACTAAGGACAAATGTTATCGGCAAGTTGACTTCGTTCGGTGTGCTGCTTTCTGTCATTTGCCGCGGCATGTATCAAGTTTTCGCACCATATTGCTTTGCGTGTGCTTTCTCTCACTCGCGTTTCGTGGACTGCCTAGTTCTCGCACTACTCTTGTGCTTCAGGCGGCTACGATTTGAGGAATTTACTGTTGTTATACGCTCAGGCTGCAAGAACACGACGGCTCTGTACCATAGCTAAAAACGAAGAGAAATCTGAAATTTTAGGTTTACTTGCAGAAGCCACGCAATGATTACGAGGCACGACATAGTCATCATCATCAGTTATTGTCCCTTAATGTCCTCTGTCGGGGTATTACAATAGGGAGGAGCGTATACAAGGTAGATAATAAAAACAGAGGTCATAAAAGTATAACAATGCAACACAGAGACATAAAAAGAAGCAAGGAACGCGATAGTTAAAACGGTGCTTGTCAATATTGCCTTTGTGCCACAAGCGCCACACACGTCGGCGAATGGTTAGGGCAGCAGGGCGAGTACACAATAGTTACAGGGGAAGAGAAGAAAACAACTCAATACAGGAAGAACGATAAAATTTCATATGAACACAAATCGAAGCAAAAAGAACATGTCAACTCAGTTGATTTGCCAACATCGCCTTAAATCTTGTCGCATCGTGCTCACTAGTTAGTGAATCGGGCAGCAGGTTCCATTCTTCAATTGCGGTCGGGAAGAAGGACTTGTTAAAACATTAGTGGAGCCATGAAGTCGATGGACGCTATTTGAATTGAATAGGCGGCGCGATGTACGAATATGAGGAGATGCAAGGGAACCACGCAGATAGGGAAAATTGAAATATAAGTTATGGAATAAACACAGGCGCGCAACTTTTCGTCTGGGAGCTAAGGAAGTGAGGCCGGAAGTGTGACATGATTTTCACTGCACAGGGTTCTATCGTGCACCTACTCCACGGTACACGAGCGTTTTTTTTTGCATTTGGCTCCCATCGAATGGCGGTCAGCGAAGGCAAGGATTGCATCCGTGACCTCTTGCTTAACACAGCAACTCCATAGCCAATAAGTTACCGCGGCGGGTAACACGAAAAAAGACAAGGGTCGCTATAACGTAAAGCTATTCCAAACTTTCCTATTCTAATTCTCTAATCAGCCCTCCGCGATTGGTCGAAAACTTTTTCGAACCACCCCCTCTTTCCCTGTCTGTCATGCGACGTCACGAAAACCGCGATAGCTCCTAACCTGGCATTACGTGTGCACATTGACTCGTGATTCAACCAAACAAAGAAAAAATAATTATTTCTGATTCAACGCCTTTTCGCCATTAACCCTCTGCTATTGGTCAAAAGGTTTCAGGCTGCACCTACTTCACCTGTCTGTTACTGAACGTCACATAACCGCAAAAACTCATTGCGTCAAAGTGGCGTGTACGCGTTAAAGATGCATTAATATACCGAACAAAACTGGATTTTTTTCTGAATAGACCGAGACTGCCCCGTTCCTAAAGGAATAGAAGATGGCTGCCGCCGATCGTTCAAGCACTGGCTACTCTCACCTGCCGGAGAGGATTTGTTTATTTGCGTATAATAAAAATGTTTGCACGGTCCTATAACATTATCCAGCCCTTTCTGCAAGTATACGACATCGCTCTGCCAGCTCTTCCTTGCTGAGGATGCCGCCGCGATTTCCGACCAGCCACCGAAAGCTTAAGTAAGGGAAAGCGGACCAAACGCAGACGCCGGCACCTCCCTCTTCATCCGGTCATCTCTTTTCAGTGTGCTGACTCGGCCCCCTAGCACGCTCTCCACTTGAGCGTGCTCCTCGCCTCTTGTCAGCCACTTAGACAAGAAAAACCGCACAATGTAGGCAATGTTATTCGTTTTGAAAGCAAAGGAAAGTGACTTCATATAAACGAGGAGAGCCTTTGGTTGGGCTGTTCAGGCAACTCTGCGGAACATTGCCGGATGCTCGCGCCGGCGGTTACGTAAATTTGACGTCAGGAGATTGGAGTAAAAACCTATTGTAATAGTTTTTCGTGGTAAGGCCCAAGGTGAAGAAACGCCAAACTATGAAAAAGGAGCGCACTAGCCAGTTAAGAACTTGCTGCACCGTGATGCAACGACAGCTTGTTGATAGATCACGCAGGCCTTGTCTACTACGGTGGGCTACCGTGAAATTGTGCATTGACGATGTGCATCAACACCGTAACCACTCTTCTGTATTTTTCCCCACTATGAAGCCCTGCTTCGATTATTTCTGAGGTTCCATCTTAAATATTAACACAAATGGCAATAATAAGTTCTCCACCCTTAGATAGGTAGTCTTTCTAGCGTGAATAAAAAGACTACTTTCAATCGCGCTGATTTCCTAAAGGTTATTTTCTTAATTTCTAGTATATCTGGAAAATTTTTTTATCCAAATGCATGCCACAGCAAAACTCGAGGTGTTGTTATTCCACTTGAAAAAACATATACGTTTTAGCTCGAATAAAATGCCTAGAACCTTCACACGTTTTGAAGTGCGTCGGTATAAAAGAACGGAGTCTTCGTACAGACAAAAAAATTGTTGCGGTCCTAGGCTAACCAGATATTTCTTGTAGAAATTTTTTTACCGAAGCTTGCATTCATCCCCCCTCCCCCCCAAGAGCAAATTCAGGCTAACCGAGGAAGGTGGGATAGATAATGTACGTTTATACTTGGAACGAGATGCAAGTTAGATTCTTGATTCGTTATGTATAAAAACCCCGCAGCGCCAATATGCATTATTGCGGGGCATCTACTCTGGAAGGGCTCAGTAACAAAGGCAATTCGGGAAAGTGCACGTAGAGGTGTGAAATTGAACAGTGATCAAGCGGAAAATTATGATATATGAATTTTATAAGTCATCAGTGCAATATCTTTATGAAATGGGCCTACATGCTTATGTTTACCTTCATACAAACGTTATCCCGCGTGGAAACCCAAGCGAAAAATAAGTAGTGCCGGTAGCCCTGGCCATGGATTCACAGACGGACACTACTGCTTGGCTCGTGGGCTAGGTCTATGGCACCTTGGCCGGATTCGCAAGTCCTCGGGTGCCGCACTGCTCGCACCTACCGACGCAGGAAACTACCACAGGGCCCGATGATGGCATCACGCTCTCCACGGTGGCTTTCGGTTTGGTCAAGGCTGGGGACATTGCCCAAGCAATATCCGAGTTGTCACTACAGCAGCAAGATATGGCCAGCTAAGGTCTTACTTCAGCCGTCGATCACCCAACTATCACAACCCCTGCGGAGGCGAGAGTTCCCGAATTCCATGGATTCCAGGACAGCCCTACGTTCTCGATACGGACCCTTGACTCATTATGGGAGAGTTATGCTTTGTCCGAGGGCGTCGAAAGATTGGTTTCTCAACGGAAACTTCGGAATACCACCAAAGCCTGGCAGCTGTGCCCAGGTAACACCTACTGTTCTCAGACAGAATGGAGTAAAACTCTCGTGAGTGCCTTCGCCGGCTTTTCTTCGAACTATAAGGATCATTCCAGACGCATGCGATCTCGACATCAAGTCACATAGGAAGGCGAAACTACGCACGTTCATGACAAACTGAGAATTCTAGATGAATGCAACCTGACATGACCCTCTCAAGCCAAGATAACTGCTTGGTGGCCTAGTTGGTGCCTGCTAAAAACCACGTCTATTCGCTAGGCAATACGTCGCGCTTGGGTTGCTGGATTCTGCTCACTCTGCCATCTTGCATGACATCCTGTAGAAGCAACATCAGACGCCTTTGCCCGGAAATCAGCAGAGCTAGAGCACAACGTAAGTTGCCGTTTGACTGCCGCTGTGTCGGCAGCTGGTTCCTCGCAAGTGCACCAGCGGGTACTCGCCAGCTCCTACTTGTGACATTTACCCTCGCAGCTACAACGACTGCATGCGTTCGCAACAACACGAAACAGAGTCGGTTCCCTTGGTACAAGTTTCTGGAACCTGAATCAGCGACAATACTTCTCTTCAGACCACAGGTGTTTAACGGTCTGTAATATTTCGGCGTCTTGCTCCATCCACACTTCATTCTTCGGCAGAGCCCGCATCGCAATCTATCCGAGATATAATTCTACTAGTCGACACCGTATACTTAACGATACGTACTGCTGCAGGCAGCCGGTTGATCCCTGCCATGCCAGTCTTCGAGAATCTTCCTGCGGACGTCATTTCGGAGAACAACGATTTGCTACACGAACACGATGATGTCGTGATCACCCTTTCAGAGACGCCTATCCAACTAAGCCATTCGACTTCAACGCTGCCTCAACTAAGAGCCCGGAGGGTGAACATCCTAACTGCCACTACGTTGCAGGTGTTAACCATACAGCTGAATCTAGGCCTCAAGACTCAATTGATGTTGACATATTGAGAAGCAGCGGGTTCTGAAATACATTCCCTAAAAAGGGCATGTCCAAGGTCCAACGAGAAGAGAAGGACTTGCTTTTATTTTTACCACACCTTGACCAAGCAGGCAAGCAGTCCAAATATGTCCGAGAAGGTGAGATTTTGTTCCGTCGCCACTGGAGCAAGAAGAAACAATAATAGTAAATTCATCTTATCGTCATACACTGTTCTTGGGGCTCCTGCGTTTTAAACAGCATACATGCGACTCGAAAGGGGGGACAAATCCTGCGCGAGCCACGCTCACAAAGACATTGCAGTGATTATTCTGGCCAAAAATACAAAGTGACATCCGCTACTACGTCGAGTATTGTGACATGTGTCGGCCGTGCAAACAACTACACGGGGACAGGCCGAGAGAGAACCAATACGGTGTACGGCATCGTTTTCATTACAACAACGTGACCTCCGTTCTGACCTAATCCTGACCTAAGTTCAGGTTTCCAAGGTACGGTGACGTCGCTTCCGGAACGCTGGAACTCAGAAGAGTGAGGCCGTATACCAGAAGGATTTCACCGCCCTTTTCGACCACCGTGGGCATGCAAATTAGCGCAACGCGCAGAATGTCCTGACCGAAAGCTTTGTGATAAGTT
The DNA here is from genome assembly GCF_023375885.2 of Dermacentor andersoni. Lineage (NCBI taxonomy): Eukaryota > Metazoa > Arthropoda > Arachnida > Ixodida > Ixodidae > Dermacentor > Dermacentor andersoni. The sequence continues at coordinate 114,842,039 of NC_092819.1, read as the reverse complement.
CGAGAGGGCCTTCGTCGTAACCGATCGCCTCGAGAAGAACATGTGGCAAGTCGGCCAGCCCCGTACGTTACGTCTATACAAGAGGAGACCTACCAGTTTTGTCGTGCACGTGTCGCTCCTCAAAACAATGTGCCTCTCCCGCAATGACCAAGCTACGTTTTCTCCGGTGTAATCGTTGTGTCGCCGAGTGCAAAGAAGAAACGCGCTAAGGGATCAAGGGACAGTGAATGGGAGAAGTCGAGGATCGAGGAAACAGAACTCTTTCCTTCGAATTCAGAAATGCACCGTAGCCCACGTTTGCCTTGATCTCAAACACACACACACACACACACACACACACACACACACACACACACACACACACACACACACACACACACACACACACACACATATATATATATATATATATATATATATATATATATATATATATATATATATATATATATATATATATATATATATATATATATACATATATATATGGGGCTTCTTGTGGGGCACGTGGGGCTTCTTGCAGCGCGACAATGTCTCGCGGGATTGCCACTAGCCGTCGCAAACCTCTTGCGATGCAGCTAAAGTGAGTGGCTGTTTTCGACTTTGCAATTTGTCCCAGATGAAAAACGAGCCGCCCTGGCCACTCCAAGGTCGCGTGCTACTTGTTAATCGTAATAGGCTTGCAAAAGTTCTACGTACAGAGTTTCCCATCTATGGCGATGAAGGCGTGTAGAAGGCGTGACTGGCTCACGTTTGTCATTCATAGAAGTTCGTCGCAGATAACGGCTGGTTCCACGATGTTTCACGGCATGCTTAGCTGAGGCGGCAGTTGTGGCGGCACGGACCCAGAGCAAGCTTCAACGGAATAACTAGACGCAGTGTCGTCGCCATCGCGACATTGTTTATGCAGGCATTACACGTCGGCAGTGTTGTCACTTCAGTGATATTGTGGCTAGGTTTAACGACACTATGGTCGGTTTAGTGATACGTTTTCTCTTAAGTTACCCGCGACTTTTATAATGGCTCGACACAACAACTCGACGTTTACATGGCATGGACAAGAAGTATGCTTCATATATGATTTTCTAGAACGTGCTTTGTTATTCACAAGGAGGGAAAAGGCAGCCCAAGTTGGCTGTGCGGAACGTTGTCTGTTTGACCCCGATGAAACAATGGTGGCTTGCAATTAAAGTGGCCGTATGCAGCGGGTTTTTGTGCAGAGGAAGGAAGGCTAGAAATTGTGCTCGCAAAGTGCTCGTTTCTTCACTGTTTATGAAGCCCATTAGAAATTGTCTTAACGTTGAGGTTGCTGCCGTTCGACTGAGTAAGTTTGATTGGTGGAAGAACGACCACCAGTCAAACCTAATGAATCACACGGCTGCAACAGCACAAGTGTAGCATGAAATTGAACAATCAAGAGTTATTGCCATAAAGTTAAATTTGGTATTGAGGTCTAAAGGGAGCAGAAAATTATGGGGATGCACAAACTGTATAAAGAGGCATGTTCACGGGTATAAATGCACCACTTACATTTCTCAAGGCTTTCTTACAAATCAGCATCATGTGGCATTCGGGTAGATAAAGGGCGGAAATGTAGCATTTCACCTGCATAAAGCTTACGTAATGTTTATAGACCTGTCACCACGAGCAAAATTTTGTCGCATAATTTATTTCTTCGCTAACGAGGACCTAAAACTGGAAAGCTTGCGAGCACATGGCGAACCAACTGTGTCTTTCTTATGGGAAAATCAGGTTTCTTGTGGTCATTGGAAGCGTGCTAAAGTTGCCATCTGAAATCGGAGGTAAACGCAGGATTTCAGTTTATGCCATGCATTGTCTTCTAAGTGTAGAGTAGTATTAAATGAAGTGGTGTCCTCTACACCCTGCTATTAAATGTGTTGGGAGCTTGGTTTAACCGAGGCAACCACGTTCTTTTTCGCTTTTTTCAATCGCGTTGTTGTTCACGTTTTGTAACTAGTTTTTGAACCGCGTTGCCTCCTATGTTTCACAGTTACCGAAGACGTTTCTGGTAATGTATTAATCCCCAGTGGTTCAACACAATTTTTCTACGTGAAATTTTTGGCTCCCAGTCCCGGAAACCGAAGTCGCTGACGCTTTAAACACTGCATTCCGTTCTGCTTTTACTAATGACTATCCTGAAATTCTTCCCATATTACTACCTTCTACTTATCGCTCTATGGCAAACATTACTTTTAATGTGAATGAAATTATTAAAACATCCATTCCTTAAAAAATTCGCCCTCGTGTGGAACTGACGGCATTAACTCCAAGGTATTAAAAAGCACTAAGCACATCAGCAGTATTTTTCTAACGCTAATATTTCAACAGTCTCTCACAACTGGATGAGTCTACACTGCCTGGAAAATTGGTAAAATAACAACCATCTTTAAAAAAGGCGACCGTACAAATTCTAGCAACTACCGTCCAATTTCTATCACCAGTGTTTGCTCGAAACTGATGGAGCACATTATACATTCCTACATTACCACTTTCCTGTAATCTGTGAATTTATTTCTTCCTAACCAGCACGAATTTCGCAAAGCTCATTCTTGCGACACTCAACTTGCTCTGTTCCTACACGATTTGCATTGTCATCTCGATCGCAACATTCCCACAAACACTCTCTGGATTTCGAAAAAGTTGTTGATAAAGTGCCACATATTCTTCTCCTGCATAAACTCTCGCACCTTAATCTTCAACCAGACATCTTTAATTGGATGCGTGAATTTCAAACCGATCGCCTTCAGGTGTGCCCAAAGGCTCTGTGGTTGGGCCTCTCCTCTTTCTCATATATATTAATGACCTTCTACTTACCACACAGCATACGCGTTTCGTGGATGATTGCGTTTTATAACGACAATAAACAAATGTTTTAGACTGCTCCACTCTTCAGGAAGACCTCCTTCAAATTCTGGCATGGTGCAGCAAATGGTGCATTTCCCTCAATGTCACTAAGTGTTCTCACGTATGCTTTCACCGATGTTGTAATTATGTAGTACACTCCTACTCCCTTAACAACTACACTTTAACACAGTGTGAAGCAGTTGAATGCATATATCTAGTGACTTATCTTGGACCCATCATATCAATCAGTTAACTAAATCCTGCAACCGATCACTAGGTTATCCACACCGGTAACTTGTCAGTCAAACTACTTGCATATAAAATCTTAATCCGAACTAGACTAGAATATGCCTGTGCTATCTATGACAACCGCCAGGTTAATATGATTAACACTACTGAATCGGTTGAGAACCAAGCTGCCAGATTCTTTCTTTCTGACTACTCCCATAATACATGTTTTTCGGCCTTAAAATATAGGTTGTGCTTTCCCTCACTCACCTCCCGCCATAAAAGTGCTCGTCTGTGTTTAATTTTTAAGCTCTTTCATTCACAGCCCATCGCTAAACAAATAATCATTGCCAGCCCATCGCTTCTCCCGCCACACGCATCCTAATGCTATATATATACCACGCACGCATTCCACTTCATATCAACATTCTTTTTTTCTACACACAGCCCGTGAATGGAGTACACTTCCTTCTAACATCGCATTCATAAGTGGCATTTCTAGTTTCAAAGCTGCCATCGAAGACCCCCCCCCCCCCCCCCATCTTTCAAGTAACACTACCTAACCTGACACGCCGTTTCTTTAATATGTGCCCACCCCTCATGTAATGTCTCATGTAGGCACCCCTGAGGTATAATAAATAATAAAAAAATAACAAAAAGAAATACCCGCTTTCACAGGCTGAGAACGGATAGTCGACTGGTTTTATTCTACAGACAAAGCAGCTTTGCCGAGTGGCTGCAGTGAGGTGGCTGCCCCTGTCGGGCAGCCACCTCACTTCCACGAAAGAGTAGAGGGAAATGAGCCCCACCTGGAGGCCTGGCGAGGTAACTGTTTTCCACAAGGGTGGACAATATATAGTGACGGGTGGTCGCTATAAATTAATTGCTTATCTCTCACTTGCACTCACGCTAGACGAACGTGAGACGTTCTGCACATTGGCTTGCTCATGTTAACCTATATTATTATGTTACAAGAACGCCTCCATTGAATGGAAGCTGCACGATAGTTTTAGGGACAATTCCACGACATTGGAGCAAAATTTAGCGATAGTGTAGCGATACTTCGTCTCAGTTTACCGACTTGCTCGAAAGAAAAAGATGGTAACATTGGTCGTCCGTAGAAAAGGGGGTGGGCAAGTACGCGACGTTGATCGGCGTGTCGAAACTCGGCGTATACCTAAGCTACCGGGTCGATAGTAAGTAGCAGTATTCATTGTGTGTGTGTCACCTTGTCAATTCATCCTCGTCAGTTCGGGCCAGGCTGGGTAATATTATTATTATTTCTTTTTTTTGGGGGGGGGGGCCCACACTAGCATATATATGTTGTTCGTTCGTGAAATATACAATGTTGTCGAAGGCTTGCGGCCGTGCATTAGAGATTATGGAGAAAAGCAGCAGTTCCCTAGGGTACCGTACTACAGACGTACTTATGAACTTAATTACGAGCTTGCAATTGCATTGGCTAGAGGCCGACATTTTCAAGATACTGAAAGAAAACATTTTAAATAAAATAACAAAAGAAACATTTGTCAGAGTAGTAAATACCCAAATGCGATAACTATCTCCCTAGAATGGAACGTACTAAGAAAATAATTTCTTTTCATTCAACATCCCCAATTCGAAATACAGTACATTGCACAGACAAGATATTGTTTACATCAATGAAGAGCTTTGTTTTGCCAAACGAATCAAAGGACAAAATTGCCAAATATATTTGCTCGCCTCCGGGAAGAGTAGTCATGTTAAAACCAGTGCCACCGTATGGCATAAACCACTTGGCTTGAGAAAAAAACAAATATAGGAGGAATACCTCAATCTTATTGACATAACTTAGTTGCCGCTTTTGTACTGCAATTAAAGGCATAGTCGTTGTGCAGTGGATCTTTCATTGTTATCCGCTGTCGATTTATGGAAGGAAAACACCTCGTTTTGTAGCATACGTCTTGTTTCTTTGGTTGAGTGCTGATAAAGGGCCGCCTAAGATAAAACCTATTACATTCTAACTTTGTTCCAATCTCGTGAGGCGATATTTACGTAACCGTCAACGTGAGCGTCGGGCGTTGACACGCAGCCTTGTTTGAACGGCCCAATCAGGCGTTATTCTCTAGTCTACGAGGTCTGGTTGGTTTACTTTCTAAGCGAAGAGCATTGCCTACCTTGACAGCTTTTCACAGCGGTGCTACCTTAGGCTAGTTTCCAGCGTTTCGTGAAGTGCGTAGGCAAAAGCGATGGCAGCGTCCATAGAGCTAAAACAGCTTAAGCATGCGGCAAAATCGTATCAGTGTATCTGCCCCAGCTGCGTTTTAGACCAGATGTGTTAAAACAGGTGATGGATGATGGATGACAGTTTGATGCGTTGCGATCTACGCAAACAACGACAACGCGGCCGTTGCGTCCTGTGCCTCACCAAAGACGCGCGAGAGCCTTGCCATGGAATGTGCAGACGCGTGCGCCGTACAGACTGGGGACGGTGTCTTTGTCGCCACCGTATACGTTGAACCCGGAACGTCAAAGAGCGACGTTGAAGACTTTATGATCGAAACATTTGATTGGATCCTCCCGGCGGACCCCAATCCCGTGGGTAACTTCAGCGTCGATGCGTCTCGTTCCGACAGAAGTGGTTCTTGGCGCTTCTCTGGGAAAGGTTTCCCTTGAATGTTACACCAAGACCAACGTATCCACGACGCGCGATCGGTCGTGCATAGACCTAGCGTTCCTTTTGAATGTCTCCAGAGTCGTCACAGAGGTCATGGCCGTCTGTGATAGCGGTCATAAAGCCATAATGACTGTGGTCACGAGATAAACGCAAATACAAACAAACATAACAAAGTGCATGTTTGTGTTATATTGTCTTCTTGTTTCGTTTTCTTATTATTACAGTTTTATACAGCTCCGCTTGTCATTCAGATTTGCCGAGTCGAATGGCTCTGAATTATTTTATCTGATTGGCTGGCAAGCAGCCAGTAGCGTGCTGCAGTCGACAGGGCTTCGGGGAGTCCTAGCAAGGGCAGGGAAAATAGTTAGCCGGATGAGCAGGGCAGTGCTGGCATTTGCAATTGGTCCACTTTCCTTTTTCATGCTTGTGGTGCGTGGTTGAAAATCGTGGGTGCTTACAACGAAAAAGTTAGCACAATGATGTCGCATACGTGCTGAAAAGCCTCGAGGACGCTTGATTGCCACGCAACTTTTTTATTATACCCTTTTCGCTTCAGGCGTCCACATTGGTGGGCACGTTTTTCAAAAGCCAAGTACTCCTGAGCACCAACTTCTGGGACGTTAAAATTGCATTTCTTTCTGAGCGTTTACCATGGATTACACAACTTCCAAAGGAGGAAGCCATATCATGGCTGAGGCTGGCGTTAAAAGATAAGATGGTTGCGAACGTTCTCGATAACGTTCCTGTTCGCTACCAATGATAACATTTATGGTCACTTTATTTGTAAAGGCAAGCAAGCCTCAAATAACAGTTCCAAAGCATTTAGCTTGCTTCATGGTTTACCCTTCTTCCAAAGGAGAGCGCCATATCTCGTCCGAGGGGGGCGTAAAAAAGAAAAGAAAATGGCTCTGCGCGGTTTACGAGATATAGTGATCAATTGTAGAAACTTATTTTTTGCTTGAAAATGCTTTTTATGTGGGCATTTTTTTCCTTTGAGCTCCTGAATCAGTGTGAAATACAGGTTTCAAAAAGGTCACTCGTTGCGGTGCCTAAATGTTTTTCGGTAGTGAACAGGAGATGCAGCCAATTTCGTCCTCCCAAGCATTTCCGAGTAGGAAGCGCCAGAGTGATCACTCGGCAGCAATAATTGATAGCGTTCGCCACGGGGCAGTCTTTGGCTACACCAAAAAGCAAGTTATGTTTCGCTCAGCACTTTAATGAATCATTATTGCACGCACGTCAGTGTGACACGGTAAGCTTTTGATGTTTTCTGACGTGGCGTGACAGACAGGCGAAATGGGCGTAGCTAAAGCATTTATGACCAATCATCATCATCATCATCATCATCATCATCATCATCATAAGCCTAGTTACGCCCACTGCAGGGCAAAGGCCTCTCCCATACTTTTCCAACTACCGCAGTCATGTACTAATTGTGGCCATGTTGTCCCTGCAAACGTCTTAATGTCATCCGCCCACCTAACTTTCTGCCGCCCCCTGCTGCGCTTTCCTTCCCTTGGAATCCAGTCCGTAACCCGTAATGACCATCGGTTATCTTCCCTCCTCATTACATGTCCGGCCCATGCCCATTTCTTTTTCTTGATTTCAACTAAGATGTCATTTACCCGCGTTTGTTCCCTCACCCAATCTGCTCTTTTCTTATCCCTTAACGTTACACCTATCATTCTTCTTTCCATGGCTCGTTGCGTCGTCCTCAATTTCAGCAGAACCCTTTTCGTAAGCCTCCAGGTTTCTGCCCCGTAGGTGAGTACTGGTAAGACACAGCTGTTATACACTTTCCTCTTGAGGGATAGTGGCAATCTGCTGTTCATGATTTGAGAATGCCTGCCAAACGCACCCCAGCCCATTCTTATTCTTCTGGTTATTTCAGTCTCATGATCCGGATCCGTGGTCACTACCTGCCCTAAGTAGATGTATTCCCTTACCACTTCCAGTGCCTCGCTACATATCGTAAACTGCTGTTCTCTTCCGAGACTGTTAAACATTACTTTAGTTTTCTGTAGATTAATTTTCAGACCCACCCTTCTGCTTTGCCTCTCCAGGTCAGTGAGCATGCATTGCAATTGGTCTCCTGAGTTACTAAGCAAGGCAATATCATCAGCGAATCGCAAGTAGCTAAGGTATTCTCCATCAACTTTTATCCCCAATTCTTCCCACTCCAGGTCTCTGAATACCTCCTGTAAACATGCTGTGAATAGCATTGGAGATATCGTATCTCCCTGTCTGACGCCTTTCTTTATTGGGATTTTGTTGCTTTCATTGTGGAGGATTACGGTGGCTGTGGAACCGCTATAGATAGCTTCCAGTATCTTTACATATGGCTCATCTACACCCTGATTCCGTAGTGCTTCCATGACTGCTGAGGTTTCGACTGAATCAAATGCTTTTTCGTAATCAATGAAGGCTATATATAAGGGTTGGTTATATTCCGCACATTTCTCTATCACCTGATTGATAGTGTGAATATGGTCTATTGTTGAGTAGCCTTTACGGAATCCTGTCTGGTCCTTTGGTTGACAGAAGTCTAAGGTATTCCTGATTCTATTTGCGATTACCTTAGTAAATACTTTGTAGGCAACGGACAGTAAGCTGATCGGTCTATAATTTTTCATGTCTTTGGCGTCCCCTTTCTTATGGATTAGGATTATGTTAGCGTTCTTCCAAGATTCCGGTACGTTCGAGGTCACGAGGCATTGTGTATATAGGGCGGACAACCTTTCTAGGACAGTGTTCCCACCATCCTTCAACAAATCTGCTGTTACCTGATCCTCCCCAGCGGCCTTCCCCCTTTGCATAGCTCCCAAGGCGTTCTTTACCTCTTCCGGTGTTACTTGTGGGATTTCAAGTTCCTCTAGACTATTCTCTCTCACCTTATCGTCGTGGGTGTTACTGGTACTGTATAAACCTCTATAAAACTCTTCAGCCACTTGAACTATCTCATCCATATTAGTGACGATATTGCCGGCTTTGTCTCTTAACGCACACATCTGATTCTTGCCTATTCCTAGTTTCTTCTTTACTACTTTTAGGCTTCCTCCGTTCCTGAGAGCCTGTTCAATTCTATCCATATTATAGTTACTTATGTCCGCTGTCTTACGCTTGTTGATTAACTTAGAAAGTTCTGCCAGTTCTATTCTAGCTGTAGGGTTAGAGGCTTTCATAGATTGGCGTTTCTTGATCAGATCTTTCGTCTCCTGCGATAGCTTACTGGTTTCCTGTGTAACGGTGTTACCACCGACTTCTATTGCGCACTCCTTAATGATGCCCATAAGATTGTCGTTCATTGCTTCAACACCATGGTCCTCTTCCTGGGTTAAAGCCGAATACCTGTTCTGTAGCTTGATCCGGAATTCCTCTAGTTTCCCTCTTACCGCTAACTCATTGATTGGTTTCTTATGTACCAGTTTCTTCCGTTCCCTCCTCAAGTCAAGGCTAATTCGAGTTCTTACCATCCTATGGTCACTGCAGCGCACCTTGCTGAGCACGTCTACATCTTGTATGATGCCAGGGTTCGCGCAGAGTGTAAAGTCGATTTCATTTCTAGTCTCACCATTCGGGCTCCTCCACGTCCACTTTCGGCTAACCCGCTTGCGGAAAAAGTATTCATTAACCGCATATTATTCTGTTCTGCAAACTCTACTAATAACTCTCCTCTGCAATTCCTAGAGCCTATGCCATATTCCCTCACTGACTTGTCTCCGGCCTGCTTCTTGCCTACCCTGGCATTGAAATCGCCCATCAGTATACTGTATTTTGTTTTGACTTTAGCCATCGCCGATTCCGCGTCTTCATAGAAGCTTTCGACTTCCTGGTCATCATGACTAGATGTAGGGGCGTAGACCTGTACAACCTTCATTTTGTACCTCTTATTAAGTTTGACAACAAGGCATGCCACCCTCTCGTTAATGCTATAGAATTCCTGTATGTTACCAGCTACGTTCTTATTAATCAGGAATCCGACTCCTAGTTCTCGTCTCTCTGCTAAGCCCCGGTAGCACAAGACGTGCCCGCTTTTTAGCACTGTATATGCTTCTTTTGGCCGCCTAACTTCACTGAGCCCTATTATATCCCATTTACTGCCCTCTAATTCCTCCAATAGCACTGCTAGACTCGCCTTACTAGATAACGTTCTAGCGTTAAACGTTGCCAGGTTCATATTCCAATGGCGGCCTGTCCGGAGCCAGGCATTCTTAGCACCCTCTGCAGCGTCGCAGGTCTGACCGCCGCCGTGGTCAGTTGCTTCGCAGCTGCTGGGGACTGAGGGCCGGGGTTTGATTGTTGTGTTCATATAGGAGGTTGTGGCCAAGTACTGCACCAGGGTGGCCAATCCTGCTTAGGTGAGGGAGTGCGTTGCCGGTTCTGGTCACCGGGATCAGGCCGCACTCCAGGCCTGTTTGTGCAATTTTCTCAACACTCGGTTGTTGTTTTTTTCTGGTATTTCCCGGTGGAGAATTGTGCGGCCCGGGATTTGAATCACGGTCCTCTTGCACGGGAGGCGGATACTGTACCGTCCCCGCAGGAGTTAAATTTAAAAATAAATTGTGGGATTTTACGTGACAAAACCACTTTCTGATTATGAGGCACGCCGTAGTGGAGGACTCCGGAAATTTCGACCACCTGGGGTTCTTTAACGTGCACCTAAATCTAAGTACACGGGTGTTTTCGCATTTCGCCCCCATCGAAATGCGGCCGCCGTGACCGGGATCCGATCCCGCGACCTCGTGCTCAGCAGTCTAACACCATAGCCACTGAGTAACCACGGTGGGTCCCGCAGGAGTTGTACGCCTCATTTAATATACAGTGGTGCCCTATTTGATCAGTCAAGGTGGACCAATCTGAGCTCGGTTATACAGCACGGATGGCACTCGGCTAGAGAACCTGGTATTTATGACCTGCACATGTGAGGCCATACATATTTGAAGATATATATCTTTCTTTTTCTTATTTTAGGAGGGTTCCCGTACAGTGATAAAATAAAGGAAAAGACATTAAAAGAAAGAAAAGAAAGAAAGAAAAAGGGGCGAAAAAGGAACATGACAGGTGATTTGATCACGTGACCCTTCGATGTTGCCCGGAAAGATAGCTCAGTCGGTTGGTTCGTCAGGCCCCAGGCTACTTTCAAGCGCCGCAGCTCCTGCTCCGAGCCTCACACTTACGTGGAAAGGGACTCATGTTGTCCGCGATAGTCGGAAGGCATACTTTCTTAGAAAATGGCTGGCCGAGGAGAAGAGCGAGCTCGAGCGGCTTTAGAGACAAGGAAAACTGCCTTAAAATATTTAGACTTGAGGGAAAGCTTCGTTAACAAACTATAACACGGCAATCGGAATTCGAATACGACGAGAGAAATTATTGAGACGTGGAAAATTTCCTTGAAATAAATATGGTTTGCGAGACAAATGCTTGTAAGTATTGAACCTCTTAAAAGATGAGGGAAAATTTGCGCTCACCGAGAGGGCATCGTCCGTACGAGACTACCACCAGGCACCTTACTGAGACGTGGAGAGCTTTGCGGCCGGAACAAAGCCTCCCGTCCCCGCCGGCCAAGAGGGGGAAACGCGCTTTCCGATCGCTCAAGGTTGCGCGGACATAGTATAACTGTAGCGTCTAGGAGAAGCTTAACCAGGTGCGATGGTGGTACGCATAGCGTGGGAAGTTAGCCGCCAGAATAACAATCTCAAGGACTGCTGCTGACGAGGGCGAAATACCTTCGTGTAATTATAATAACCCTAATAGGACTACTTTCGAAAGAAAAAAAAGGAAACGGCCCAGAGGGCTATACTACGAGAGCTATGATTGATAGTTATCTATATATATATATATATATATATATATATATATATATATATATATATATATATATATATATATATATATATTCATCTATCTATGGGATCGCATGCGCGCGCTGTTGCTTTGTCTCTGCGTGTAGTAGTTAAGAGAGCCAGTTTAAGGGCGGAGAAGAAGGAAGGAAAGGAAAGACTCTGAAGCAAAATTGCAGCGCCGTGGTTTTAAAGCGCACCCGTGGTAGAGAAACGGAAGGCGATATAAGCGTGCGTGGCCATGATACGCACACGGCAAACTGCCTTAAAATATTTAGACTTGAGGGAGAGCTTCGGTAACAAACAATAGCACAGCAATCAGCACTCGAATATAATTATAACCCTAATAATAATTGTAAATATTCATCTCATCTATGGGATCTAATGCGCGCGCTGTTGCTTTGTCTCTGCGTGTAGTAGTTAAGAGAGCCAGTTTAAGGGCGGAGAAGAAGGAAGGAAAGGAAAGACTCTGAAGCAAAATTGCAGCGCCGTGGTTTTGAAGCGCACCCGTGGTAGAGAAACGGAAGGCGATATAAGCGTACGTGGCCATGGTACGCACCCGACAAACTGCCTTAAAATATTTAGACTTGAGGGGAAATTTGCGCTCACCGAGAGGGCATCGTCCGTACGAGACCACCACCAGGCACCTTACTCTATGACCAATACAGGAGGGTTAACGGTGAAAAAGGCGCTTAACTAGAAATAATGCATGTTATTTCGTTTGGCCTAAGCATGTATAATCAGTGCGCGCACATGGTATAAGATGAGGAGCTTACGGAAATTTTGTGATATTGGGTGACAGAGAATCGAAGTTGATGTTTCCAGAAAATGTGTTGCCTTATAGTTGAGGGTTACTGGCAGAAAGGGAATAGAAACAGACTAGAATAGCTTTGCGTTAGAGTGCGCCAAATCCGATGGAGAATAAAGTTCGCCGCCTCATCCAAAGAAGCATCATGCGAGCACCTCGAAACTAACAAGGCAAGACAAAAATGACCGGCAATTACGCAGGATAAGCGATCTAACTCGGAGAAAAAAATTTATAAGTATATGGCATAGCCGGCAGTGGATGCCCCTTCAATGCTTCTTCAATGTTTCTCGCCAAGTGCTAAATGTAGACACAACACAATGGGGATAATAAAGCAGTGCGCAAAACCTACGTGAGAGAAGGTAAGTGCAGCGTCCTATCGTACGAAAACTTGATACGTGCTGCCGCTAATGGAAGAAAGGAAAGTATGGAAGTAAGTCCTGACATTTTATTTAGTGATCACGTTGGTCGTTAATTTCAAGAGCACGAGGATGTGCAACCTGACTTGCGGAACTTTACACCGCACCCTCGAAGTAAGAATGCAGCGCGAACTGAGCCACCACAGTTCCCATTATTAGTTTGCGTGGAGATTTATCATCAGCTTCTATGGTAAGCACTCTCAATTATTCATTTTATTGCTATACTGTTACGTGCTAGCGCCAGCACGTAGTTCACAAGGTCGTAAACGTTGGCGACTATTTATCATGCGGATTTGGCTTTATTCCTTCACTTTGCTTCATGCACTGTCGAAAAAAAGAAGCAGGCCCTGGTTCCTGCTGGCGTTATGCATTGCTTCACCTATACACCAGCGAACAGTAGTGGGTATGCACCACCAGAAAAAGTGTCACAAGACCAGCTATGCCTGTAGCAATTTCGTTTTGCGGCACCATCAAGAAGATGACGGATGGCACTTTGCGGCGTGTCGACAAATTTCATTTCATTTCATTTATTTTTTCCCTTAAAGGCCCGAATGCATTACATAAGGGGGGAGCAAAATCAAGGTCAAAGAGAAAGAATAAATTGACAAAAGAGAACAATAACAAAAAAAAAGAGTATGTAACAGTTAAATGTTCTTGTCACGCGTATACAATGCAAAGTAAAATTCACGGGATTGAAACACGAGAAAAAAAATATCGATATATATATGAAACACTCAATTATTACACGAGAAAAATACAGTGAAAAAGGCATCACACGGAAAACAAGTAAAAATAAAAAAATAATCAGCTGTTCAGAGTGCCGAATTGAATATGACAGGAACCTTTTGCCCTCATGAAAAATGGTCATTTAGTTTATCCCGGAATGATTTGCGGTTAGTGCATGATGCGATGGTATTTCGCAGGCCATTCCATAGTGCTATCGCGTCCGGAAAAAATGATGACTTTAGAGCTAAGGTGCGACAGTTGATGCGTGCGATGCTATGGTCATGGCTTAGGCGGCTAGACGTCCCGTGCAGGGGTTGCAGCTTTTCGTGTCTCGTGCGTGGGTGATAGTAGAAATGATGAAGAAGACAGAGGCGAGATATAATGCGGCGTGACTCGAGTGATGGGATGGCCAGGGAGTGTTTCAGCGCGGTAATACTGGTTTTTCTTGAATAGTATGAAGATATAAATCGGACGGCGCGTATCTGCACGGCTTCAAGGTCAGCGGCGAGGTACGCTTGTGATGGGTGCCAAACGGATAGGCATATTCGAGTTTTGGGCGAATGAATGTTATATATGCTAGTTTTTTTATGTCGGGGGATGCGGCCTTCAAGTTACGGCGCAGGTATCCGAGTGTGCGAGAGGTTGCAGCGCAGATGTTTTGAACGTGAGTTACCAATGATAGCGATGGTGTTAGATGGAGGCCAAGATATCTGTAGGATAATGCGGAATCAATGAAAAATGAGATGATGATTATGACATTCAACATTTTCAAAATCCCTATTGGAACAGTTGAGTTACACCAATTCAGTAACATGAATCGACATTCAGGCTTTGCCATTTCTTTCGATGGAAGCGGTTTTCGTGGAAGTATTCTGCGGACTTTTGTTTCACGAAAACTACGTCGCTGCCCTGAATGGCTCAACAATGGCCAACACATGGAAATACCGTCGGCGTATCCGTGTTGCCACCTATGCCATTGCAGATGTGCCGGTGGCCGGCTCTATTCACTACGGAATTACGTAACGAACCAGCACCATTTAAATGACCTCACTGCAACAAATATAGGCTTCCAAGAGCCTCGTTCCTTCAATAAACCACATTATTTCGCTAGTTCTTTCATGCATTTAACGTGAGTGGCATTTTAGCTTCTTGCGCCCGTTTTCGTACTCGAACGGGTGCGCTCATTGTTAAACTCCAAGTCACTCTGCGAGACGCATGTGCTAGCGGCAGAGCTTTGTGGCTTGCGAATATAAGTTTTCCTAGTTCTGCCCATTGCGTTACGCTGGCGGGTTGCAACGAATTTCAACAGATCACCGAAGGGGCAACGTCCGAAATTTCTCGGGTAGGGCCGCGTGAGAGTGGTAGTCAGCTGTGTGCTACCACAAAACTATTAACAAAAAATAGCAAGGTGTCACGAGCATGTTGCAATTATAAAAACAAACAACCTATTAACCTGCAACATACTTTTTATTTTATTTATTTTTATTTCAGTACCCTAAAGGCCCATCCGGGCATTACATAGTGGGGGATTCTTATAATATACAACACTACTATACAACTTATACAACTACAATATATAACTTATAAATATACAACACAGGTTATAAACGGCTGAAGACAGAAATAAGCAAGTTAAGAAGCCAGGTACAAGTTATTAAGAGAAAAAATGGCTAGGAACAGGATCTGGAAAATTGCACATGTAGCAAATTCCACAAGACAAAAAGAACAGCACCTTCAGAAGTTGCAAAACATAGCATCTAACATTTCACGGAACGATACGGCCGGCACGCATAAAAAAAAAGAAAGGAAAAAACAAAAACGCACATCACTTTACGTTGCAATTTTCTAAGTATGACCAAAGAGCTGTTTGAAATGATGATGTTTCAGCGATAGCCGCAATGCTAGAAGGAAGCGAATTCCACTCTTTGATAGCCAGGACCAAAGGCGAGTATTTGAATCGTTCTGTTCGAGCGAAAATGGGTTTACTCTTCTTCATATGATCTACACGTGCCGATGTGTGCGGCGCCGGGAGAAGATGTGAACTTGCAAATGGTGTGTTATTGTGGTAGAGAGTGTGGAAAAAGGATAAACGGCTGAATTTTCTGCGCATGGCCAGAGGCGGGAGTTGGAGCGATATTTTCAGTGATGTTACACTTTGATGCCGAGAGTAACGGGAAAGGATGAATCGTGCAGCGTTGTTTTGTATAGATTCCAACATGTTAATAAGATAGGTATAATGAGGGTTCCTGATCACTGACGCTTATTCTATCACAGGCCTGATTAGCATGTTGAATGCGTGAAGTTTTGTATCCTGGTTGGCTTGGTGTAGTCGGTGTTTAAGAAGACGAAGTTTTTTTAAGGCTTTGGTAGTAATCAGTTCAATATGAGTGCTCCAGGATAAATTAGAGGTAAGATTTACACCGAGGTATACATTTGCGAACTACGGAGAAAAAGGAAGCACTGGCTTTGATATGAATGAAAACACTGGCTGAAAAAGGACTAGTGAGTAAGAAAATGCACTGATTGTCTTAATGAGACATGCAAAATTATTAAACCAGACGCGGCCAATAATAAAAGAAATGTAATACCTGCATAATTATAGCAGGGAAGTGCCAAGTGAATGAATTTATTGTGCACATGAGCACCTCATACATGCGCTGGCATGATGTCGAGCCAAAATTGATGAGTCACTAAACATATGCTAGTCATTGTTCAACGTGCGTATTAATTCTTAGAATCGTGTGACGTTCAGCTCAGTGCTGGCAGATCATTCCATGCCATAATATTGCGAGGAATAAACGACATGGCAAAGTGAGATGTTTTGTATCTAAAGCGTTTGGCTTTATAAGAATGATCTGGGCGTCGAAACGTGGTTGGGGCCTTCTGGAGGAAATCGCGATACAGAATTGGACGGTGATGAAGCTTGTCAAGGAGTGAAAGGCGAGCAATAAGGTGGCGACACAATGGTTGTGGCAATTCAGCGCGTGTTATAAGAACAGGGACGCTAGTGAAACTTGAGTATTCGAGTAAATGAATCGTACAGCACGGTTTTGAAGCATTGTATGTTAGTAATAATGCAAGCCTAGTCCGGGTTGCAGACGGCAGGCACGTATTTTACTTTTGGACGGTATAAGTAAATGTAAGGAAGTTCACGTATCTGTGAAGGAGCGTGTCGGAGGTTGCATTTGAGCCGTCCTAATGAGTGGTTAGCAGATGTAAGCATATCATCAATGTGGTACTGCCGTGATAAGTCGGGCTGCGATACTCATGAGTGGTAGTAAGTTAGACTGGCTGGTCTTTTAATTGCCCAAGTACTTTTTATCCGATAAATGTGGTTACTGAAAGACATCGTTTTGGTTTTAGAAAAAATTAAACGCATTAGCCAGAAGGTGCACGAGTCATTGAGTACGTAAAAATCTTTTTGTAAAAGTAAGTGGTCAGCCGCCCAAGAAATGTTATAGTAACTCTCAAATTCAACAGCCAATAATCTAGTACAGGAAAAGATACCACAGAGTAAGTCGTCAACATAGAGAAGAAATAATAAGGGACCGAAACGGCTGCCTTTAGGGACGACGGAAGTTACATAGCCGAGAGAAGAATCACGGCTATTGGCGGTTGTATATAGTGATCGAGAAGAATGGAAGTCCTATATCTGAGCAATGACATCATGGTGAATGTTAGCCTTCGTTCCATTGAATAGAAGTCTGTGAGGTGAGACAAGATCGAAAGCTTTAGAAAAGTCTAAAAAAAATTTCATCATTTCGTAAGCCGGCATCTATTGAAGTAGCGATGTCATGAATCAACCCAACGAGCCTTGTTTAGCAAGAATATTCCTTGCGAAAACCATGATGATACTTATAGATTACTCCGCCATCGTTGAGGTGATTTATTACTTGAGACTGTATTCTATCCTCCGTGAGCTTGCATAGTACTATTTAAACAAGTTATCCTATAATTAGCTGGGGAACAACGATGACCAAGCATAAATATCGGTATTACTTTGACAACACGCCAATCATGAGGAACGGTATTATCTGATAATTGTTAAAAAAAGAGCCGATACTAATGGGACAAGGTTGGACGATAAATATTTTAGTATCTTGTTAATAAATGCAATATGATCCGAAGCAGTAATGACTGGAGCTTTGGAAAGCTACCGCAATGGTGCCTTGTCTGGTATGAAACTTAAGCGGACCAAATGACAGCAGGCTTCGGGCCGTTAAAGCAAAAGTTATAACACTGCCGCCTACCTTATTTTAAGTCTAGGAACAGAATGGTTCAATTAGCATTCTTCTCAAACTTTTGACCGGATTACGCAAACTGAATTGGAACTCCCCCCGTATTTATGTGCCATCCACCTTTAAGCGTCTGATATACGGTTCTGGCGCACAACGAGCATGCGCCTTGACACTCGACATGGTAACACAATGAGTGAAATATATTGTGCAGGTTATGGGAAATGCCGCCGTGGGCGTGGTGTCACCGAAGGCGTGCTCGGTGTGCAGTGCGGCGACGGGCCTGTTCTTCGACTACATCGAGAGCGGTCGCTCCAAGGACGGACTCGTGAAGATTGCCCGGGGTGCTTGCGCCTTCCTTAAGATTGCCAGTTTGGGTGCCTGCTCTAACGTCATCGACATGTACAAGGTGAGAGCGTTTAGAGTACGAAGGGTGCATTATATATCACTTATTAATATTTTTTTTCATTGCTTAGGTCATCTTTCATAGGATTACCTTGAAATTTCACTCAGGTTATGTGTTATGAGGGATAAACAGTTATCCACCTGAGTAAACGAGCGAAGAAGGGGAACCGAGGTGCTGGATTTTGTGAACGTGACGCCATCGAGCAAAAGAAAAAAAAAAAAAAAGAAGAAGAAGATGTTCCACGTCCGCCCACCATGGCTTTGAGTGGCGCTGGCTAGCAGTCCTAGCCAGCGCCACTGTAACTGGGGGTTCAAGGGTAGGAAGGTGTGCACTTGTAAAAATCTGATTAATCCCGCTGGTACAAAGTTAGAGGATGCGCGAGCATGCCACGCAATCACCCACCCCACATTCCCACCTTCTAGATGTCGTCCTACGTGCAATGTTGCTATGGGCTGTTCCACTAGCGTAGACCTCTGTTACTGTAAATTATTCCAAGCGTATTTGTTTTCATAATCAATCAACATCATTGCCTTTTTCTTTATTTACCCCCATTTCTGTTCCCCGCTGCCGGCGGCACCAGGAGAATATTGATTAACCCTGACCACACGGATTTTCTATAATAATGCGTGCCTGTTTCTTTATTCTACTTTAACATTGACTAGAAAAGTGGGACTTCCTTTCGTCTCTTTCTTTCTGCGATGTGCGAGCATTAGATGTCTTTGTATTGTTGCTCTTTGCGTCTTAATCGCTATTGCCTCTTACTCTTTATGTAGGACGAGTTGTTCTACATAGCCCAAAACCGCAAGGCTCCGAGGACTGAGACATGCAGTGTTATCTTTGGTTCTCTTTGTGGCCCACTGACCAGTGATGTCCACAACTGGACCATCCAGATTAGCGGCCCGTCGAAGCCACGGGCCCACCTGTACGGCCAATACGAAGAGGTAATGAAAACGATCTGATTGTATTTTGTCCATCCTGAGCAATAAATTGTGCTTTTGTCTCAATATGCTTCATGTTCATGTTAAAATTTCGCAATTTCCTGTGGCGCGGAAACCTTTTTTGGGAGAGTTAGCAGTTGTAGATTCATATATGCGGAAAGAGAACTATAAATGAAAGGAAATTGTGCATCACCCATTAATTATTTGGTTGCTTTATCGTTCAAAGTGCAGTTAAGTTCAAGCACAGGAACTAAAAGTATAAGGTGTGAAGAGTACTCGGAAAGCCCAGTTGTTTTCTAACCTGCATTGTACTTTCTTCGTGATGCTTCAATCTTTACATACGCAAATATCACACTCCAAGTGTAACATTTCGAAGGCGCATAACATTGCGCCGTAGAATTAAGCTACTTTAGTTCACTCAAATACTGGCACTTATGCCGACTCAGTGAGGCCCACGGCATCTACCAGGTGGCCGTTAGTTTGAGCGAGCCTTCTCATCAGGGATTTCACCGTCAAATACACACAAATTGCCCCCGCATGCAACAGTCTCTGCCTTCCCCGAGCCCTAAATAAGCCAGAACTTGTTTGCCAGATGGTGTATACAGTGGTAATAGGGGAGTGCCAGTACATTCTATGGTGCAACTGTACAGGGTGCTCTTTATTGGATTCATGCAGTACAGCCTACCGGTCATGTCCAACACCTGCAGAACTAACCTGAATATAATCCAAAGCATCCAAGGCGAGGCCCTCAATATATGCCTTAGCCTACCGCGGAGTGCGTCAACGACTAAAGTTATTTCAGTCGCTCAAGATTCCACACTTATAACGCACATTAGCATTGAAACAATGGGTGTGCACATAAGACACTTCGCCCGGACCCCTACCCACCACCTCGCAAGTCTCCCAGTATATAGGCCCCACAAGACATTCAGTGCGACTGTTTTCGCGCACCGTGCTTCTCTCAGGTCAGGTTACACACCAGCGGCAAGACCTTCCATTCCTCCATGGTGTGTGCGCCGTACTCGAGTATACCTTACAATCCCAGCACTTCAGAAAAAGTCGGACTTGCCGTCATCAGCACTCAAGCAACTAATTTTACTTCTTTTGTACGAGAAATACAGCAACTGCACACACATCTATACTGATGAATCAACTACATCAGTCACTTCCGGTGGCGCTGTAGTTATACCAACAATGAGAATAACCCAGCGGTTCAAGACTTCCCATGTCACTAGGTCTACAGCTGCAGCGCTCACGGCTCTCTGCGACGCACTTCATGTGATAAGTGCTGAAAGTGCTAGAAAATGGTCAGCCTTCTGCGATTCAAGGCCGGCCTTGCAATGTGTGCAGTCGTTTCTCCGACATGAAACTCACGATCAGCTCACATGTGAAATTGTGGAACTTGTCCATCACTTAGGAGAAAAAGGCCATGACATCTTTTCAGTGGATACCTGGTCAATGCGGTATCATAGGAAATCATGAGGCAGATAAGGCAGCTCGGATGTCGAACCAAGAAGACCGCTGCGTCCCCATTCCTCTCTCAAGGACCGATGCCGCGAGACAACTTCGCAATCTAGCTTGCAAGATCTCCTTAGCAGAGTGCAATACCGGACATACAAGGCGCACAAGACTGCACAGACTAAACCCGTCACTTCAACTCAGACCTCCGGCCGGTCTGCACCGACGCGAAGCGTCTCTTCTGTGTCGGTTGTGGCTTGGAGTTGCCTTCACGAATGCCTACTCAGCACTAATTGGAATGGCTGATAGTCCTACATGTGATGTTTGCGGATGCGAGGAGAACATTGACCACTTGTTGTGCCATTGTCCCCAACTTCAAGCACAAAGACAATCTTTGTCCAACGCATTCAGTAAATTCGATGATCGTCCTCTGAGTGAACAGACAGTACTAGAGCCCCGTCCCCATCAATCATCGGCTCAGAAGGCAGTGAAGGCACTTTTGCGCTTTCTCAGAACGTCTGGTTTGCGAGAGCGGCTTTAACTCAACTACTGTCCGTACACGTATCTACACCTTTTCTCTCCCTTCTCTCTCTTCACCTTCTCCCTGCCCCCAGCGTAGGGTAGCCAACCAGGCCCTTGACTGGTTAACATTCCTGCATTCCTATATTTATATATATATCTCTCTCTAGGGATAAATAAGCGCATGCTTTCTTTCACTATCCTCAGCTGCAGAACAGCACGATGACTTATCAATTTAATGAGGGTTTTTAGCAGTAACTGTAAAATGTGCCTACAAGCACTGCACTGCACAAAACTTCAAGAGCAGCAAAGTATTATCACACAAGGTTGCATGCTTGTATTTGCTGCCTTTTATTTATTATATTTCTTCACTACATATGCTTTGAGGCAAAAGACTAAAAAACTCAGTGCCGCTTCACTCTGTGCTGAAGGATGACGAGCGAAGCTGTATATGTGGGCCCCTTAATAGCGACCTGCACCTCCACCGCGGGTCGGGCGGGTATTGCACTATATTCTCGATCGGCCCACGTATGGCGAGCGCTTAACGTCTGCTTCACCTCCGCCGCGGGCCGGCCCGGTATTGCACAATCTTCGGGACGAGCCCACGCATGGGGAGTCCTTAACGCCTGCTTCAACTCCGCCGCAGGCCGCCCCGGCATTTCACTGTCTTCGGGATTGGCCCATGCATGAAAAATTGCTCGTTTACGCGCGGATGCGATGCGTCAGGTCCTAGCCAAAGATAGCTTTGCTGTAAAAAGTATCCTCCAGACATGTATGACAATCTCACATCTGGCCCATCATTGACAGTGAAGCTTTATAAGTGAGTTAAAACCCCCCTCGCCTTCGGAAGTGCTAGGTGGCTGTTTGGTGGCTCACGACCTAGCTCTAGCACCGCCGCAGTCACCGCTTCGTTCAAGCGCGGTTGTCCCTGGCTGTTATTATAGTGACGGCCAGCCTTCTACGAATTACACAAAATAGTAACCGATTACAATTATAAGTAGGTTTTTAAAAATGTTAGTGGTTGCAGTGACTAGTTGCTGCCCCATGAAAATAATTGAGCATTTATTTAAACGTAATCGAGTTTTTTACGTGAGGTTTGTCCGAACGTTTATTACTTTTCGCAGGTGCAGCAAATATAGCGAGCTGGCCTGGCTTTTCTAATGCGTGCTCTGCAGTCTTTACCGCGTTATCTTGCCTAACACTTACTTCTGAAATGTTTCGGCGTTCATGGATCCTGTTCTGTTTGTTTGTTTTTTTTTTTTGGAAGACGCCAGCACCGTGCCTGAAACCTCGTTCGATGTACACGCTGAAGGGAAGTGCGGGGTTACGAACTCTTTGTATAGATGATACTGGTTCCTCATTGTCCCAATTCTCTCGTCTAGTCGATCCACAATGCGCAGTGCGCCGTGGTTGTGGGGGCTCTGAAAATACCCACTCGGTAGTACCAAATTAAAGCGGGAAAATTCGTCGGTAGGTGATTTCCTGGCTCCAAAGTCCGAATTGGCCGTCGCTATAGAGCCAGAGCAGCGCCAGCCTCAATAGTCGGCCATTATCTTGAGTTGTGTTAAAACATTACAAAAATAAATACTGACGCCCGGATTTTGGGGTTACCAGTGCCAATCCGTGAGGATACCACATGACAGGTTCACCGGCATTCTACAATGGTTGCCGTCAAATTTAAAGGGCTGAAAAGTACGTTGCCCGGTACAGCTTGTCCCGTCAGTAAGGTAATTGTCGAAATGTAACTGGTTATTGAAAAAAAAAATATTTGGGTTAGAGCGAGCTTTACTGAACAAAGAAAGCAATGAGCTAATTACAATACTAGCACAAATGTAATTCATTAGAAGTAGCCAACTTTATGCATGTCGTAACGTAAAACAATCATAACGGCTTTCACGACGTCAGCTTTCACCCCGCAGCCGTAGAAACTCCTGGCTGATCCCCAACAGAAAGGAGCAGGTAATAGGCGACGTCAGAAACAATATTGTCACGTGGTCGTGACGTCAAAGAACACACTAGCACTACTGTGAAAGGCAAAACTTGCTTTTATTCGGCGAACCTGTGCCCGCAAAACAGGCTACACTTAAAGCACAACGAGAGCAGCGAACGCAGTCGGCGATCGTCGAAAATCTGATCAGCGGGTCAAGCGCGTCGGATTTTAAACAGCAGTCATCGAATGTTCCAGACTAATCGTTGGGACTCGCGTGCCTTCCACAAAGTTCTACACCATTTGCGTCACGCGATGAAATCAGACAACACAAGGTTCGGCGACAGCAGACAGCGGATAGAAGTATCGATAACTTTCCAGAAACTTCGGATACATGCAGGCGCGTCCCGCGCTGTGCGATAACATTTGTTAGGCGGCGAAACGTGGTCGCCCGATAAATATAAGTACACGTGTCAATATTGTCTATTATTGGGTGAAAAACAAACACGCGAGTTCTTGTTAAGAAACATGGCACGAAAAGCGAAGCGGGAAATTATACGAATGACGTTTGGAGATATGAGGAAAACAGTTCAGATCAGGTCATAAAGGGTTACAGCTGATGTTTGTGCCGTATCTTTCAGACATGACACATACCCTCTAGGGGCTTTCGACAGATATGTTACGAATATAAATAAGATCTCAAAGAAATTCAAAAATATCTTAATTTGCAGAACAGATAATATGAAATTGCAACAAAATCTTAAATACTACTAATAAACTATCTCACGTACAAGACGGAAAATAGAAATGGGTAGGACATCTGGTGCGTAGAGAGGAAGACGAATGATATAAACGGAAATAATGTAAAGGAAGTGAAATGCTGCATTGACGGCACTTGATTAGGTAAAGGTTAAACAGATGGAGAAATTTCAAGAGATCGAAGCGGCTTAAGGAAGGCAAAGCTAATTGCCCGAATGATTCTTAGAGCACCCGTACATAGAATTGAACGATTCTTCTGCTGAATGTGGGTACAATGCGAACCTACAATCACAACTTTCTACACTTGCGGTTACAGTGTTGAGAAAAAAAATTGACCGGCAATTACGCTTCGTGGTAATGCGATCTTTGAGCGCAGCTGCTGACTTGTTTCAACAACAGGCAACCGCATACAGAACACGCAGGGCCGAATGAATGCGGCTCTGCGTTTCGGATCGGGCAGCACACACCACGATCCGCCGCTATCGAACCGGCGCTCCGGCAATGCGCCATCACGCCATATTTTAGTGGGTCACCGCCGCCGAGAGGTGGGGGGAGATTGGCAATTATTATTTATTGTTTCTTCTGAAGTGGGATGGCGAAACGGGTGGAGAACAGGGGTATGGAGTAGAAGCCACACATTCATTCACTCACAAACAGGCCTCAATGTGGCCGCGCAAGGTCGGGGTGGGAAGTAGAAGTAAAGGGACGAAACGCTATAACTATCTTTCGAGTCAGCGCGACAGCACTGCGCCAGGTAAGGAGAGGTATAGGGCCAGAGAGCAGCGTGAGAAGGACAGCCAGCGCAAGCACTGCCAGAGGGGACAAATGCCACTGAGAGGAAACGAGTGACACGGCCGAGAACCGCACAGCCGCGTGACGCGGAGACGGAGGAGCGAAGAGTCGTGGACCACGCGCGAGGCAGCAAGGAACGCATGCCGTTGGCACCGCGGCAGTGCCGCGATAGCAGGAGAACGAACGGCGATGACGGAAGGGACGGTAGCTTAGAGAGTCACCGCAACGGCGCACGCGGAGGAAGGGCGCGAGAGGATAGGCGAGAACACGTGATCCGGCTTTGGAGGACAATGAGAGAACAAGACTCGTGCCGCGCGCGAGAGATGGCAGCAGGAGCGCACGCAGCTAGATCAGCGCGCGAATGATGACTTTGATTACGTCCAGGGACGACGACGCCGCGAAACGTAGGGACGGGTGTCAAAGAGCTGTGCTCTAAAACTGTCATAGTGGTGGTGTCGCACAGCATGGCAAGCACATGTAAGAACTTGGCGTAAATTTGAATTTTACTTGAAGATGCGAAAATTTCAGTGCCATCAAGAAGGAAGTTAGGAACACTAAATGTCAAAACCGCGGTTTTGATTTAAAAAAGTGCATTTACCTGCCTGACACTTCCACAACACATAATACAATTAAACCCGGGAAATAACGATGCAAGTTGAACATAGCGCTCACCCTACTACTACTTCTGCGCAAAAGGGCGGGTACAGGAGCACGTCAAAGAAAACTTACGTTAAATATCTCACATTTAATTCGTGTGCTGCTACAGTAGACATTTTGCTATGCGAGTTTTAAACGGGTAATTTTTTTTGTACGAAACTGCCCATTGCTGTGCATCAGGTAGCTCAATCGGTTCTAGGTTATGGCGCAATCTGCACTGCTGAAGATAAGTTAAAACGTACCTTCTCAGTGCAAACCTAGTCCACGATTTCTTAGTTCGACAAAGCTAAATGTCATTCGTTTGTATTCTCTCAGAAATTATTAATAGGGCGTTTTACGAGTTACGCGGGTGCTTTCGATTCAATTATTTTCTTTTCTTATTCCAGCGACATTGTTATGCGAGGCTTAACTGTACATCATTTCTTTCTAAACCTGGACGGTAAAACGCCGAACTATGGCGTTCTCATTTAATTTCAATTTTCTGGCATGAAATTTACTTGACCGCCGAAGGAAGTATAGGGCGGTGAGGCACCGCGTTGTTTGAACAGCCGTCCAACGCTCTCCTTTATCATAGGAGGTCATTTTTGTTTGCGTACAAAGCGGCAAAGCGGCCTGGCATATCTTGACCTGTTTCTTTATTCATTTGGCAAACAGGGGGTGAGAAATACGCAGAAGAGAGGGCTTCACTGGCGCCGAGCTAGTACAGTGAAAGTCAATGACCGCGGGAGAGTAGCGCCGGCGTCTGCGCTTGGTCCGCGTTCCCTTGCTTACATGGTGTTGGCTAGTGGGAAATCGCGGCGACGGGCAACGAGCAGTGCGAAATGCCCGTAAAATAAACCGGTCGGATCCAAGAAGAGTCGGCAGAGCGATATTGCATACGTACATCAAAGGCTAGACGTCGTGATACTGCCAGGTAAACTTGATTATTATAAACAAAGAAATCCATTCTCGTCGGCAGTTCCAAGTAGCCAGTGCCAGAATGATCGTCGGTTAGCCATTTTCTACTTATATCGGAATGGGGCAGCCTCCGGCTATTCTGGAAAACTTAAATAAATCCCGACCTATTAATGCCATAGTGAGTTTTCGCGGTTTGGTGACGTAACGTGACAAACAGCGCTTGCAGCCTTAAAATTTCCATCGATAGTGGAGGGCTTATGACGGAAATGACGACCAATCGGAGACAACTTACCTTTCTTTTGTTCGGGCAAATCTCGCATAAATACAGGGGAACTTTTCGCAGTTCTTTGTGTCCTGGCATGACAGACAAGCGATGTGGGTGTGGTCCTCAATTTCCAAACCAATAAGGAAGGATAATGACAGAAATTAAGTCAAAACAAGATTTGAATATTTTTACGCTATAGTGCTCCTTGTTTGCGAGAACTGCACAAGCAATTTTTCTTTTCGATGGATGTTGATTTGTTCGATCCACAAGTAACGCTAACATCGGCATACAGTGGTCTAATGGAACCTCGCACACAGTTAACTTAACAATGTAGCACCTACTTCTTCGAAGTACGAGTAAAATTTTGGCATGTCGTTCCTAAAAAAAAAATTGAGAGAACGAATAGTTGAATGCACGACCAAGTGCGAGGGCTGCCTGGAAATCGTTTTTTATGTAGTTTTATTCGGCACAACATTTGTGTACGTGCCGGCCACCGACTCTTTTTTTCCATCAGTTTCCAGCCATTTTCGTGGATCGATCCCGAAACTTGTGCCGTTTAAAGCCCGATGATCCTCATACTCCTCTCACGCGAGGAGTGACGCAATTGAGTGCCGTGGACAGTGCCTCCACCTTCAGCGTTTGGGGAGCGCTACATCACGCTCGCACCGGGGAAATTTCAGTACATCGAAGTAACGACATGAAATGACACCGGCGCGCACTATCGCTCACTCGTTACTCGCCTTCGCATTGATGTGCCGCGCCAGAAAATATTTGTCACCGAATTGGGTTTTCACGTTGTGCGTGAAACCCTCATGCATGCTCTCCAAAAAGTTGGAGGCTGATTCAAGCTCTAATTGATGTCAATCAAACGTTGTCGCTGGAGCGTGACTTTAACAATCAATTATGTGGTCCACGAACCCCCTTCTCACCCACAACTGGCTCAGGAATATACTGTCTTTGATCGACGTCAACTGTAGATCGAATCGCCTTCCTACTTGCTTTTGATATCAGGCTAACTCCCGACGTCGAAAGAATTGCCAATAGGAGATGATGTTTATTAAAAATAAATTCTGATAAATTGCATGCCAAACTTGGTCAGTTATGAGGCACGCCATTGTTGGGGACCCAAAAAAAGTATTGGGTTTTACGTGCCAAAGCCACGATCTGATTATTGTGCGCGCCGTAGTGGGGGACTCCGAAAATTTGGACCATTTGGAGTTCTCTAACGTGCAACTAACTCTAAGTACATGGGTGTTTTTGCATTTCGCCGCCATCGAAATACGGCCGCGGTGCCGGCATTCGATCCCGCGACCTACTGCTTAGCAGCCCAACAACATAGCCGCTAAGCAAACACTGCGAGTTACTGTGAGGGGGACTCGGAAATAACCTTGGCCAACTGGGGTTCCTTAACGTGCACCTAAATCGATGCACATGAGCATTTTTGCATGGCCCTGCCATGGAAACAAGGCCGCCGGTGCCGGGATCAAAACGGTGACCTCGAGCTAAGCAGCGCATTGCTGTAGTCATTAGGCTATCGTGGTGGGTAAAGGTGTTTATCTTTTGCGAATTTCATCCTTTCAAGCGTTAACTGGCGAACTCCCTTTTGCACTGTGTTGTGAGCAGCAATATCAATGGTATTTGCTCGCGCATTAACTGTTGTCAAACTTTCTCTATGACAGTTGGAGGACGACGAAGACGAAAACGTGGAGAAACAAGTGAAAGTCCTGCACATCTCGGACACGCACTACGATCCGGAGTACTCACCGGGGAGTAACGCAGTCTGCGACGATCCCGTGTGCTGCCGAAGAAACAACGGGCCTCCGAAGTCAGCTGGCGACCGAGCGGGCAAATGGGGCCACATTGGAAAGTGCGACATACCGCTGCGGACGCTGGAGAGCGCTCTGAAGCACGCTTCTGAAAATCACAAGGCTGGTGCTTGATGCTACTTGCTTCACTTGCTGATTCACTTGTTGCTACTGCTATTTACGAGGCGCCATCCACAAAAATGAGACAGTTACAGAGAAGGGCTAAAGCACGAACTTGATAATACGAGCTCCAACACCCAAGACCGGCGTTTTGTTTGCATATGCCACAAGATTATGACACACTAAGGCGCGGATGCGTACAATGTAGCATGTTAGATTAGATGGAAGGTGGACACTGACCCTTAACTTCAAAATTACAAAGCACGCCAAACTCCCAGTGGCCACAGAATATAGTTACCTAATCATTGTTGCGCCGTAAGTTCGTGAATAACTAGCACTGAGCTGCACCATGAGCTAGACTCGTGGTTACTGGTCTTTTTTTTGTCCCGAAGAATTAGTCAAAACTGGTACTTGTATGAAAATGGATTATTCTTAAACTGTGCGGTTTCTTTTGTGAGGAAGCAGCATAAGCTTTCGAGATGAAACGTCTTTATTATTGTAGTGGGTGGCTCGCTTTCTAAAACTGCATGTACCGAGAAGACGTTATAGTAGTTTATATCATTGCAACCGGAGTAGATTTCACTACAGCCGTACTAGACATTTCACGTTTGCTCTGCTAAGGCGCTCCGGCGTTCAACACACAGTGTCGAGAAAGGGCGTGAAGAGACATGGGCGGCTAGATAAAGCAATGACAATTCGCCCCTGCCACATTTGATGAACCGGCCGTAATACGAATAGGAAGCATGCAGGATTGCCTATTACCTAATAGCTGTATTATAAGTGTGTAAATGTTCTTACAACGGAAAAAGAAAATGTATTGCGGTTTTTTTGGGGTATTATTGTGTAGAGGAAAGGAGCCAGTACTTGATGATACAGGTGTCGCGCACCCAGATGGCATCATTGTCGCTCCACGCATTATAGCAGACGGCTATACTGGATGAAGAAGGTAACATCTTCGAAGGAGACGATGCACTGCAGTACATCGCATACACTATTCAGGCTAACTTTGGCACAAAAGAAAACCTAATTCACACCCAAACAGATTCAGCAACAAAAGAGAAGCCTGAGAGATCCAAATTTAACATAGGAAGCTTCTATCGGAAGAATGCAGACGGAAATGTCCCTAATAATACGGTAGCAGGACCCGTCAAAATCCCGATACAGCTAATCAAAAAGCACTGTTCTAATGGGAAGGCACTGCTGACTCATGCCACTGAGCAAGTGATTAGAACGAAGAAAATTCCGGTTGTCTGGCACGAAAGTGAAAACCTACTTCTACAAAGGCAAAGGTGATAAGAATAAGACAGGGTTGTGCAAGCCAGTTACAGCAACGTGGGTGCTATAGAGAACGGCAATGCAATCCATAAAACTATTATTGTCGAAATGGACAGGCACACTCTAAGAAGATTATACGTTTTGTTCTGACTCAGTGCATAGAGATATCAGTAGCTCATAATGGACCTTTATGGATAACACTTCTAGATACTAATGGAGCCTACGACAACGTAGACGGGGAGTTGTTATGGGATGTACTGAGGCACGAAGGCATAGGTAACAATTTCATGGAGCTGCTGAGGGAGATATATAGGGGAAACCAAGTAAACATTGTATAGGAAGCCCGGAATTTGAATGAAGTGGTGAAAATTCACGAAGGAGTGTAGAAAGGATGCCCTCTGTCATTACTCTTGTTCACGGTTTACGTTAAGGGTATAGAAAAAACATCCGAAACACAGACAATCAGGATTTAATTGATCATACACGTTTAATGGACAAATGGTGCAAAAGAAGGTCCCCGCACTGATGTATGCGTACGACATAGTGCTCCCAGCGCACAATGAAAGACATTTACGGAGACTTGCGAATATCTGTGGTAACGTAGCGCGAAATAAAGACAAGTTTAGCACAGCGAAATCGGGAATTGTGATCAAAAATGAGGAGGCGAGTAATTACGTAGAGTCAGTTCAGCAGCAAAGCATACCCATATTCAAGCATTATAAATACCTTGGCGTATAATTAAACGGAAGAAAGACTTACTCAAACGCTCACTAACACAAGCTGAAAAAAAAGGGGAAGCGCAATGCAGCAGTAATGAAGCACAGAAAGTGTGGGGCACAGGCAAATATATGTGGCAACGCAACGAGAAATCTAGGCCTTACATTAGCACAGGGAAATCGGGAATTATGGCCTTTAATGATGAGATGAGTGTCTATGTGGTATCGATTCAACAGCAAGTCATAGCCTTAGTCAAGCAATATAAATACCTCGGCCTGTACATAAAGGAAGGAAAGACTTACTCAAGCAACCAACAGGATTACCTGGAAATGAAAGGGAAGCCGAATGGAGCAATAATAAAACGTAGGGCACTTTCAGGCTACAATGAACGTGAAGTGGTGCGTGGGATCTGGATATGTGTCATGGTGCCAGCACTAATGCTCGCAAATACCTTTCTGTGCGTAAAATCGAATATGTTGTACGGATTGGAAGTTCACAAGAAATCGGCGGACCGGTTGGCATTGCCAGCCCACGGCAAGACCACAAATCAGGCAGTGCTAGGAGACATGAGTATGGCCGCGTTTGAAGTCAGAGAAGCGCAGAGCAAAATTAGTTTTGAAGAATGACACAGGAACTTGAATCAAAAGAAATGGGTGACTAAAGTGCAAAAGTATCTGTACCTAGAAAGCCTGGACACAGAATGGAGGAAGAGGTCAAGAAAGTTGGCATCTGAGTACAGCGTCCTTTGATGTCTAGATAGACAAACAGGAGTAGTCAGAAAGACAGTAATAGTAACAGAGAAAGCGAATTGAATGCAAAGAAAGGAAACGAAAAAGACCATGAAGATTTACAAGAATAAGAAAAAAAAAAAGAAATGAAAAGGAAAGCTTGTACGATGACACGAAGGGAAGTGCCTTGCTCTTAGGGGCTCGAGCTGGTTGCCTAAGGACCAAGACATACCGCAGCAGATATTAGCAATACGATGAGGCATGTGTACGCTGCAGAAAAAAATCCTGAGAGCACTGAATACGTCCTAATGGAATGCGAAGGGATCGCCACAGCGAGACCAGTGCGCAACATACACCTTCGGGAAGCGCTTGGATTTAAAGTGGACGGAAGCATCAATCTGTAAGCAGTTGAGATAAGAAGAAGACGTTTAGACTATTGGTGGGAAAAAAAGTAGGGAAGAAATCGACACGACGGGATTATGGACCGGCATAGGCAGCGGTACAATGCAGATAGAGAAGGTTTGCCAAAGAGAAAAAAAGATTAGGAAGTGGTATGCAAAACTGCTAGAAAAACAATGTCGTATATCATACCTGATTAAATCAAGCAAGTAAAGTGACCTCACGCGCGGCATTCAGAGAGGTGTAGCAGGGCGGTACATTTATCCTAAGCAGGAATGGTCGCGTTTCTCAGAGCTCACTGTTTCATGGCAGTTATATTTATTCAAACTTAAACTGACTTTTATTAGCAATTATAAAGCCTACCAATGTGGAATTTGCTCCAGCAATTGCAGGCTTGCTCGGCCCAAATAAAATGCAATGAGTGTGCTGTAAGTTTCAGAAGTGCAATTTCGTTTCTGTTATGCTTGACATTACATGCGATAAGTAATTACACATGCACAATTTTGGTCCTCTGTGAAATAGGCTACCTAAGTGGTATTATAAACGGTGTGCCCGCCATGCGATTTAAATATCCAATGAAATGTCTCCTACGTTGCTTCAAATTTAAAAAGAAGCTGATATAATGTTTAATCCATCATGTGTTAGCTATGAGTAGACCCATCATCAAAATTGGCAGGTGTTGCATTAACTTTGGGGAAAAGATCTCCTCGTCTAACACCTAAACAATACAAAGTAGTCAGAGTGCGTGAGTACTAATGCGAGAAAGACAAAAAAGTTACTTTTACATTCTTTTCGTCCAAAAAGAAATAGGTGCTGCGCAATTTGTACTCTGCATAGCCAAAATTCAGCTGGAGGACTTTGTGTATGTGAGCTGGGATTCACTTGCTTAGTGAGTCAAAAAGCGCTCTTCTTCGTAGGCGGAAGGTAACTGATAGATGGCAGATTTCAGTGAACCAGCTCAAGCTGATACAGATAGATGAGAAGATGGCAAGAGCCAGTCGTGCCTTGGACTAATGGCCCCGACAATTAGCGATTTTTCGGATTATTTCTTTAATAAGGCTTATCTATCTATATTCAGTGAACGGAGAATGAAAAAACTAGTAGACGCCTCAGCTCTCCCACAATGAAATCAGTTTCCATATGTTATCGCTAGACATATTTTTCTCTGTTAGTTTAAAGCTGGAGCTCATGGCTTTTAGGTTGTACTTCTTGGCTCGTAATTTATAAAGTTAAAGATGACAAGATAGAATTCACTCATATACACCATTGAACACTACATTGATAATATACAGGATACAAATGCAGGCACCTAAAACTGGAAGCATGTGAACAAGATAATGGCATATCGGGATAAATTTAGATTGGCTTCAATCTCCGTGGTCGTCTGGATGATAACTCATTTGTTCTGACTCAATGTATTGAAATATTATCATTATCATCATTACCACCACACCATCATCATCATCCTAGTTTATGCCCACCGCAGGGCGAAGTCTTCTCCCTGCGATCTCCAACTGCCCATGTCCTGCGACAACCGATTCCAATTGCGCTTCCCTTCTCTTCGCACCCATTCTGTAACCCTAATGGAGCACCGGTTATTTAACCTGCGCATTACATGACCTGCCCAGCTCCATTTCTTTCTTTTAATGTCAATTAGAGTATCGGCTATCACTGTTTGCTCTCTGATCCACACAGCTCTGTTCCTGTCTCTGACC
Organism: Dermacentor andersoni; assembly: GCF_023375885.2. Taxonomy (NCBI): domain Eukaryota; kingdom Metazoa; phylum Arthropoda; class Arachnida; order Ixodida; family Ixodidae; genus Dermacentor; species Dermacentor andersoni. The sequence goes on along the minus strand of NC_092819.1, from coordinate 114,808,888 downwards.
GTCACGCCTAACATTCATCGTTCCATCGCGGTCCTTAACTGGTCTTAGAGCTTCTTTGTCATTCTACAAGCTTCTGCCCCATATGTCAGCGCCAGTAGAATGCATTGGTTGTACACCGTTCTTTTAATAGATAATGCTAAGGTTCCAATCAGTATCTGACAATGTGTGCCGAATGCGCTCCAACACATTTTTATGCTGTAAATTTCCTTGTCATAATCAGGGTCCCCTGTGAGTAATTGGCCAAGGTAAACGTGCTCTTTCACTGACTCTAGAAGCTCACAGGCGATCCTCAACTCTTGTTTCCTTGCCCGGCTATGGATTATTATCTTTGTCTTCTGTATATTAATCTTCAACCCCACTCTTATACTCTCCCTGTTCAGGTCCTCAATCATTTTTTGTAACTCGTCCCCAGGGATGTTGAACAGGACAATGTCATCTGCTAATGTAAGGTTGCTGAAATAATCGCCGTTGATCCTTACTCCTAAGCCTTCCCAGTTTAATGGTTTGAATATTTCTTCCAAGCATGCGGTGAGTAGCATTGGAGAGATTGTGTACCCTTTGTCTGACCCCTTTTTTCATAGGTATCTTCCTACTTTTCTTGTGGAAAATTAGGGTAACTGTGGAATTTTTGTAGACACTTTCCAAGATATTTACGTAAGCGTCCTCTACTCCTTGCTTACGTAATGCCTCTCTGACTGCTGGTACCTCGACTGAAGCAAATGCCTTTTCGTAATCTATGAAATCCATAGAGACAGGCTGATTCTACTCGCGCATTTCTCAATTACCTGAATGATGACATGGATGCCTGTACAGTGCCCCTTCCTGAAACCTGCCTTCTTGCTTGGTTGACTAAAGTCCATTGCTGCTCTTATTTTATTGGAGCTTACCATGGTGAATATTTTATATAATATCGAAAGTAAGCTAATGGGTCTATTATTTTTCAATTCCTTAACGTCTCCCTTTTTGTGGAAGAGTATAATGTTGGCATTCTTTCAGTTCTCTGCGAGCCTTGAAGCCGATAGGCAGTGCTTATAAAGGGCAGCTAGTTTTTCAAGCAATATGTCTCCACCACCTTTGATGAAATCGACTGGCAGTACTTCTTCTGCCGCTTTTCATGTCTTGCAACGGCATTCTATCTTCATCACTATACCTAATTTAACCTACCTAACCGGTTCATTACTACTTTGAATCGATGTATTGTGGCTCATCTGGCTACTGTGCAGGTCAGTAAAGAATTCTTCCGCTGCTTTTACTATATCTTAGAAATTGCTGATGATATTGCCCCGACTATCTTTTAGTGCATACGTCTCGGCTTGTGCGATGCCTAGTTTCCATCTCAATGTTTTTAGGATGCGTCCATATTGTATTGCTTCCTCAGTCTTTATTACGTTATAATTTCGAATATCCCTTTTTTCTCCTTTTTGATTAGTTCTCACAATTCCGCCAATTCTATCTGATCGCTTGAGTTGGACACTTTCATTCTTTGTCGTTTCTTCATTAGGTCCTTTGTTACTTGGGAGAGCTTGCCTACTGCTTCTCTTGGTGCCTTGCCTCCCACTTCAGTTGCTGCCTCTGAAGCTGAAGCCAGCCTCGTTACGGTTTGATTCATTACTTCTATGTCATCATCATCATCTCACTGTTCTAAGGTTGCAAATTTATTCGAAAGGGCCAACCCGAATCCGTCTGTTTTTACCCTTAGTGCGTCTAGGTTGGCATATTTTTTCTTGACCAAATTTACCCTTTCTCGTTTCAATTTGAGGTGAATCCTAGCCCTAACTGATCTGTCATCAGTGCACTTTATCCTACCTAACAGTTCTATATCCAACATTATGCTGGGATCGGCAGAAACTATAAAATCAATTTCATTTCTTGGTTCACCATTAATGCTTTTCCATGTTCACTTTTTGTTCCAACGACACTTGAAGAAGGTGTTCATTATTCGCTGCTTATTCCTTTCGGCGAATTCTACGAACATCTGTCGTCGACTGTTCCTAAAATCCACGCCGTAGTTGCCAATTGCTTGTTCACCAGCCTGCTTTTCCCCCACTCTTGAATTGAAGTCGCCCATGACTACGACATACTGAATTTGTACTTTTCGCATCGCTAATTCAACATCTTCATAAAAGTGTTTCATTTTTTTATCATCGTGACTCGATGTTGGAGCGTAGGTTTGTACTACTTTTATTCTATACTTCCTATTTAGCTTTATTGCAACTACTGCTACTCATTAATTAATGCTGCAGAATTCGTCAAGGTTGCCCACTAGTCTTTATGGATTAGTAATCCTACTCCGAACTGCTTTTGATCTGGTAGTCCTCTATAAAGCCTCACAGTTTTTATAACTTCACTAAGACTAATGATATCCCAAACAATGCCTGATAGTTCCTCAATTAGTCCTGCTAGGCTAGCTTCACTGGAGAGGGTTCAGGTGTTAAGCTTTCCAAGAGTCAGTTTCCATTGGTGGCCTGTCCGGGTGCAGAGATTCTTAGCACTCTCTGCTGCGTTACAGGTCTGACCGCCACCTTAATCAGGTGCTTCGCAGCTGCTGGGGACTGAGTGCCACTTGGTAATTGAGTGAGTCCTTTCGGAGGAAGTGGCCGAATACTGCACCAGGGAGGTCAGTTCCTGTTCTCGTGATGGAGTGTCTTGTGTAAGCTTAGTGGGTCTCCCTAATTTGGTTGTACCTGGATTAGTATAACCCCACTTGCTCTCGGCGTTTTTGCTGGTGTAAGGATCCACTCCAAGCCTCGAGATGTAGTCTACTGGGGGAGGTGAGTTCGAGTTTCCCACCTTCAAAAAAAAAAAAAAAAAAAAAGAAGAAGAAGAAACACGCGAGGATTCGAACTTCTGACTATGCAACAGAGCATCCAAGCTAGCTCATTCAGTTAACCCTGCGAGCTGTCAGGCTACCTTAGGTCGTGTGGTAGCTGCGACGGCGTGTAGACAATGGGGCAACTTCTGCTTCAATGCCCGGCCTTCGGGACCGAGAGGGAGGCCCTGTACGCCTCCTACCACAGATGTGGCCTCCCATCCAACACCCTGCAGTGCCCACTCTTCCCCAATGCTCACAGCTCCATCACCAAGCGTGCATTTCTGGCATTGATGGAATTCTGTGAAGCAACACACCTCAGAGCACGGCTGTAGTCCCCGCAAACGTTTAGCTACATTTGTCTTTTTTTTACTATTCCTGTCTATCTCTCCTTTTTACTTCCGGTCTCTATCTCCTTCATCTTTTTCTCCCCATACCCCTTTGCCCGTGCAGTGCTGTTGAGATGTCGTCTTGTGAGAGACAGTTACGGCACTGCATTTATCTCTTCCATTTCTCTTTAAAGATCTTTAAAAATCACTTGACACGGAATTCCAGCCGAGACGATCCTGCGCGCCTGAAAACATGCTTGAATTACCCGCGATATACGGGCTTTCGGGTTTTGTTCGGGTTTTATGCGCGGTACACGGGTTTCTTGCGGTACCGCGGCAGGTGGCATGGCATAGTATTTCTCAAGAGTTCTAACATCGTGGTTTCGGAGTCTGCCGTACGCATGCGACCATGAACGCGGCTAGATACACGGTATACTTCCGGCGATTTTCAACAGCACTTAGGAGTTGTGTGGAAAACAAAAGAAAATGAGAAAAAGAAATAACTTTAAGCGCTTACCGGGAATTCACTAGTCGCGTATGGAGGGAAGTGCACCAAACAGCTCACGGTCTCGGCTGCCTGCCTCAGGCATCGTAGAAGTATTTCCGAATGAGACGGAACTGCTACTGAAGCGGCGCCCGAGGCTGAGGCGTCGGATGAGAGGAGGATGCATTGGCAGAGACTTTCCCTTAAACCTCCTTTCTGAGGGCAAATCCTCAGAGTGGCGAGACGGGCCGCCAAACAATGGCTCTGAGCCGCGCGCAAAATAAGCGATCTTGGTAGCGGCCTTGCTCTATGCTTGCAAAGCGCTTATACGATGCCTCCTTCAAGCTACAGTGAATGCGTCTGCGATCAGTTAGACATTGTTTGTACACTTCGCGCGGGAAAGCTAATAACGTCTCTTTTGCCGCCGCACTTGCAATACTTGCAATTTAGCAGTTGCGATTACATGCTCGTGGTCTGCAGGAGTACAACGGATACCCGCGAAAACGAATAGAAGTGCAAATGTAGAAGAAATAAATTGACGGAAACTACGACCTTTTCTTTACTTGTCGAAAATCTGTATGTGAACATTGCAACTGTTCTCGCTACGTTATTTTTTTTTATTGTTTGCGTGATACGGCAACCCATCGCATCCCCCTTTTTTTTCTTCATGTTGCGCTACGATTTCTTCTTTTCTTTTTTTTTTTTGCGGGGGGGGGGGGGGGGGGGGGGTGTGGCTCTCGCTAGAAAGTCAGCGCGAGGCATGTCAGTAGAGTTAATTTAAGTGAATTTCGTATATCTCAACTGCCTGAAAACATGCTCGAATTATCCGCGGTATACGGGTTTTGCTGATCGCGGCAGGTGGCACGGCGTAGCATACAATAGCATAGTATGCACAGAAATATCTAAAAAATAAATGAGTTCGTTATATGAAACTTTTTCAGATATTACAGGAGCATACGAGAAATTTAACCGCAACATTTTCTTTGGTATCCATAAAGGAGAAGCCTTAGGAGACGACTGTACATAGCTTTTGAGACAGTCTTAGGGAGAAAATACTGCTTGCATCGAATGACAAGAGTTAAGGAGCAAGGAGCAAATTGGCTATCTCTAAACTACTAAGACAAGGGTGCCCTCTCTCCGCTGTTGTTTATAATGTAGAGGTTAGGGGGGATAGGGGGCTAGAACTAATGAATATTTGGTTTATTGTTCGATGCAACAGGCGCGCACTATAATGGAGCAGCAGATGCCAGGTTTGTTTTACGGAGATCACACTGTCTTGACTAATAATGGGCGAATTGACATCTAACGTGTGGCTAATATCTGTAGTCAGGATGGTGAGAATTTAGGATTGAAGTTGGGCGTTAGGAAATCAGGTCTTATCGTATTCAATGAAAGCAGTGAACGGACACGAGCAATACAGGGCCAGGAAATACCTGGGGTAAAAGAATAGAAATGCTTCGGCATAGATAAACAAGGGCAATAGGTATATGTAAACACAGATGAAAACAATAATAGCAAAAATAAATGCGGCCATAATGAAACACAGAGCCCAATGGGGATACGATAGGTGCGAGGTGCTCCTCGGTATGTGGAACGGTGTAATGGCTCCCGGTCATACATATAGAAATGCGGTTGTTTGCCTGAAGTCAGAGGTGAGAAACCAAGATTCCATAGCAACCAAACATCAGTGAAGCGGCTCGCATTCGGCACTCATGGGAAGACTACAAGTAAATCCGTACAGGTCATATAGACTGATCATGTTTTGAAGGGAGGGAAGGTCAGACTAATATTGATTTTGAAGAACCACGAAAGAATGTGAAAAAAATTAGATTGGCTGCGGAAGTGTTCAAGTATTTGTAAAGAAAATACATTAATTCACAGTGGACGGAAATAATTAGCCAGCTTACCAGTAGTTATGTGACCGGAATAGTAAGTAGCATAGTAGCAAATAACGGCAAAGGCAAATTCATAGAGTCTGACAAAATATTCTGGGCGCAGGCAATGGAAAGGAAACAGCCAATGAGTAACCACAAATGCGCGACATAGAAAAGCAGGAAAGAAACAATTTATGATAATTCAAAATGAAGTTCTTGACTTTTCGAAGCGAGATCAGTATGCTTATAACGCATGGTTATAGAGCGACGTACACCAAGGAAGAAGCATATGCTAGTTGTGCTAACGGTAGGGAAACGATTGAAAACGATTGAACGGGCTCTTTTAGAATATGAAGATGTTGGTTTGGGCTAACCGGGCGTCCTTGAAGCGCCTTCGGTGGACGGGTAGCAGGGGAAGAATAAACATGCCCGAAACAGAGATTAGTAGGACGCGATTGGTGGTTTGCCAGCAGAAAAGTAGGGAGACCATGAACAATAGAGGCGTACAATAGCGAAGATCTCATTAATGGTTCAGAAAGTTTGATGCTGGGAATTTTCGTCTGTACAAAAATAATATTATAGGTAAGACAGCAGGCTAAATAAAAAGAGAGCTTGGGGGCGCAAGCCATCGTCCCGTTTCAAAGGGGACGCTTATAGTATGCATGTATGCATCCATCCATCCATCCATCCATCCATCCATCCATCCATCCATCCATCCATCCATCCATCCGTCCATCCGTCCATCCGTCCATCCATCCATCCATCCATCCATCGATCCATCCATCCATCCATCCATCCATCCATCCATCCATGCATCCATCTATACCTATCCTCATAATGTTGCCCATTATTGAATAATGACTTCGTGCGTTGCATCCAGGACAAGAATTCAGGAAATCACCGCCTGTGCACTCCGCACAGATGGTTAAAGAACGAAGCGGAAGCGTGCGGGCCCTGTGTTTATGACTAGGTTCATGACGACGGTTCATTAAACGACGCCTTGGTAGCTGGTGCATCCTCGGTACGCAGTTGCAGCTTGCGCTCGGCTGCACGGACCTCTTGTGCCCGGGCTGCAACATCGGCATGGCGTAGACGAGCTTGTTCCCGTTTCTGCTTGGAGCGTTGCAGATCGAAAGCAGCATGCCCCTCAGGAGTACGCATGACAAGTAGCCTTCCCATTTTGGAACCGGAGAGAAACTACTGCTCATGCGCTCGGCTGTGACGGAGGGCAATGACGTCACTACTGGTGCGTCCAATCGTGCGCCTCTCAGTTTTCCTTTTGTCGCGCATGCACATGGGGCCACGCCGGATGAGTTTTCAGCGTAGAGGCGAGAGACGAACGGACGAATCGGCTAGCCATATAAAACATCGCTCTAAAAAGTCGCAGTTTCGCACGAAAAACGAAGCATTGATTGTGATAGCAAAGTATTACACAACTACGCGAAGTAAGGTTCGAAGTTGTCTGAAGTGCTCGAAGCCTCTAGACGAGACGGCTGGTGGTTTGGACTGCGCCGTGTTCCCGCGAGCCCATAGCGTTGGCGGTTCTATAACGTCGACTTTCCGTGATGCGGTAAAGTGAGAGGCAGCTGGAGGCGTTTGCTTTCCGCTACCCGTGTTCATCACGCCTGCGTTGTGGCTACGAGTGTTCGAATCCTTTCGTGGCCATTGAGTCCGATCGATTCGTGTTTGCCTGTGTGCCCGTGAAATCATGCTTGCTCATGTAATTACGGAAATTTTTGCTGCAATTTACACTGCCGAGAAAACTAAGGACCTTACTTCATGTAGTTGTCCAATTCTACTTTGCAATCGCTGTTAATTCTGCGACTTCGGAGAAAAACTGCGGCTTTTGTAGTTGTGAATTACTTCGCCGAATGAAAAAAAAAAAAAAACAGTTTGGTAGAAACACTTAAGACTGCTAACGTGTGGGAATTCGAAAACATTGTAGTCGCTTTGGTGAAATATTTTCGGTTAGGTATTCGTCCGTAGGTCTTCGAGCACATTGTAAACTTGCACGGCATTCCTTTTAGAGTTCCCTTGCTTCGTCTTCAGTGGTGTGCTTCCGTGGGCGACCCTGTTTCGCAAATGCCACTGAGGTAGGCACTTCGGAGTGCATCCCAGTAGACACAGCACCTATAAAATCCGAAAACCAAGTGATGCGCGAGAGTCAGTGACGTGACGTGTGCAATAACGCAAGCACTACGCACACTTCATTTTATACACTCATGATTTGGTGTCGAGAGTGAATTGCAGTACCGATGAAATCCGAAGAGAAAGTGACATGTGGGAGTTAGCGACGGAAGGAGTGACGTGACATGCGCAAAGATGCACGCACTAGGCGCAACTTGCTCGTCTTAAGACGGCAAGCTGGGCGAGTTGGTGATTGAACTTGTTCCTATGGGTGGGCAGCGCAACCCGGACGAAGGACGAGCCCAGAACGTGCCCAGAAGAAGTTATGGCTAGTGCGCTCGTGTTGTGTTCTGCCTCTCGTCCTTCGTCCGGGTTGCGCTGCCCACCCATAGGAACTTGCTCGTCTTGCGTGCTCGTCTTGCACCTCGTACGCCTGGGCGCGATTCCCACACAGACCGGAATGTACAAATTTTTATTTTCAATTCCATTGATTGGTTTTGTTTACAGAAAGCTGCCTGACAAGTCTGACGTCAATCCAAGCATTTTTGACGGTGTTTTTATTCGTCGCGCTGTCGGCCATTTTTAGTGTCATCTTCCGACAACGCCACCGACGACAGCACCGGATTCGCGCGTAATGGGGCATTTAATGATTTCGCATTAAAATAAAACTATGTTTAGCTGAACGCGAGGAGTACTGAAAGTTGATTGAATTCTTTGTTTCACATTTTGAGATTGAACACGTTTTTCGCGCCCCGTTCACATAAAACCAACGCAGTCATATTTCATAACAATACGCCTTCGTCTAAGATGCCATTCCTAATATCCGTGCTATGAAAGTTTGGCACAAGTGGTGTATTGCATATTTTTACTGGTGTTCGCAGTCCTTCTGATATCGCTCGCGAAATCTTGAACGGCACCAGATAGACATTTAGCGTGCTGAAAAAGGAAGTGAAAGATAAGTGTTTCGCTGCATGGTTTGTCCACTGTACCGTTTAAGGTTTACACATCCAGCAAAACGTATGCAAACGTTGTCAGACGTAGCATAAACACAGATATAGTGTTATATGAATTTTAATTCGATAGCAATAGGAATGCCTACGTGAAAACAAAAAGTATGTATGCATAGCGCCTACTCCTCGGAAAGCCGGGACGTTGGTCGAGTCTTTGCAATGTAGTAACTGGGGCTTAAATCATGGATCCGGGACAAAAAAGAGGTGCAAACGGAATGCTAATGCATTTTTGTCACATTTAACCCTAAAGTACTACAAAGTTTTCCGAGTCTATTTAACTGGATATTAAAGCCGAACTAGAATCATCTATATCAGAATCAAATTAGAGCCCTTGCGGTTGACGTCTAGAACGTATAAAAGAAAGCTGCCAAGAGCGCGTGTTGCTTATTTGGATAATGTCTGAGGCAGCCGTAGAGTCAAGTACACTATATAGGGGAAGCACGCGAGCACAGTGCACTTGTTAGTTTATCCCGTGTGTTTCCTTTGGAAGCGTTCAATAGCGAAGCAGATAATTTGTGACAGCTGGATTGGCCAGCAAACAGATTGTATCATCATCAGTTCTGTCGTCGACCGCCGTCAAAGCTATTGTGTCATTTGAATCAAAAGGCGTCCACTATTTCTTATGCAATTAGTGCACAAAGTACAAGTGTCGGACGTTAGTTCATCCATTTATTGAACGGTAAACCATTCAAGAGGCCAAGCGCGACTAATACGGATGCAAGGAACCAAAAAACCACGTCATTCTTTATCTTTCTCGCTCTACGCTTTTTGAATGGCTATGAAGCAACTTGCTAAATCATAGCTTTACTCAACGGTAAGGTACGGAAAACAACTAAATGTCTGTTGGGTTTCGATTCTCTACCTAGTTGGCCGCGAGTTGGCCCTTTAAATTTCATAAACCTTCTAAAACACAATTCCAATTTTCACAAGAGAAATGTTGTAAAACTCAAAACTCCCATACCTCCCTCTCTTTTACGATCCCCCGTACTCTTGGAAAAGATTCAGAGAGCCTCAGTGCCGCTGAAAGCACACTAGAAACCTCCTGGTAAACGATAAGAGAGCCACGCACATAATGAATCATGAAGCTTGCAGTAGAGGCTTGCTGTCTTCAGCACCATTCGTCTACAAGCCGGTCTTGCAGAGACATGACCGGTTAGCAAGGCGTCCACAAGGCGACCCTTGCTGAGTACAATCCCGATTCTTCACAGAAACTACGCAGCCAGTAGGCACTACTCCTCAATGGAAATCAAATGAAGTAAACTTGCTGCGTCTTGGTCAGAATAGATCCTCTAGATGTTCAAGGCCGGACACTATAGAGTGGTGCCTGATATTAAGCAGATAAAAAATTGTAAGTATTCGTGACCATCCTTTGGAGGTACGATAGCCTCGACTGCACAAAGCATCCAGCTTCGGCTTAATTAACCAAAAATGCTCAATTTACAAACATGTGATCATTCCATCCGAGGCTGGAAATTACTTTTTCCTGATTTTTCGGCTAAACAAGACTCGACAAGGACAGAAATCCATAGGTGCATGGCCTGCCATGTATTTTTTCTTCACAGGAAATGCTCTTATCACGCAAGGAATAACTACCATGATGACTCAATCTGCAAATCCGCGACACCTAGATAGCTGTGTTGTGTCTCTGACGTTATTGTACAACTTACACATGCACCACTTATAGCGAACTGTCCAACTAAATTCTTGCTTCGTGCGTGCCAGCTGGTATAGAGGCAAACACTATGATACAGCGAAAACTATACTTTGTACCTAGACGACATGTGGTCCTCGAACTAACTCTTTTTCTTATATGTTCATTCGCTCGCTCTAAACTGCCGATGCAATAGCTGCTCATGCTCTGCCCATTTCGTACGTAGGTCGATGTCGTCCTGTGGACGGGAGACTTGCCGCCTCACGATCCATGGAAAGCCACACGAGAAGACATGCTTGACAACCTGCGTGTAACATCGGCACTTATGCGAAAGTATTTTCCTAACGCCACTGTCCTTCCAGCTATAGGAAACCACGAAGCTGTGCCGATCAACAGGTATTAAGAAAGAAACGTGCTTCACTGTTCGCACAATTGAGTATAGCAGAAAACTGCGGTTTGACGTTGTTAGCATAAATATGAATTATTTTCATGCGGAGTTAAACAAAGCGTTAGATTGTAAAAGGAAGCGTAGTGATCTGTAATCTTTTCATTAGTGCGAAGTATTAGAAGACTAATAAGTGTGGAGAACTGTTTCTATCTTCACCGCTTTGGCACTATCAAGTGCACTTGCAAGAACGCAGACGCAGTTTTACCAATGAATTCGTTGTTCATGTTGACATTTATTACGACATTCTACAGAGAATTCAAGTTTTCGGTGGAGGCAGTATAGCGGTAAAATTGTGATGATGGTGCCGCCATGCCGCCCTTGCCTACATCTTTGTTCTCACAGCTTTCCAGTCAACAACGGAGCAAACTTCTCTACACAGTGGCTATACGATACATTTTCTGAGCACTGGATGGATTTCCTACCGCAGACTGCGAAGAACAGCATAAGGCAGTAAGTACGATAACACTGTATGTGTATTACAAAGAGTAACAGAGAGAGCATCAGCAAAATAGCGAGGTATTCTTCAGTGATAGCAACAATTTGACCAGCGACAGTAACAAAACACAATATACCAGTCGTCTACGGGGAGCTGTGACCGTGAGTTAGTGTTTACGTCTATACTTGTATTAGCAGTGTATGGCGGGAGCTCTTCAGGAGTAGAAAATAATTTCCATGTCATCCGTAAGCAGACTAGATGCCTCATACACCTGACATTCAATACCCAAAGTTGTGCAGCAGAAGCAGTATTGATCACATGGAGAAGGCAAAGGAAGAGTCCCGAATTTTGCGCCTATGGCAGCAACAAACAAGGAAAGAAAAAATTACGCGGATCTCACGCGCTGTGGGAATCTATGTAAGCGAAGCTTTCCCTGCTGGATGTTTTGCTTGACGATAATTAGCGGTGATGTTGACGGCTAAAGATTAATTTGTTCAACATTTAGGCTAAGACGAGAGTGGTGAGTTGATGTTAAACGTTACTTTGCGTGCACCACTGCTGTTTGTCTGCGTAGTGCACAGAACACACAAGAGGTGTTTGCTTGAGGCATTGTTGTGCGCCACATTTTATAACTTCTGAGAGGGTTGAGTGTTCTCATTTCCTCACATGGCACATCGCATGGCGGCAGAAGTATTAAACTTGAATTGGATTATGGTGCTGTAGTTCCAAAACCACAGTCGGATTATTAGGCAAGCAGTAGTAGTGGACTCCAGATTAATTTTGGCACCGTGATGTACTTTAACGTGCCCCAAAATCTAAGTGCACGTGCGTTTTCTATTTCGCCCCCGTCGAAATGCGACTGCCGTGATAGGGATCAAATTCACGACCTCTAGCAATGCCATAGCCGCAAAGCTAACACGGCGGCCACAGAAGTTTTGACTGTCGACCGCTTCCATAGTGTCTCCAGGACCCTGCGGTGCGCTTTAATCAATTCGGCTCTGCTTCTACACGCCCTTCTTAAGTTGCCCGCTTGACATATTCGCGTGGTGTTTATTTTTCAGAAATAGCACCGACGTACTCCACCGTACCTTGAACTTAATCTTATCCCGTTTCCTCGCAACCGCTGTCGTATACTAGTGGGGTTTTATTGCTTTCTCACGTCACCTTCCCCCTCTGTTATATTGGAACTACCTCTTCTCCCTCTCCTCCTTCTCCTGTCTACAGTTCTGAGTCCCCCCTGGCCTCGCACGTTAGTTATAAGAAAAGCGCTGCACTTTCTGCAATGCTTCTGAGGGGAGTCACGGATAATTACAGCTGTGAAGCAGCAAGGGAGCTCCAGCGGGCATTGTGCGCATTCGACGCGGTGAAGTGAAAGCGAGTTTCTCCCGCCGTCTTTCCTCTCTTACTCGCGCTGTCATCTATATACACGCTTTGAACCACCCTCCGACGCGGTGTGCGCGACAGCAGCAGCCCACAGCAGCAGCAGCAGTGGGAAAGTCGAAGGAAGAGGCAAGGAAAGCTTCGCTTTAAAAAAGTTGTTTCACTTCCGCTAAAATCCGCTATATGATTACAAGGAACACCGTAGTGGGGACATCAGAATATTTGCGACCAGCTGGGGTTCTTTTCATGTACCTAATGCACGGTTGTTTTTTGCCTTTCGTCCCCATCGAAATGATGCCGCCGGGGCAGGGATTTGATCCCGAGCCCTCTGGCGCGACACCAAAGCGACTACACCTCCACAGCGGGTATGCACTCTTTGTTGCTGTAGGTAGCACATACGGTAAAAAAAGAAACAAACTAAACAGCGCCGCGTTGAGAACGACAAAGTGAAAATTCCGTGTGGTTAACCATTACGCAATCTGGCTTTCTACCTGGCACACAGGAGGGCTCATACGCACGATGTTCTTTTCATCAAACTGGGTTATGTGCAACTCGGTAAAACCTGCTTGCGAGCAGCACTGAAAAATATATACTAGTGAATCGAAGCGGAAATATTCTCGGAAAGTGACGCTCCAAGCTTAACCAGATAAAGCGTAGAATTCGAGTACGCTCAAAACGTGAACAAAAGGCCTGGCTGAGGAAGCAAGCCTCACTCTAAAGGTACCGTGGCATATAGGAGCAGCGTGATCGTTTAACAAGGTACTCTATGCATAATGACTTTCTCACCAGGTAATGCCTCATTGTCTCAGCCTTGCCTAATCTTGGGCTTGCGAATGGAAACCAGTGCAACGTGTTTCTACGACGGTACAACTTGGAAATTGGTCTTTGCTTTTCCACTTCAGGGGCGCCTTCTACTCCGTCGAAGTATCCAAGGGCTTCCGTGTCATCTCGCTGAACACCAATCTGTGCTACCTTTTTAACTGGTGAGTGCGTGCAAGCTGCAGTTTCTTCGAGCGATCTTTTTATAAAAGTACCACCACTCTAAAGTTTCAATAAGATCACCGGAAATCGCAACCGTTACACGTCATAGACATAAAACAGCTGTAAGGGCGTCGGCTTTGTTGATGAGAAGTTGCTTGTTATGTCACACCAATATATGGGCCCCAATTCACGAGATATCGCATACCAAAGATTGGCGTCGAAGGAAAAATAAAAGGTGAAGGGATTTCCGCTGCTGGGGTGCTATGCAGGATGCGCCGAGTTGGGTAAAACTCGGAATTCTCACGAGCTCTGACAATGCCCCAAGATGAAAGAACTAATGGTAACAAGACAAAGTTTGCGCCTCGTTACGCCTCGAGTTTTACTGGTTTATCTATATTCACCCTGGGCGGCTATTATTCCTTGTGCGTTACCTTATGGGTGGTCGACAGAGTACTATTGCTCACGTGATTATACCGTCCACCCATGGTCGGTGCCTCTTTTGACTTATTTGTCGTTCCGCCGAGTGCATTACACGCACAAGCAGATTATAAAATAAATGCACTTAGGACAATATTATTGGTCACTTTATTATGGTTTATAAGCATTTTGAAGTTTAGAATATGTACACTGAATGTTTATTAGACTAATTTGTAATTTCTTACGTTTCGTGCTATACCACAAGGAAACGCCCCCCCCCCCCCCCTTCTCCTCTTACCTGTGGATTGAATTGGCGCCGCTCACTACGTGCTTGCGCTCGCATTTCCGAGCACAGATTGGTGTGCGCAAGGTTTTCGCAGTGGGCTTTCGTCAGATCGCTCGTTGCTCTCGCTAAAGTACAGCAGTGAGATGATGTGAGTGTTAGCAAGTGCAGAAGTCGTTTGCCGTGCACTTACCGTGTGACCACGCCGGAATGACGGAAAACACTAATAAAAGCAAAGGTCAGAAAACTGCGCTTTATTTTCTTTGTTATGCACCTTCATACTGGGTAGCGCCGATCGATGGCTTCTAACCGAAGAAACGGGTCTTCATATTGGGTAGCCCCAAGCGATCCATGGCTTATAACCAACGAAAGAAAGGGTCTTTGCAGCGTATGTGGCCGTTAATTGACTGTGACCCCACCCTTTTGAATGCATAATGTAAGCGCGCAAATGACAACGGACGCAGAAGGAAACACACTGGACAAGCGGTGATGTCACTCATGTCAGCTGGGGCTCCCGCAGCGGTGCAGTTGCCCTGTGCCCGCTGCTGACAAGGTGGCGCTTCACTTTTTGACAATAAGTTCTATTTTTTACGTGTGAGCGCCTGTGATACAGTCCACAAAGTTCACGCTGCGGTTGACTGTCTCCTAATGCAGGTTGAAGCTCGCCCCATCAACATACACTAAATCTGGGATACATTTGTATAAGACCCATTCGTCACTGTGAATAATGGTCACGGTTTGAACGCTGGCTGCAGTAATGGGGCCTAGCAGCGCCGCGACTACTCGGTCGACCTTGAAAAGTCGCAGCTCCGAAGTGGTTGCGCCGACCATGCCGAAGGTTCAAGGTCTGTAAGTTGCAACACTGCCGTTATTTTGTAGGCTCGGCGGAACGTTGTCATCCACCATCAGATAGCCTCGATTGTACATTTGCTTGGGACGAAGAAGGCACTCGTCAATTTGCGCTATCTTGCCGGGGTTACCTAGTGAAGATCGCGCCAGCAGCTGGTTTCTCACCAGCAGAGCGTAGATCCTGTAGTCAGCAATGGCCTGCTCCTGCAGTAGAAACAAGTCGCCTGTCATCTTTTCCAACGGCCACAAGTCTGCGCTTTTGATCACGCAGTACGTCAGCCAAATCACTTGCCGCCTGGAGACGTGGACGTTCGGATGGTCGAGGCGGTCTCTGTTAGCGAAGTAACTTCCTTCGCGTCTCTGCCGGCGCAGTGCAACGGTGCCGTTTAACTGCGAAAACCTAACCAAATTATCCAATTAAAAAAAATTTGTAAATGTTTTTGTGTAGGGCACTGTAATAACACTAGAACATTCGCCACACTGGTTCTGAATGCACACAAATGAAAAGGAAGGTCAGAGACAAGTTTAGAGTAACACACCGCAATTGCTTGTCATAACTCACTGGCACGATGGTGCTAAGACCCGCGACAACATGGAAGATACTATACTACAACTCAACGACGGTGCCAACCGAAGGGAAAATAAATGCTAACGAGTCCTATGGCTCAGTAAGAGCGTCCTCTCGCGCCTGAACCCAGCTCGGGTGCTTCATGCTCTTGCGGTGACATAACGAAACGTAAACGAGTGCCTCACTGTTTCTCGACTGCGATGTGAAGATGGGTCGTGATGGACGAGATGGTCCCGTTGAGCAGACGATAACGGGACAAGCCGAGCCGTCGGCAGCGCGCGTCACGAGCCGCCTCCAGTGGGCGGCTTCAGGCGTGCTTGCATGGCCACCGCACTAGCCACGACCTCGATACCGGATCAGAGGCCCACGAGGGCATCTAAGCTGCCCTCGTCCCCCCCGACTGGTCCGAGCTGCGAAAGTCCGGCTGGCAGGAACATCGCATGGATCGGGAAGGGCGTCCCGGTTGCAGGTACCGTCCAGTCCGCACGGGTGTTCAGTCTTCCGAACCAGTGTGCTTAGTCACGGCAGACCGACGTTCACCTCATAGCCGGCGCCCCGGTGTATGGTGCGCGCACCACCAGATCTCGGCTCGCCCTCCTCGAGACCCTCCTTCGTCGTCTTCTTTCTTCACTCGCCGCATAGTCACAGCAAGATCGCAAACTGTATTCTAGTCCACTCGCTACACACAGTCAGTAGACTGTCAATTACCACAGCAAATTTATCTGCAAGTCGGTCAATATATTGAACAGTGACAGTTGCGAGAAAGAAGCCAAGAAAGACGCGTTTTCATGCAATGTAAAATTACGAATGTCAGACAAAGGGCGATTTTCAATACGAGTTTTTTATGTCGGGCACCACTGATAAATATGTTGCGTGTAGGTACGTCAAACAGTCGTCATCACGCTAATTTCTTCTAATCCGTGTGATATGACGCAAATTTAGACTTTTGTGAACCGGTAACAGCGATATTGTCGGAGAACGCCCCCTTGTCGGAGTGTTGTCGCCCACGCATGTTCTCGTCGGAACACCGTACTGGACGGTCGGGACGATGGCCGGCGTGCGTTGTCTTGTTTGGACATCGCGCCTCGTGTAAACTTTCCGTTTTCCGCTATCGCGGCCCAGCATTCTTCATGGACAGCCACATTTAACAAGGCCCTCATCAATAAAATCAAGCAGTGCCATGTCCTATTTCATGAAACGCGATCGCAAGCGCGAAAGAGTTAAAGTGACGTTTCACTTTGTGAACGCGGGTGACGCGAATGCGTATGGGTACCATGGCACACACGACGCTATCAGCTTTCGGTGCGGCATGATGACTGAGGTGTCCGCATCCCAGAGCGCATTAATACAGGGCTCGCGCGGCCGCGCCACACGCAGCAGCCGCCGGAGTGGAAGGCCCCGTTGCAAACATTCGCTTACTATTTACATTATCTAGTATGGTGTCAGCGCGCACAGGCAAACAGCAAGTGTCCGCACTCGATGACCGCGGACATTCGCTGTCAAAACGCTGGCGTGAAGAGTCGCGGCAGCACCAGCGAGCGAAGTAACCTGGGGACTGTCTATCGCTCCGACGCAAACTTGGCGATGAAAGCACAGCGCAGGCAATGTTACGAGCCGTCGGCCCACCTAGACTGTACCCTCAAAGGAGATCACTTTCAAGATAAAGCGCGTGCGACCGCGCGCGGCAGTAGTGTAACAACTCAACTCCATGCTCTCCCCTTGTGCCATGGTGCAATGCGCACGACGGAATACGGCGCGCTTCTTCCCCTTGCGCACGCGAGATTAAGCCTGCATCGTTGGCTCACCGTCGCAAGCTTTCACTCGCACACATTGCATGCCGCGCGATGACGACTATACGCCGAGACGAACCCACCATCGCAAAGAAAACAAGAAGTAACTGCTAGAGGAGGTCAACTCTGCGTGCATTCGCCTGCCTTCCTCCTCCATGACGCTTCGCCTGACTTCTGCATCTCCACTTCGCTCAGAGTTACCTATACATTCCCCTAGGTGGCAATAATTTGCCGCGCGCTGAGCGCGCTCCTTCGTACTGTTCCCGGCGTGCCATTTTCTTCACCTCTAGGCTCCTTCCTTCTTCGCTTCTTGGCGGCATCAGACAAACATCGCTGATTTGAAGAGCTGCCTAGATACGCTTGCACGTAAAACAACACGAAGGGTGATCAGGCTTGAAGGGACATGATTATTAGCGTAACGAGACAGGGATTAATTAAATAACACGAAACCACGCTAGAAAAAAACATTGGACTAGCGTGCTCCCATGTTCTTTCTTTAGTCGCTGTATTGCTACGCTAGTAATCATGTCTTATTATGCTTGTTATCAACTAGCCCAACTTCCTGCCTTAACAGGTTTGAAGACGCGCAGTAAGCCCGCTCAGTGTCTGCATTTTCTTCGTGCCGCGTGCGTATGCTCTTACGTCGGCAGCGCCACGGTCGTTGGGCAGGCGTATTTTTGCTCTTAATGCACATGCGGTAACGATGGAGGTAACGACAAGCTCCCCGTCGCGTCGGACAAATCTATGACGCCTGGTAGCAGCCTCAGGGGTGCTGTTTACACTGTGCAGCAGCGCAGGCCTCGCGGGAAGGCTGTTGTTGTGATTGCTTCGACTTTCCACCGAAAGTATAATTATCAAAAAGCTGCGTACATTTATGCGCCTGTACTTGTGGAAGTGGAATGAAGGTGCCACTGCTTCTTAGAATATATGTTTAACTTTCGTATTTTGACTGATCAATTTGCAAAAGGTCTGAACCAATTTTGCAGACACAATAAACCTAAATGTTAAAAACTTTCCGGTTTTTCTTCAGCTTTTACATAGATCAGACTGTAAAATATCAACATTTATATCAGGATGTAAGAAGTGCCTGTGTTGCGAAATGCCATTTTAACTCTACTGCGACATGCGTAGGTAAATGAATTGGTTTATTTCAGATCGTCCAGGGGACTGAGCCGTAAGATGATATTGTTACGGCGCAACGAAGAGTGGCGTCAGTCAGAAGAAGACGATTTCACCTGTAGAGTTGGAATAATTCTCGACCACCTTCTTGTTTATGCATGATTGTCTCTCTCGTAAATATTGTGAATACATCTTTATATGTGACTTCTGCAATGTAATAATAATGTTGTTAATATACAGATACGCTCGGTGACTGGGCGTCTCCTTTATATATTCTTCCCAATATAGCCAGCATCGCAATAATGCTAGTGTTTGTCTAGTGGCTCTTGCAAAAGAAGTATTTTGTCCCAAGGTTTGCATAAAAGGTGAGCTTCGATGCAAATTGAAAGCCGAGAGCGGCACGTAGAGAAGGCAACTGGAAACAGCCTAAGTTTACCAAGACCACTGCGAATCGAGGTGACACGCTGTTCATTACTCTGTAATCGTAAACAAGTATTTTCACAATACCCTAAGCAGTGTTATTCACGTTTGGCGCATGCAGGTGGCTCGTGTACAATTCTACTGACCCGAGTGGCCAACTGCAGTGGTTGTCCAGAGAGCTACAGCGTGCCGAAGCTTCTGGAGAGAAGGTTTACATCATAGGACACGTGGCTCCTGTGAAGGTTGAGTGCATTCCTGTTTGGGCAGACAACTTTCAACGCATTGTGAACCGGTAAGATTGCTGCTTGAGACAGACGTATGGATCGTCGCGAGATCCGATTTGGGCGCCCGCGGCGCTTATTGCGAATGCTTCCTTGGAGTCAGGTCAGCAATGAGATTATTTCAAGCCAATAAGCCTGATCTCTGCTGCAAAGCCGCAAGCTTCCTGCATTATTTCTCGCAAAAGAGCTTTGGAGGAAGACTGGCGATGTAGCTGCAGCCAGAGATCACGATGGTTCGTCGACATAGTTAGCATTAGTGGCCTAGTATGATCAAGCTATACTTCACTGAACGGCGATCCAGCCACCCCCTAAGGTCAATGAACACGTACAATAGGCTTGTGCTGATAACAAGACCACGTGTGAAAATGCTGCTTTTGAATTGTTTGCCCTGAATGAACAGTTTCGCGATGAAGCTGTGACCAAGCATTCATTTTCGGCACCTGGTTAATAAAAATTCTAGCGGGCGGCCCAAGTTTTTTACTATACCATAATACACCATATTTAGTGCTTACAATGTTCGATGGTCTCTGCATTGCACATATATACAGGTACAAGTCAACCATCGTGGCTCAATTCTACGGTCATACGCACATGGATCAGCTCTACCTTTTCTACGACGACAAAGGCGCCAAAGGATCGATGCGGCCAACAAATGTCGCGTACGTGGCACCAAGTGTGACCACCTTTGTCTTCAGCAACCCCGCTTACCGAGTCTACGCTGTGGATGGTGGCCGACATCGCAGAAACGCGCCTTGGGTATTCGCCTTTATTAAGATTTTTTTTTACGAGTTTCTAAGATTTAGTGTTCACCTTCCCCCGAAGCGAGAAGAGCTATCTAATGTGTTGCCAGCAGTCCGGAAACACAAGTATATTTTTTTTTCGAGGAACACCACCAAAGCATTTGTGAATATTTTTCATTCGAGAGGAGAAAGTAGATGTAAGATTGAACGAATTTCAGAACGTGCCTTCGTGGCGGCAGCCTTTGTGGATTTTTATATCGAAGTTATATAAGTTATTGTTATATCGAAGTTATTATCGAAGTTGTTATATCGAAGTTATTGTTATATCGATAACAATAATACCGCCTAGGTGAAAGATTACCTAACTTTTGGTAATAAATCTACAGCAGGCGACGCCGCAAATAAATATACATAAGCATAACAACAATTTCAAAAAATACGCAGTAGGTATAGTTTCCTACTGAATTCTGATAAGCTGGCTGTTTAGACTGGAAACAATGATATGCGCCTTTAAGACAGAAGTCAGCTATGCTAATCTGAATAAGCGGATATTCAACTATTCCAGACAATTGTGGACCATGAGACGTTCATTATGGACCTGGACGAGTCAAACAAGCTGGACCAGCCCAAATGGCAACTAGCGTACAGCGCGAAGCAACACTACGGACTTCGCTCATTGTCCGCAGAAAGCTGGCACAGTCTGGTGGAACAGTTCCGAACGAACGAAACATTGTTTCAGGAATACCACAGGTAAGAATGGTAGAGAAGGAAAATGCATTTCCTTATAATAATATCCGTTGTGTTGCCGTTTTATACACGTGTTTATTCGGAAGGCATTCCCATTATACTAACTCGCTATTGAGTAGTGTGTGATGTAAACGTTGAGTAGCCGTGTTACTCGCTAAAATTATCGGTGGAATTTTCATTGTGGCCGGGTGGCCGACATGACAAAAACTGCGTAATAATTGGTATTGAATACCAGCCAACTATCCCAATTTACCGACATGGTCAAAAATATCCCATGTAACTGCCACCGCAAATAAAAAAAAATAACAAAGAATTCAGCGTCATGCAGCGCAGTTGCATCGTAAGTGCCGTCATGCGATAAGCAACTAGCCGAAGTCATATTTAGATTCAAGTGATTTCTGCGGAGGCACTTTACGCCTGAGACATGTGCAGAGAAGTGCGTATTAAGGAAATCTCTAATAAACGTTCCATAATGGTTAGTTTTCTTCCGCCAGCTTCACCTCAGGGCAGAATTGTAATGCGATAAAGCACATAAGGAGTGCAAACCGACCAATTTTACGGGAGTGTGCGTGTTCGTTAATTATATGTCCGCACAAGCCAAGCACAAGCACAAGCGCCGAGACGTATAATAACTGAACTGGCAGCCGTTTAGAGCTGTTACTTTTATTGATGTGGAAGCTTATAATAACTTGCGTGTAAAGACCCCCTCCCCGTTTTTTCCTCGCTCAGTGAATTTCCAGAATTTTGAGGTCCTCAGGTTGGCAGGTATAATATTCGCTCTCCGTCGATGGGATGCGCACCTTGTGTCAGAACGTGCCACCTAAGGGTCGCTGCACTTTCCGAACTTCAAAGGTCTGATAAATTGGAAGAGAGTGTTGTTCTTAAGTAATTCTCGAATAACTATACAAAACACTTCAATTACTTCAATGATACAGCACTGTGAAATCTATGACGTCAAGAGTGCGCATTTTTGAATCAATTATGTTGTGGTAAGCCCATGAAATAACGACTCACATTAAAGCGAAAGACATGAGGTCTGTCCGCTGGCATCACGCAAATGGCAATGCAAATTAGGGCATTAGGAACGTAGCGCTATTTTCTACGCCCGTGGGACAAAAGGTATAAATTTAGTAACAAAAGCGCATGCTCACAGCACTAATGTGAGAAAACCATGTGACTAGAGGGCTAAATGCCACTTGAGTCAAGTATTGTAATCTCGAGGACAACTTATATTTTGGGATGAGGTCCAAATGCTATAGTATGCTGACCAGTTGTTCCTTTGCAGTGGAACAAGAATACGTGCTTCTCCACAACATGTATGTTGGAAGCAAGTAACAGACTCCCTTGCTATCTGTAAAAATGGCACCAGTCAGTGTAACCAGACATAACACAAAAAAGATTATTTTGCACTTTTAGGCACGTGTTCGTTGAACTAGTTTCTTATCGCACGCAATAATTGCTGTATTTTTATAAAAGAATTACTTTGGGGATATGCCATGGGCGTCAGCTTTTTATGACCAAGACAATATCGATGCAGAAAAGAGGCAGGCGCACGGATGCAAGCGGACGTGTATTTAGAGGAGATAAAAATGGCGCGCAAGCAACAGCCATAGCCGTCGTCCTTCTTCTCGCGAGGCACCTACCTTGTTATCGTCCCCACCATATTATGGCCACCTGTCACTAGGCCAATAGCGATGGTGGGTTAGAAGCACCGGTGCATTTATTATATCAATATCCCCGCAAACTACCTGTGTCAACGCTGGCGTAAAGAAGCTTTATTCGAGAACGGCACATAGCCAGTGGCGTGAACCCGATTGGACAGCACTACATACCCAGTGGCACATACCCAAGTCGGACTAAACAGATTCATGGCAGAGCGGCACATAAACAGTGGCTACTGATGCACTTGCCCATTGGCATATACCCACTGGGCCCAGTGTCATATACCTAGTGGGCCCAGTGGCAGATATCTGGCGGCACATACCTCGAAGCTGTACTTAGCCGGCGACCCCAGCGAACATTCTTTGTCGTGCATACCTAATGGCACATAGCCTGTAAGACATATTCAGCGGCACGTACCCATAGGCACTTACCCAGTGGTACAGTAGCACATACTTAATGGCACATACATGGTGCATGTAAACAGCGGCAGATGCCCAGTGGTCGCTGCGACAAATATCTTACAGCGAATGACTCGAGGGTCGTCGTCTTCTTCCACAGCTGGCTCGTTGGCGCCCCTAGGCCCTACTGCGCGAACGCGCTCGTACCACTGCTCCAACGTTGGTCGTCGTCATCGTCTTCTTCCCCAGCTGGATACGTTGCCGCTCGTCATTCCAGCGTAGAATGCCACTTCTCATCTATCTTCGTAACGGGGAGGCTGCGTTTACGGGGGATATGAGCCACTGCTTAAGAGAGTATGAGCCATTGCCTTCCGTGACGGACAGGTTTAATCTCGAAGCACAAGGCTGTGATTTTGAAGCGTAAACGGCGTCATCTGCCGTCAACTGAAGAACAAGCAATGCAAGATTCAATGTCTCCAGACAAAGCACTGCAAGCGGAGAAGGCGCACCGAGCAGCGCAGACACAGGAGACGGAAAGACGGAAGGAAGCAGGAACAGACGGAAAGACAGTGAGAATAGCCAGTTCTCAGAGAAGCTGGCTATACTGTGCTGGAGAAAGGGGGAATAAAAGATAATAGACAACAGATGTCAAAAAAAAGAAAAGAAGAGCAAAAAGGAAACCGGGAAAGGAAAGGAGAACACGGCAATGCTTAAAGTCTCTAAGGCCAGTTATCTGCAATAAGCGCAGAACGCTTTCAAACCCTTCGGTGCAGAGCACGGTCTCGGCCAGTGTCTCGGGACCCTTTCCTCCTACAAAGGGCGCTTTTCAAGACTGCCTACTACTCTTTAAAGTTCTTTTATGGGCGCACTGAAGCGGAGACACTCACAGAGAAGGCAGGCGATTGTTGTCTAGCGCCCACAGGTATCGCATGTATAGCTGTTGGTAATTCCGATCCGAAATGAGTAAGCATCCTTGAAGGCCACGCCAAGCTGCAAGTGGCATTGAAGTGTCTCTTCAGCTCTAGATAGTCCTGACGGAAAACATAGGCGTAGATTCGGATCCATGTTGTGGACACCAGCATTGGGAAATTACGTCGAGTTCCACTGTAAAACTGTAGGTTAAGCTGTGAGCGAACGTCTGCGTCTGCTCTAGATAACCGTATAGCTACACAGTGGAGGCCATCGTGAGTAGATTGGGCGTCCTCATCTGCACGCTCGTTTCCGTAGATACTGAAATGGCCTGGTCTCCAGTAACAGATTATGATGTGTGTGTTCTCTATTGTGTGATGATGAAAAAATCTTATGGCAGCGACAACATGTTCATTTGGACCATGTCGAAATTGCGACATGATGCACTGGAGAACGGCCTTGGAGAAAATTGAACATGTCTATAATGGTTCTTCAAATATGAATTCTAGAGCCGCACTGAGGGCAGCGAGTTCTGCCGACCTCGATGATGTAAAATGCGATGTTTTCTGTTTTCTGGTGACGGAATTCGCGGGAATAACACTGTTCCTTTCGAGCTTGCAGAAGAAACTGAACCATTCCTCTAAATGCGAAGATAATAGACGACAACTCAAGATCAAACGGTAGAAGAGACGACACAAGACCAAGAAGACAGGAGGTTAACCGAGGACACCGATTTTATTAATCATATCATTAGAAGCCCACAAACAAAGGCAACAGAGGACAACACGGGGGTCATTACTGGTACTTAGTAATTGAATTAAAGAAATAATAAATTAGTAGAAACGCAAGTGGATGAAAAAACAACTTGCCGCAGGTGGGCAACGATGCAACGTCTTCGCATTACGCGTGTGATGCTCTACCAATTGAGCTACGGCGGTGCCGTTTTCCCAACCACTCCCTGGGGTATTATTTATGTGTTGCTACTAGAAGTAATCCTGGTAGTTCCAGCCAGCGCCACCATTCACAAGCCTCGGCGGCGTATGAGGAACATTGTTTCTGCCACAGGCGTCATGAGTACGTGATCTTTTGCGTGAAGGCAACTCGTCAATAAGCCTACACGTACTACGTGAACGCATCAATAGTGACGGATTCGAGACCCTCGTTATGTAATGAATGAGAAGAAAGTATGTCAACCGAGGGCTACGATTTCTTTAATCATATCATAAGAAGCCAACAAACAAACACACCAGAAGACAACACGGGGTAAATTACTTGTAATAACTAATTGAATTAAAGAAATGACAAATTAATGGCAATGAAAGTGGATGAAGAAACAATTTGCCGCAGGTAGGGAACGATCCCACGTCTTCGCATTAGTTGCCTTCACCCAAACGTTCACTTACTCGTGACGCCTGCAGCAGAAAAAAAACGTTCCACATCCGCCGCTAAGGTTTGTGAGTGGTGGCGCTGGCTAAAACTCCCAGGGCTAGTTCAAGTAGCAACACATAAATACCCCAGAAAGTAGATGGGGAAACGGCGCCGTGGTTGCTCAATTGCTAGAGCATCGCACGCATAATGCGAAGATGTGTGGGATCGTTGCCAACCTGAGGCAAGTTGTTTTTTCATCCACTTTCATTTTCAGCAATTTAACATTTCCTTAATTCAGTTAGTAAGCACAAGTAGTTTCCCATGTGTTGTACTCTGGTGTCTTTGCTTGTTTGCATCGTATGATAACAGAAGACCAAGCAAATAGAATATTACACACAAAATGAATAAAAAAGCAATCAATGGTTTTTCATTTCACACCAAACCTTGCTGTAATTACTGGCACGCAAAGAACGGGTGAAAGAACTTGCACGCGAGAAAGAAAAGCACCGCAAAACACAGACAGAAACTACCATGCAAAAAAAGAAAAAAAATAGTGGGAGAACCGAAAAAAAAAAGAAAAGCGCTCCCAAAGCATGGTCACCACGCGAAGCACGCAAAAGCAAAAATGAGGTGCAAGAAAGGGGAAACAAAATATTTACAAAATAAACTGCTTGCTAAGATTGACTTGCATGGTGTAACACTCGGTGTAACTACCGGTGTAATACTCGGTGTAACACTCGGTGAACAGATTCGTTGTTCGACTATCTTCACGGACTGGAAGGGGCGGTGATTTTTTTTTAGACTGCACATTCTTCAGGATCAGCCCACGAGTACAGCAGGGCAGACCACAAGAGCTGGGTTAACTCAGAAAAGAATGCTTCGCAATCATCAAATGCACTATAAACTGGGCATTGTTATAGTCAACGGCCGTGTCATTCTGATAAACGTAAAATTAAAACGCGCAGGCGCTTATAGGTGCAACATCTTTCATCTTGGCGCCGCGAACCCGTTTGCTTTGATCACCGGATGACAAGCCGTTTCTTATGGGAAATGTAACAACAGTGACAAGCGCAGTTTCTGAAGCTAACTGGGCAGTTGTCAAAGCTGGTTTACTGCGTCTCGTATTTTATTGCGGCAAATATTCAACACAATGAACGTGATGTCGTCAGAAATTCTATTTGAACACAGCTGCACTTATCCTCTTCTATTCATCACACGTTTTCCCTAATATTGAAAATGACACTGCCGTATTTTTTCGGTTTACTCTATGGTGTATCATATGTTCTAGTACACTCAATATGCAGAATGATCTCTTCTTAGCGGTTTCTTCATCATGAGCTGCTTTACGCGTGGGAACTGGAAAACTGAAACTCTGATGATTTTATAGAGAAGTTCGCTGATTCTCCACTGTTCGTTAAGGAGCGTGCATATGTAACAAGTGCATCATTCTTGACGCCAGCACGAGACCAAACACCACTAGGAGTTTACATAACTTAAATGTGAATGTTAAGATGAAGATGATGTGCGCGGTGTTCAGGTGCTCCCAGTAGCTTTTTGAGTGATGGAAATGAAAAGAGTTTACGAACTTTAGAGCTCATATGCGGTTGAAGGCACGAGACACTCTTCTTTTTAAGTGGTTGTTTTTCAACTCTTTAAGCCCTATGCTTTCATACTCCCTGTTTGCTTGGAAAGATGAACGGTTGTCAAACATGCCTTTTCAGAAAGTGTCGTCAGTGTCGGGCGTAAGTATTGTTTGTATTACCGCACATACATATTTCTTAGCAAAAACTGTCCCGACCACTTATGTGCGAAGCATAAAAGCGACTTTAAATCAATGTTTTTTTCAGAATATGCAATTGTCAAGAAGAAAACGATGGAAGCAATTAGGGACAATAATTTGCAGGAGTTAATAAAATGTTTTGAACGATGGATAAAGTCGTTAGATAGGTTCACTGCGTTTCTCGGGGAGTACTATGAAGCTGATTGACGTTTTGGAGTGAATTTGGTTGAAAAATATGCGAAATAAGAACAAATTATTTTATTGGGTTTCCTCCCTCCAATAGGCGAGGTCGTGGTTTGCCTACAAGGGCTAATTCTTACATGAACAGTAGCGCCCAAGACATTGTGCACGGAGCGCTTCCTCGGATGTAGCTCCGTAGCTATAGCTTTGTGCGCGTCCTACGGACGTGTGTTTGTTTCTCACTAGCAGTACATTGAGCGCCTTGCATTTTCATTTTATATCCCTTTTTATTAGGACTATCAAACTTATAAAAAATTTACCTCCGAATTGATGAATTATATACATTTCTAATATAATAGCTATTACAGCGGAGCTGCTTGTGCGGACCCTGCGCCATCGTTGTCCGGCTTTGCTAAAGAGAGGCCACGCGACCTAGCGGGAGAGAAAAAGAAGCACTCAACAGGGAGAAAGGGGTTGCGCGACCCCTTTCCTCCTGTGAGAATGCTATTTTATATGCGAATCTTATACGGTTTTCACACGTTGAATTTTCGGCGATTGAGCACAGATCGGCATGGAATTTATCAACAATTGATTCCGCCCCGCCGCGAAAGAACCAAACTTTGTGCCAGCGGTTTGCGACTAACGAACAGTGCCCCGCGATTGAAATGCGATACTAGGAGAGCGTGGCTGCCGGCAGCCACGTCAGTCGTCAAACCAATCCAACAAATCCGCCGAACCTTGCTCTCATTACTGGCCCGCAAAAAGGGGCGGAGCAACTTACACGCGAAAAAAAAAAGCACCGGAGCACAAGCAATAACCTCACGATAAAAAAAAGGAACACTGGGAGAATATCAAGAAAAAAAAAAACAATCGTAACGATGGTCACCACGCGAAGAACGCGAAAGCGAAAATGAGGTAAGAAAATGGTGAAACAAAAGATTTACAATCTACACTGCTTGCGATGTTTGACTTGCATGGCGTAACACTAGGTGCAACTGATTCAGCTGCGCTGTTCGACAGTCTTCCCGGACTGGAAGGGGCGGCGATTTTTGTAAAGCGAACTTTTCTTTGCCTCTACTTTCGATGTTCGAACTGCTGCTGCTGCTCCTGTTGCTCTTGCTGCTGGTGCTGCTGCTGCCTGGCAAACCGCGTCGGGGGATGCTTCAGGGCGTGGGCATACACGACAGGGGCGCTGCCGAGAGGAAAGGCGACTGGAGATACTCGTTTGGACCTTCGCGCCGCTTAGAATATGCATGAAGACCTCTGGAGCTGCCTGGGTGCCACCACATTAGCCTCTTGACAGGTGTATCATTCCTTGCCCTACGCAAAAGGATTGCGAAAATCGCAGCGCTTACCTTCTTATTAACGTGCAAATCGAAGGGGAGCCTAGATAGAATGCCACAGTGTAGGGTGGAGAGGAGGCAAAGAATGGGTAGAACAGATGCAGTCCCGAAACGGGTGATAACAGCCTTGCCACTCCGCACTCAGAGTTCCCATATGAGGGCAGAGGGGGGGGGGGGGGGGGAGCGTGGAGAAAACGTGATGTCAGGACACAGTAGAGGTTGCGGGCAAGCGCGATAAATTTAAGCTCAAGGCACGGTACGGTACGCTTCTGCTATCTCTAGAAAATAAACACCACGCAAATTTGTCAGGCTGACAACTTATGCAGGGTGTGCAGAAGCAGAGCCGCATTAAAACGCCCCGTACTGTCTAGGGCAACACTACGCAAGCGTCACATGTCAAATCATCACTTCTGTGCCCACCGCGGTAGCTTTGCGGCTATGGCATTGCTCGAAGTCGCGGGTTCGATACTGCCCGCGGCAGCCACATTTTGACGAATGCTAAATAAAACAGCTCGTGCACTTACATTTAGGGAGTTGTTAAAGAACACCACGGTGTCAAAATTAATGTGGAGCCCGCGACTATGGCGTGCCTCATAATCCGATGCTGGTTCTGGTACGTACCGCCCTACAGTTCAATTGAATTGAATAATTCTGCCATGATGCGATGTGCCAAGTGAGACAATGAATTGGCTCAACCCTCTCTGAGGTTGTGAAGTGTGCCGCACAACACGCCTCCCCCTGTGTGTTCTTTGTACTGCGCAGATAAATGTATCCCGGCCACGGCGGCAGCATTTCGATGGGGGCGAAATGCGAAAACACCCGTGTACTTAGATTTAGGTGCACGCTAAAGAACCCCAGGTGGTCGAAATTTCCGGAGTCCTCCACTACGGCGTGCCTC
Organism: Dermacentor andersoni; assembly: GCF_023375885.2. Lineage (NCBI taxonomy): Eukaryota > Metazoa > Arthropoda > Arachnida > Ixodida > Ixodidae > Dermacentor > Dermacentor andersoni. The sequence goes on along the minus strand of NC_092819.1, from coordinate 114,779,607 downwards.
ATAATCAGAAAGTGGTTTTGGCACGTAAAACCCCATAATTTAATTTTTTTTTTGCGCAGAGAAAGGTGGTTCACGCATGATAACGTTCAACATCAACTTACCACTCTCGGGTCATACTAACCCTTGAAGAAATTGTGCATTCCTCATCACGATCACCGCTAATTATCGTTAATCAAAGCAGATAGCACAGAAAGTTTCGCTTACATCGATTGCCACAATGCGTGAAATCGGCATAATTTTTTCGCCCACATTTTCATGTAATGAAATAGATATTTTTCGGTAGAATTTTGGTATACACGTAATCGCCCCCTAGTATGAAATGATATATGTCAAAACGGGTGCTGCGAATACCGTGATACAATAGCAAGATGGGTTTTATTTATGGTCACAAGTTGTACGTTGGGCTTGTTGGTATAGCATGATGGAGGACAACAGAAGGACAGAAGCTTCACATACATTCGGCGCTAAATATCATAAGGCTTTGAAGAATTGTTTTACAAGTTTGGTTAAGTAGTGTATGAAATTTCTAATAATCGATTGAGAAACTACATGTACTGCTCTTGGCTTCTTTCAGGTTCATGCACAAGCTGATGGAGCCACATCAATGCGATAAGGAATGCAAAGCCCGAGAGATATGTTACATACAAGCCGCCACGACGACTGGTATACGAGAATGCATGATAAGCATGGGCTTTAGCCCCGCTTGAGCCATCGGGGACATATCTGCTGGTAGATACTTACATGAAACAGTGTTCTGGCTCGACAACAACACCACACGGACGAAGTCATCTAGCACCCACCTTCCATCATGAGACGCATACATCATCACATTCAAGAGTTCACATTATATATACAAGTAGTGCGATGTATCGCATTGGCTTACATTACCATATTTGTGTACTTTTTGTTTAAGTTTGCAAGTCTAAAAAACAGCACATGTTTCTGTAAAGGTAATCTCCTGTTTCAACGTGCTTACTGTGGCGCCAACGTTTGTTCCAGTAATTATAAGCCCGTATAAGGAATGACTGCAGCCTGTATAATTAATTATTCACTTATTTGACAATATTCGATGCGACTGCAACAAACTGAAGTGTTTTCAATGAGCTAACCCGTACAACGTTCTGTCCTTTGTCCTCCAAATCCTCCAGCTGAATAAAACAGCACATCGCAATGTTTATGAGCGACCAATTTAGATGAGGCAATATCTATTGACAATTTCTTTTACTTCTGTACGTTTAGCCGGATTGTTCACCCTGATTTCCTGTTCTCGCTTCACTCTGTACCTCTAAACACGAGAAACAGCGAAATATCCATTTAGCGTTAATATTCTGGAAGCACTCCATTAGGGCGCTTGACAACGATCCGTGTGGTAATGTGAATTCAACAAGGAAATCATATTTACCATACCTGCTCATTATTATTACGGAGTCGTTTGCAATTTGTTCTATTGTTGCAAATATTTATGTTCGAAGACCTGCGTATGGAATGAAATACACTAAAGCAGGCACCAAGGGTTGCGTCTAGACACCGTGCAAAATGGACTTACTTAAGGCTGCTCGGAAAAGTGAAACTAGTGCAGCAGTGGTTATGCACGCCTCACTTGTAAGCAGCGGCGAAAGTGATGCCATTCGAGCTTCCGAGGACATGGTGTGCCTGTGCTCAGATACATCTATCTCTAAAGCATGCTGACCCTGCACTGCTAAATTTCCATTTCGGTCGCAATGACTAGGAGTTCACAAATGACTGCGCCGAGAATAAAAGCTCTAGCGTACTCAAATGCAAAACCTCCACTATGAGCAATTGTCGTAAGACTAAAAGTACTGAAAAGCTGTATGCCTTGCTTACCACCACAATATACAGTATTAGCTTGAAGTTTATTAGGCGTTCTAATAAAGTAACATGTTGTAAGAGTTCAAGCTTGTCCTGACGCTAGTAAAATGAAGAACACAACAAAGAGCAACAATTGACATAGGCATTTAACAGAAATGGCAACTGAATTGAAAACTTTACATCGTAATAAGGTACAAGAAAGAGTTACCGTATGTATAAAGTTCAAGGTGTGCATGCTAACATACACACAAAAATTCAACATATTCAGAAAATCTCAGTTTGTGCTTACATTAAATGATAGCACTTCGCAATAATTCATAGACTATTCATAGTATAATGGCTTAATGCGAGATAAATATAACACTAGAACTTAACGAAGAAAAATAAGAGGTAAAAACAACCGAAAATCTGTGCTGCGAAATCCGCCAATGCAAGCAATAAGTAAACTATTCCAAAATACAAGTGATTCAAGAATATCTTTATATCGTGCGAGTGTAAGGCTTCTTAATTTATGGTTTAGGAAATACAAACTAAATCTCTTGTGAAAATCTCGAATGTATCTTGTAAACCTTGTGAAAATGTTTTATTAATTAGTTGTAAATTAAGGATGGAACAAGTTTAAAGCCCTTTATTACCTATAATACAAATAAAGAACGGAAGCTTTATTTTCTGTTGCTGTAAATTTCACCTTGCGGAAAATATAGTTAAAATTTATCAATTGGAAACGGTTGTGATCTTGATGAAACGTATGTGATAATTCTAAGCGTTTCGTTCTGTATGTGTTGTCGATGTTTGATATGTGTATGGTAGTTGTTTCTCAACGAATAAAGAGACTAATGGAGATGAGTGTGAATGAATGGATGACAAAACGATATCACAATGTACCGCACATGTTGCGTTGGTCACTTGTGCTTTTATGATGCAATTTGGCCCTTCCTGAACGCATTAGAATTGCATAGGTTCTATCCACTGCTTTATGGAATGATAAATGAGCCACGGTCGCCAAGTGATGATTCTGTATATATGTCGGTGACAGCAGGTCACATGATGTCCTGCTAATTTTCGAGAAAGAGTGGCCAACGCTTCTTAAATTAATGCCAAGAAGGATGAGTAGGTAGGCAGTTTCCGGTTACCAAGGCAAGCGAGCGTGCGTGAGGAGTGAGCCCCGCCACCGTCAAGGTAAATGTACCAACGCTCGCTTACTATTGCCGATGGCGCCGGCAATTTGTTTACAGTGGTTACCTTGGCCTTATAGGTCACGATATCCATACCGCTTTGTAAGCTTTATTTGCTAAATAGCGTTTCCGCCACTCAAAAGCCTCCCAATGCTGCCTAGTGTGCATGCAAGGGCTACCTCGGACCCTGCGGAGAAGCCAAGTCACTTCATCTGGAGCGTAACGTACGTGGTTGTTAGCAGGTACTTCACAAGCTGGAGGAGTGCCCCAAGCAGTACCCTTTGCGCAAGAGGCATGTTCGTGAGCAACAAATGATACTCAACATCCCTTGTGCCCAGTTGACCTCAACCACCTCAAATACAGGGACGAAGCATCCGAGTATAGCGCTGTCATAGGCCATCGACTACCGTGAACCGCCAATTACCATTTCCTAGTGAAAAGCCGACTGAAATAGGCAAAGGAAATGTCACGCTAATTGTCCGCCTGGTCATACAGATAGAAATAAAGTAGGCGATCAAATCTGTCCCAGTTTTAACAATGCAACGCGACCATCGTCCCCATGCTATGTCACGGCCACACAACGGTGATAAGTGGCGACAATGGTGATAGTACGCGCATTTGTGACAAGCACTGTTCGGTGCAAGCGATGTCTGTTACGCTCTCCCCTTCTAGCTCGACTCACACGAGCGGAGACATTGCTGCGTTAGTGCGCAGAGGATCGCGAAGTGCTTTCAACGCCACAAATCCCGCCTTTAGCAAATTGCCTGCGCGGACCTACGGTGTAGTGCAATTGTGTGCCCGCTAGCCACGTCCCACTCGACGTGGATGGAATAAGCGACTCGCCCAATTTCGTGGATCCCGCTTCCGGAATGCATGTGCTCTCGCTTTTATTTCTGACGAATTCCTGACAATACCTCATGCACGCTTATAAAGCTTTTTCCTATTTCGTTCTTCCCTAGCGCAAGCATTGCTTCAGTAATAGAAAAGGAGGCTCATAACACGTGCCACATCCCAATCGTTAACGTGTTCGGCTTCACATAAGTTTTACAGCGAAGCTGTAGAGGGCTAGTTCCCCCAGGATCATGCCCATGTGTTTACAGTCTAACACCTTTATAACGAAAAGCTTGGGGCCTCCAGAGGCTTTCGTTATACAGGTTACTTCGTTGTAAAGTTCGTGCACCGTGTCACACGCAATAAAGCAAGCTAAGCATGTTCAGAAAAGAAAACCTTTATGTAACATGAATTAAAGAGGTACTTAATGAAAGAAGTCGGTTATTTTCTTCTGAAAACGCCGTCCGATGCTAGGTACAACAGCACCTGATCTTATCACATCGAGTGTCAAGGCATGATCCATTGCAAAACCCGGGAGCGACGCAAGGTACATCTGTAGAGCGTCGAATGCCGCTATTGCCTCGCTCGTCATCAGTATTATCGTTTCCCCTGCAGGCACTTCATCACTGCTATCTTCGTCGGCCTTTGCCTCCTTCCGGTTCTTGATGGCTTCTACGATGTCGGCAGTCGTCAGTTCCGAGCAGATCATCACCTCGTGGTCCACCATGACGTATTCGTCAGCCGTCACTCCCGCTACTGCATTGCAAGAAGCAGCTTACGAGTTGAGAGATTCGTGGAGTTCTGCAGCAAGACTGGAACAGTTGTCGTCATCGGTGCGGAAGTCAGGTGCATCGCTAGCCTTCTGCCAGCAATTACGCACGACTCGTGGCGTGGTCCACCAAGCACACGTAGTCATTTCAATTACTTGGCGAACGCTTATTTTTGTTGGCAGCTCCACTTTGTGTGCCAAGTTTAGTAAAATTCTCTGCAGCATTCTTGTGTGGTAGTGTGCCTTGGCAGACCTTGATCTAACGGCCTTCATCTAACGCCTTGATCTAACGTCTGCAACAAGAAAGTGCAATTTGGTGGCAAAAAAATTACACTCACGTGCTCTAGCATTGGAAGCTTGTTGTGTGCGGCAAAGTTGTCAACAACAATGGCCATCCTGCGGTTCTGCAGCTGGATCATTTTCTTCACTTGCAAATGTCAGGCTTGAAACAAGTCCACGGTCATCCGGGCTTTTTTATTCGCCACATGATAATGCGGAAGGCTACGCGCGCCTTTGAAATAAAGCGGTTTCGCAGACCATCCGACCACAAGTGGCTTCAGCTTTCCTGCACCAGCAGCGTTACAACAAAACAGCACTGTCAAGCTGTGCTTCAACTTCTTGCAGCCTTTGTAAGTGTCTGTCTTCTCGGAGAATGTTTTCTCAGGGAGCAGCTCAGAGAAAATGGCTGTTTCGTCAGTGTTAAAGATATCTGCCGGTCTGTATTCCTGCAGCACCGTGAGCAGCTCGGACTTATGCCAGCTGTTGGCAAGATCGTTCAACGCATCGGCTTCTTCTCCCGCTGCGGTTTTAAAAACGATGTCATGGCGTTGTTTGAAACTCCTCAGCCAACCACTGGTTGCCTTGAACGTCTCTTCAACAGCGAACACCCAACCAAGCTCCCTGGCCTTCTCACAGAACAAATGTCAGCTGACAGGAACCCTGTTCGTGCATATGTCTGCGAACCACGTGTAGACGGTGGCGTCAACATCATTGAAAGTGGACGCTCGAATCCTTTTCTTAGACAGATCCATCTCACCTGTAACCTGCGCTTGTATCTTGTCCTAACTCTCCATAAGTGGGCCGATCCCGAATATTGTGCAATATTGAACCGACCCAGGCGGAGGTGACGCCGCCGTTAAGCATTCCCCATACTTGGACCGATCCCGAAGATAGTGCAATACCGGGCCGATCCGCGGCGAAGGTGAAGCAGGTGTTAGAGACTCCGCGTAAATGCGCGATCCCGAAAATAATGCAAAGCCGGACCGACCCGCGGCGGCGTCGCACTTCGCCATTGAGAGGTCCGCGTACACACCTTCGCTGGTCATCTATTTTCACACAGTGGAAGGGCACAGCGTTTAAGCAGCGGATCATTTTAAGCTTTCGTTCCACCGTGGAGCGTTAACAGAAAACTCAGCACAGGTGTGGGCCGCCTCGCGTTGCCTAGCAACCACCTGCGAGAGCACCGAGCCAGGTAATGTCCTCGAAACCCACGCGCGTAGGGTGGAGTCGTGACGTCACAGGCGAGTAAAAGCTGAGACGGCGCGTCGGTACACCTCTGGCCTCATATACTCCGTGTGTACGTACTGCTGCCATAGGAAGACAGAAGAAAGTCCGGATGCCCGAAGAAGAAGCGGCTTACCAGGAAGAGCGCCATACTGCCAAGGGAGAAGCGATGTGTCGCCGTCGAGCTGCTCCGGAACACCGCGCCGAAGCTGCGGCTCAGAGGAGGTGACGCTGAATCAAGGATCCCGAGTTTTAGTCCAGGGAAGCGAGGGTCGGCACCTGAACAGTCGGTGTCACCAAACAAGAGATACCGGCCTGCGTCTGCTCGAAAACTTCCAGCGCCGAGGCTGCCGAGACATGGGAGCCGCGAACGGCCGATTCCAGCGTGAATTTCTGGGCATACAGTTTGGCCACGGCTGTCGCGTCTGTGACCTACAAGGAAGCTCGCCGTGCGGCTCAGCGGGACTAGGATCGACAAAGAAGAGCCAATCCTGCCCATCGCGCCGAGGCCGCCACCGATAAACGCCGTCGCCGAGCCGAGGATACCGAGTTTCGGCCCAGAGACAACGAACGCTGCCGACTGAATGCTCGGCGCCGCCGGGAATTAGTTTCGGACCTGCGTGTCACCGAGAACTTCCAACACCAAAACCGCAAATCAATTGGAGAGGCATTCTATAAATTTCGCTTCCGGCTTAAGTGTGTGTTCATGGGATGGACCAGCTCACTTCCCAATTTAAATGGCAAATCCTAGAAGGTCAGCGGTCATCATAGTCTTTATTGTGAAGCGACGACACACAGCAAGCTTGCTGAGTCATGTTACAGTAAGGCTAGTCGTGGCGCTGATGTTCACGAACTGGCAGTATCCACGAAGGGCGAGGCGCAGCGTGTGACAGGAAAATCTGCCGTTTCGTTTTAAGTCCTCCGACAGTATTCCAACCCAATGCAGCGGCAACTATGCCAGGATGTTACGTACTTGGGTAGCGCCAAAATGTCTTGCACTTTCAGACGCTTTACAACGCCATGTAGGACCTTTAATGACGACAGAGGCGCGCCTGCGCCGCGCGTAAGGAGCGGTGCCACTCAATATACAAAACTTGCAAATTGTGAATACTCATACTGCGCATGACTTTTTATTATTTTTATGAGCCAGTTGTCTTGCGAATACAGAAGATGACTAAGTGAAGATAGGACAAGAGGAGGACGAAGTGATGTCAATCTTCCTGCATCTTTGTTGGTGAAGCCCCACTTTTAGCCTCCTTCTACATAGAGTCAAAAATATTTTCTGTAGTTCTCGCCATACCATCTTGAAGGAGTTTTGGAGTACATCACGAGAGCATCACGGAACTTCGCAGCGGTTATCTTGTGGACCATTCGAACATGACGACTCAGAAGACCGTTGATTGGGCTTAGGCTACCACATCCCCGATTATCTCGACCCCCCTCCGAGACCCTACCTTCTCGGACACTGGCACCACGGACATCCAAATCTGACTAATTGAATATGCGCGAATGAACGAGAACAACTGGTGAGACCCGACTAGAATATTGGCTAGCATCATATATTACTTCACGGGAAGTAATATATGTGTGTTACTCTGCGTGGCGCACAGTATTTTTCTTCTGCAGACCTTCGGTGTGGCTACTGGCAAATCGCCGTCGACAAAAAGTAAAGGCAGAAGACCATCTTTATCACGCGCAATATGCTCTTCTTGTACAAACTTGTGCTATTTGCCTTGTGCAACTTTCGGAAGCCAGCTGAGCGCCAGCGAGCCGCCAAGAAGGACCTTTAATGACGGGCCCAAACATCGACTGAACCGTACGTTCTGTACATTCAAGATGCATTAGCATTCTGTCGGCGGGACGACGACAAGATCCTCGAACCTGACAAAGTCAGCCACATTCCTAAACGTAGTGCTGACTACGCTTTTAATTTACTCAGATACAAGGACTGCTTCCCCTCCGTCGACACTGTAAAAGAGTGCCAATGTTGTGAAAAAGCAACAAGCTTCCCAAGAAGTGGTTGGGCTCCCTAATACATCCGCTGCCTTATCGTTTAACACGCCCCGCTATCTGGTACCGTAAGCTTCCTGCGTTTTGTCCAGCGTGAGATTGAGGCTGCGTCTCCATCGGTTTCTCAAGTCCGTACTTATGATCAGTCCCACCCGGTAGTCGCTTTGGTCCAAGCGGTCGGACGCGAAGCGCTGGCAAACGCAGACATCCGTTCCAACTTTACTGTAAGTAGCGCTACGGTAGGCAATTTCTTCAGATTCCCCAATCCCAATCGACCTATTCGAGAAACCACAACGGAAAGCATTGGCGCACAAGCGCCCACAAGCTGACTTGCTTTAACTGGAATCGGACAGGTCATATTTCCCATCATTTTCACCTTCGTAAGATTTCGTCTCCTCGTTCCGCGTACACTTACCACCCGGAAGACAGCCGGCTCCCGTCCTTTCATGCCCTCAGTGACCCACAGCGCTATGATGTTCCTGTGCCGACTACACGCTACGAGCACCATTGGCCGTCCCCACAGCATGGGCTTATCGCTCACCGACTGCCCATCACTCTCCGTCGTCATTACCTAGCCGTTGCTCGACGGAAAGCTGACCAGTTCAGCTTTACAACTGCCTGCCGAGCTCTGCCGCTCAATAAAATGCTTTCAATAGACGAGCAAATGATCCCGTTTTCGGGAAGGTGTGCATTCAGGCAATAGCCACGCGGTGTGGTAGTTTAGTGATTAGGGGGCTAGGCTGCTGAGCACGAGGTCGAGGGATCGAACCTCAACCACGGCGGTCGCATTTCAATGGGGGCGAAATGCGAAAACACCCGTGCATTTAGATTTAGGTGCAAGTCAACAAACCCCAGGTGGTCGAAATTTCCGGAGTCCTCAACTGCGGCGTACCTCATAATCAGAAAGTAGTTTTGGCGCATAGAACCCCGTATATTTTTTTTTTCAGGCAATATCTCCCTTTGAAACCAAATCCACTTGCTCTTAACAATTTTGTTTCAGCCTTCCCTGACGGCCTAGTCCTCGACTTTCTTGTTTACACAGGGAAGGATACTGTGCTCTCTAATGATTTGAAATCGTATGGCTTTGGTGGAGGAGATGTCAAAAAGTTCGCAACAAGCTTAACGGTTAACAAGGCCCATGTGTTCACTGACACGTATGTTACAGGCGTCCTGCTTGCGGACTACCATCTGAAAAGGAAAGCGTTTCTGACTGGGACAGTCAATGCAAACCTCACTGAGGGTGCAGTTGCAAATCTGCCAAGTGGTAAATCAATAAACGGGGCGACGATGCTTGCCTCCTGTGGGAAGAAGGAAAAGTACGGTCTAGTAAAATGGAAAGATAACGCGGGAGCTATTCCTATGTCAAGTGATACTGGCTGTAATCCCGTGGGTACGTGCTAGTGGTGGTGCAAGGCAGGTAAAATAAAAAGGTGCCAGTTCCCAGGCCAGCTATTGTTGCAGACTACAACAGATGCATGGGCGGTGTGGACTTGGTCGACAGATACGTCTCGTACAACTGAATAAAAATAAAAACAAGAAAATAGACGGCAAGGTTTTTCACTCACTTTCTAGACCTTTCCGTGAGCAATGCATGTATTGAATATAACGTGTCATCCAAGCCATCGACATACCACAAAATGAAGCGCTTTCCCAGCTAAAGTTCAAGCAAGACATTGCAGAAACATAAGTTAGGGGTACTCTTCATGAAGAAACAAGAGAAGAAATCACACGCCCACCACTGACAACTCAAGGCGGGTGCAACTACCCAACGTTGACGCACGTTTTGATCGGTTTGACTATTTTCCCGAATTCTGCAATCTAAAAAACGCGATGAGGTGCAGAAACGAGAACTGCAAAGGAAAAACAAGAGAGTAAAATGCAGCAAATGTAATGTTTTACTTTGTCTACAAGGGAAGCCCTCTTTTATCAAGTTCCACAATGCTGGCAACTAATGGCCCCATTTTTGGATGCCCTGTTCACAACGCTCGAAATTGATGTCCACACGTTTGGATACTCCTGTGCAAGTTCAAATAACGGTAATTTTTTCAAAGTTTTTTTGATATGAACTATGAACAAGATGTTTACTAAAATTTGAAAAAAGAGTAAGATTTCCTTGACTCCTTATACCGGTAGCGAAGAAGTTAATAAAAATCGGGTGCCTCGATTAAACTGCTTTCTTCTCGTTTGCTACTCGGACTATTGCAGTGCTAACTTCGCGCCACCTTGAAATTTGTAATGGAAAAGTGATCTAAAGTAAATTATTGGAATGCTGGTTATTGGAGTTGCTCATTTAGCCTCCTCCTAGGCATCGCCATTCGTCGAGTAATAACCTTCTTCTCTAGGAACAGCCCAGCCGAACAGGCCGAATAGCTTTCTGTGCTCCAGGTAATGTATGAGGGACCCTGAATCCATTTTGACAATTTTGTACAAATTTACTAAGTAATTACAACAGATTATTCTAATAATATAATGAAGCATTCAAGCGCTCCGCGTAAAGCGTGTAATTTATTTTAAGGTTCTGCAAATACGCATGGCTAGCGGTTGCAGCGGCACCGCTCCCCTTAGTTCTCAATAATTCCCTCAGAATAGGCGTGTAGCGTTCCTAGCTAAAGGACACAATAGACGGAAAGTATTGCTATGGAACGAACTGGCGTCCATCTTGTCTACAATTTTATTCTAACTTCCTTTTGCTCTTCTCCTGAACCCAGGCTCCTCCGCTTCTTCATCTTCAAATCGAAGGCTCATACCGCTTCACCCTTCCAGGATTCTTTTGCTAACCCCTCCTGGGGTAATATTTGAAAACGTTTCCAATCGAAGCACATTCAACTGAGCCACGTTCGCCAATATACCACACAGTCTTCAATATTCCTTTCTGAGTGGCTGTCTATGTCACAGAGTAAGGACCATAAAATTTGGCAGTGGATTCTCTTAGTCGTCGTCGTCGTCATCACCATCATCATCACCATCATCATCATCATCATCATCATCATCATCATCATCATCATCATCATCAGCCTGGTTACGCCCACTGCAGGGCAAAGGCCTCTCCCATACTTCAACTACCCCGGTCATGTACTAATTGTGGCCATGTTGTCCCTGCAAACTTCTTAATCTCATCCGCCCACCTTTCTGCCGCCCTCTGCTACGCTTCACTTCCCTTGGAATCCATTCAGTAACTCTTAATGACCATCGGTTCTCTTCCCTCCTCATTACGTGTCCTGCCCATGTCCACTTCTTTTTCTTGATTTCAACTAAGATATTAACTCGCGTTTGTTCCCTCACCCAATCTGCTCTTTTCTTATCCCTTAACGTTACACCTATCATTCTTCTTTCCATAGCTCGTTGCGTCGTCCTCAATTTAAGTAGAACCCTTTTCGTAAGCCTCCAGGTTTCTGCCCCGTACGTGAGTACTGGTAAGACACAGCTGTTATGAACTTTTCTCTTGAGGGATAATGGCAACCTGCTGTTCATGATCTGAGAATGCCTGCCAAACGCACCCCAGCCCATTCTTATTCTTCTGATTATTTCTGTCTCATGATCCGGATCCGCAGTCACTACCTGTCCTAAGTAGATGTATTCCCTTACTACTTCCAGTGCCTCACTACTTATCGTAAACTGCTTTTAACTTCCGAGACGGTTAAACATTACTTTAGCTTTCTGCTGATTAATCTTTAAACCCACCCTTTGGCTTTGCCTCTCTAGGTCAGTGAGCATGCATTGCAGTTGTTCCCCTGAGTTACAAAGCAAGGCAATATCATCAGCGAATCGCAAGTTACTAAGGTATTCTCCATTAACTTTTATCCCCAATTCTTCCCAATCCAGGTCTGCGAATACCTCCTGTAAACACGCTGTGAATAGCATTGGAGAGATCGTACCTCCCTGCCGGACGCCTTTCTTTATTGGGATTTTGTTGCTTTCTCTGCGGAGGACTGCGGTGGCTGTGGAGCCACTGTAGATATCTTTCAGCATTTTTACACACGGCTCGTCTACACCCTGATTCCGCAATGCCTCCATGACTGCTGAGGTTTCGACTGAATCAAACGCTTTCCCGTAATCAATGAAAGCTATATATATAAAGGTTGGTTATATTCCGCACATTTTTCTATCCCCTGATTGATAGTGTGAATATGGTTTATTGTTGGGTAGGCTTTACGGAATCCTGCCTGCTCCTTTGGTTGACGGAAATCTAAGGTGTTCGTGCTTCTATGTGCAATTACCTTAGTAAATACTTTGTAGGCAACGGACAGTAAGCTGATCGGTCTATAATTTTTCATGTCTTTGGAGTCCCCTTTCTTATGGATTAGGATTATGTTAGCATTTTTCCAAGATTCCGGTACGCTCGAAGTTATGAGGCATGGCGTATACAGGGTGGCCAGTTTCTCTATAACAGTCTGCCCACCATCCTTCTCTTACTCCTTTCCTAACTAGAATGAGGTCGGTGACTTGAATGTCTGGGATATCTCAGCAATGTCTGTCGTCAAATTTTTTTTCCATTCGTTTACGGTACCTCTCCTCCTGCGATTTCTGTTTCCTCTCCTCGGCGATCTTGAGGTTTTCTAACATCCCCAGTTCACGGTCCACCTGAAGAATAGGGGTTTCTCCTGAAGAAGCGAACTGCGGTCTGCCTGCATCCCAAGCCACTGGTGTAGGAGCGATTGTGATGTCTTACAGGGAAACTATCGGGTAACTACAGAGAAACTATCGTACATTCTGATGTATTGTTTCACATCTCGTATAGCAAGCTCTGCAAGCCCATTCGCCACGGAATGGTATGGCGCACAGAATTTCATTGATATATTGTGTTCTCGAGTCCATTTTGCTAGTTTTTCACTCTTGAACGCTGGCCTATTGTTATATACGATTGTCCTGGTTGTCTTAAACATATCATATTCGAGAAGGGCGATGACACTATTCGCATGTTCTTTTGCTGCCTGTACCGCGACCATCCTGGTGCATTCATCTATGGCCAGAAGAAAAGCCTGCGTTTTTCGGACTCCTTCTAGTTTCTTATTTAGCTCGGCGAAATCCAGGTGTATAACTTCAAGAGGCACGTTCGAGTGGCAAGGTATTATCATGGCGTCCGCAGGCGGCTTATATTTCACTTTGTTGACTTGACAAATGTGGCATGAACAAACGCATCGATTGACCTCTTTCTTTCATGTGAGGCCACGTAAATCTCTTGACTAGCTTGTTGTAGCTTCGCCAAAACCCGTCGTGTCCTCCAGATTCTGGGCTATCGTGGTACAAATAAAGCACTCTGGAAACCAGCGTTGGCGGGACATGATAGCGACCTTCCATAAAAATCAATTGTTCAGTGCCTTCCCACAATTTAATTTCATTGATTTCTTCCGATTATTCGTTGTTGGCCTATATCATCAGTCTAGACAATGCATCTGCATCAGTCATAAGGGGTCGAGGTCTGTGGGAGATGGTGAAATCGAACTGCTGCAAGTAGTTCACCCATCTGGCGATACGTCCCTTAGGTTGGGTCATATTCAAGAGATGAGTGAGGGCCTGGTGATCAGTGAACAAAGTAAACTTCGCACCTTCTAGGTACGTAAGGAAGTACTGAATTGCTTTAAGGACTGCAAGAGCTTCCTTTTCAGTAGTGGTGTAGTTGACTTCAGGTGGCTTGAGGGTGTAGCTGTAGTACCTACTACGTGTCGCTTTTCTCGGCCGGATGCTTCTGGACATTTCTGGTACAAGACTGCACCCGTCCCATAGTGTGAGGCGCCGGTATTCAGTTCAAAGGGTAAATTGAAATCTGGTATGCGTAGAACAGTTTCAGCAGAGATTCGGTGCACCAGACCATTGTAGACTCTCTCACATTCCTCATCCCACTCAAATGGAACTTCTTTCTGCGTTAGCCGCGTGAGGCATCTTGTTTTTATGGCAAAGTCTTTCATGAAGGGTCTGAAATGTCCTGCTAATCCCCAAAACACATGCAACGAGTGGACGTTACATGGTTTTACCAGTTGGGATATCCTCTCGACGCAGTCTTGTTTCGTTATTTTGGTAGTCCCATCAAAGGGTCTTCCAAGAAACACAAATTTTCTTTGAAAGAACGCACTTTTCTTAAAGTTAACCTTGAAGTGTGCCTAGCTCAAGGCATTTAATACCTGAGGCAGGTGTTCCTGATGAGCCGCCTCTGTTTTGGAGAAGACGAAAATATCGTCGATGTACGCGTTATAAAAGACACCTAGGAAAGGCTTCAGGAATTCGTTCATAATCTTCTGGAACCAGGCTGGCGAGTTTTTCCAGCCGAAAGGAAGCCGGTTATACTAGTGTGGGTCGAAGGGCGTGATAAAAGCAGTGTACATTTTTGTTTCTTCGGTTAGCGGGATCTGCCAGAAACCTTCGCACAAGTCAATACGTGAAAAAATTCGGCAAACCCCTGTCTCATCTATAATCGTGTCTATCTTCGGCATGGGAGATGGTATACGTTCTGTCTGTCGATTGAGAGCCCCGTTCAGTGCACAGTCTGAAAGTTCCATCTTCTTTCGGTGCAATAGTTATGGGTGAGGCAAAGGGTGACACTGAAGGCAGGAATATATCGGCGTCTAGCATCTCCTGAAATTCCTTCTTCAACCATATCTTGCGCTCTCTTGACATGTTATGAGGTGATTTTCGTATGACGGTCTTGTCAGTTGGAAAGGCACCTTGTGTGACGTCATCGCTTGTGGATAGCTTCCTATGCATACCAGTTCAGGATAGGTCGTCGCAATATCCTCTGCGCACTTGACAACTCACAGGTTATCTTTTCTATCCGACTGTGTCTCTTGCCTTGATAGTCCGTCCACTAAAACTTCATCGTCCCAGTATACGTTGATATTTAGTTTCTTTATATCTGGTCTGGATAGAAGAAAGTCGTACGTCACCCCCTCTATCACCAGTACTTCACTCTCTATTTCATGACCTTGGAACTCAATGTTTACTGAGGCCCCCTGATTATGCATTGTCACTTTTCCATCGTAACCTTGTACACGTAGTAATCTTCTACTATGTAGGTGACTTACATCTACCAGCTTGGCATTTATTATAGACACAGAAGCACCGCTGTTAACCAAAGCCATCATATGTCTGTTTCCCTCTTTGCCAGAAATGTGAAGTAGGCTAGAGCAAGTTAAATAAACAGTCTCAGTTGTGATCATTGGGTCGGACTGATCCCCGTTGTTTATCACTTTTTTTTGTTGTTGTCGGAGACTCTTCAGCGTCCGAAAGTAGGGGGACAGGGTCGCTGTCGACGATATTCACCCGACCTTGGGAGCGCGCCAACCCAAGTTCTCTGTGCCGCCTGCAAGGCAGCGCGTTTCTCGCTGATTACGGCTTGACCAATCCACGCCGGATCTTGTAAAGTGTTTGCTTGAGCTAGCGCTTATATTTTCTTCTGAAGTAGATGGTATGTCGTGAAGGCACTCCAGGACCCCATCCATACTTTTAGGTTATCGTATTTGCACTTGCTTCAGGACTTGCGCGTGCAGTCCGTGCATTATTAGTGCTCCTACGGCAGAAGGAGGAAGCATAGGCTCGGCCAGCTTTAAAAGGCGGCGTTTGTCAAAGAAATAATCGACGAGGGAGCCCTGCTTGAAATTGAAATTAAGCGCGGCGTCCAATCTTTGCACTGCGTTGCTTCGGAATGTCGTCAAGAATTTTGCCTTCCACTGGTTAAAGGATTGGCAGCCTCTTAAATAATGTGCAAATCATACCACTTCCGCGCAACACCGCTTAAGTAACTACGCATGTTAGTAATCTTGTCCTCCGAGTGCCAGTTGTTCTTCCCAGCGTCATATTCATAAAATTCAAGCCAACCTTCTGGACTTGAAGGCATGCCGTCGAACGCATCGGGTTCTACAAGTTTAGTCACCGGCTTCTCAGCGTTTAAAGAGCTTACAAGCGATGTCACCAGTTGGTTTTGTTGAGAAATCTGTTGTTGTTGTAGCCGAAGAGCTTTCAAAACGAGGCTCACCTTCCGTCGACGACTGTGATCCAGAGTCCTTTCGACGCATCGGTTGAAGAACTAATTCGTCGAAGAACGCCAGACGCAAGTTCACTTTCACAGCACCCTTCCGACGTAGTTCAGCAGAGTCCATGGAAGCCTTCTCTAAAACCAGGTTCACGAGTTCTGCCTTGTTGTGTTAGCGAGGTCCTTCCGGCACTGGTTCATCTTCAGCTTGGTATCTCGAAAAGATGATCTTCTCTGCGGAGGTCTCCTCAAGGAAAAATGTCACCCTCATGTTGGAGTCAGTTGTTGGCTGCGCCATTAATTCTTATCCCCCCATTCTTCCTAATCCAGGTCTCTGAATATCTCCTGTAAAAACTCTTTGAATAGAATTGGAGAGATGGTATCTCCCTGCCTGACGCCTTTCTTTATTGGGATTTTGTTGCTTTCTTTATGGAGGACTACGATGGCTGGGGAGCCGCTATAGATATCTTTCAGTATTTTTACATACGGCTCGTCTACACCCTGATTCCGCAATGGCTCCATGACTGCTGAGGTTTCGACTGAATCAAACGCTTTCTCGTGATCAATGAAAGCTATATATGAGGGTTGGTAATATTCCGCACATTTCTCTAGGACCTGATTGATAGTGTGAATATGGTCTATTGTTGAGTAGCCTTTACGGAATCCTGTCTGGTCCTTTGGTTGACGGAAGTATAAGGTGTTCTTGATTCTATTTGCAATTACCTTAGTAAATACTTTGTAGGCAACGGAGAGTAAGCTGATCGCTCTATAATTTGTCAAGTCTTTGGCGTCCCCTTTCTTATGGATTAGGATTATGTTTGTGTTCTTCCAAGATTCTCCTACGCTCGAGGTCATGAGGCATTGCGTATACAAAGTGGCCAGTTTTTCTAGAACAATCTGCCGACTATCTTTCAACAAATTTGCTGTTACATCATGCACCCCAGCTGCCTTCCCCCTTGCATAGCTCCCAAGGCTTTCTTTATTTCTTCCGGTGTTACTTGTGTGATGTCAAATTCCTCTAGACTATTCTCTCTTCCATTATCGTCGTGGGCGCCACTGGTACTATAAAAATCTTTAGAGAACTCTTCAGCCGCTTGAACTATCTCATCCATATTAGCAATGATATTGTCGGCTTTGTGTGTTAACGCATACAGCTTATTCTTGCATATTCCTAGTTTCTTCTTCACTACTCTTAGTCTTCCTCCAGTCCCGAAAGAATGTTCAATTCTATCCGTATTACAGTTCCTTATGTGAGCAGTCTTACGCTTGTTGATTAACTTGGGAAGTTCTGCCAGTTCTGTTCTAGCTCTAGGGTTAAGAGGCTTTCATACGTTGGCGTTTCTTAATCAGATCTTTCGTCTCCTGCGATAGCTTACTGGTATCCTGTCTAATGATGTTACGACCGATTTCTGTTGCACACTATTTAATGATGTCCATATGATTGTCGTTCATTGCTTCAACGATAAGGTCAGCTTACTGAGTTAAAGCCGAATATCTGTTCTGTAGCTTGATCCGGAATTTCTCTATTCTCCCTCTTACCGTTAACTCATTGATTGGCTTCTTATGTACCAGTTCCTTCCGTTTCCTACTTAAGTCTAAGCTAATTCGAGTTCTTAACATCTTGTGGTCACTGCAGTGCGCCTTGCTGAACACGTCCACATCTTGTATCACGCCAGGATTAGCGCAGAGTGTGAGGTCTACTTCATTTCTAGTCTCAGCGTTCGAGCTACACCACGTCAACTTTTGGCTATCCCACTTGCGGAAGAAGGCATTCATTATCCGCATATAATTCTGTTCTGCAAACTCTACTAATAAATCTCCGCTGCTATTCCTTGAACCTATGCCATATTCCCCCACTGACTTGTCTGCAGTCTGCTTCTTGCATATTGTGGCATTGAAGTCGCCCATGAGTATAGCGTATTTTGTTTTGACTTTAACCATCGCCGATTCCACGTCTTCATAGAAGCTTTTGACTTCCTGGTCATCATGACTGGATGTAGGGGCGTAGGCCTGTACGACCTTCAAGTTTTACCTCTTATTATGTTTCACAACAACACCTGCCGCCCTCTCGATAATGCTGTAGAATTCCTGTATGTTACCAGCTATATCCTTAATAATCAAGAATCCGACTCTAGGAAAGGGAACCCAAAACGATAATTTATTAGTGCACTGAAGCTATTCCGGCGCACAACAATTGTCTTCTGCTTGTTTTACGTCGTTCTCGATGTTGATGCGAAGTCCACGGTCAGTATTGGTTTCGAGCTTTTTTCTTTTTTTTTTTGCGAGCAGCGTCGATCGCCCTTGTTACGCTGCGCACTGCAAATCTAGCGATCGGTGACGTGTAGTGTGCTGCGACATCGTCTCTCTCTGCAAGGCAACATGCGAGGGGAGTGGCTGCAAGCGCATCGGGCTGCCGGCGCAAACCTGGCGCAAACGTGCCAGGATTTGCTCGTTTGCGGCCGTCACTTCACGCCGGAGGGTTACTAACAGAATAAAAATTTTTGGCGTGTCCGGTATGCGGTTAACTACAGGGGACTGGGCCTTTTGTCAGATGGGTGAAGACGCAAACGTTAACGGACTGCACGGTGCTACTACTTGGCAGCACAGAGCTTAAGCAGACGAACACAGAACTAATATTACCGTAATCATGAAACTATTTTGCTGCTCGTGTAAATTTTCGGCAGGGGCACAATCGTGAAGACGTTCTTTTTGAAGAAGTTTAAAATTTATAACACTTGATTACAGTATATTATCTCTGATTTTGGCTGGTTATGCTCGGCGCCACCCGGTGGCTGCACCGTGCATGCCGCTCAGGCCGCTCTTGGTTACGCTAACGCATTTTCATCACACAGCGGTAGTAGTATGAAGGAGCTTTCGTTTACGCCTCCACCCATCCGTAAAACTACCCAGCTTGCATGCGGTTACCGAAATACCGGATACGCTCGGCGCTTCGCCAGAACGCTCGTAGCGCAAGCTGGTTGGATAGCTCTCGCTGCAAATTGATGGCAAAGCGGCTAGCGGAGAGGCTGGAAAGTCTTCGCGTACTTGCTCTAACGCAACCGGAAGCAGACGACACTAGGTCACATCTTGACGCAGAAGAAGTGAGGGCGGAGTTTAGCCCGGCGCTCGGAGAACAATTATGCAAAACAGAAGTGAGGCGTGCAGACAGGACACACGAGTAGAGAAGTGGACAACACGAACGCCGACATTTCTCTACTCTTGTGTCCTGTCTGCACGCCTCACTTCTTTTTTGCGTAATGAATCCTTACCAACTAGCTCAGCTTTCTGTCGTTCGGGGAACAAGTTGAGGAGGAAATGCACGGCTAGAGAGGAAGGTAACTTGCAATTGGCCTTACCTCTTTTCATATGAGACGCTTCACTTCAATTTTGACTTCATTTACAGTAGTTGTACCCAGACATTTACAAATGTTTTTTCAAACCATTTCAGAGACCTTTTAGGAAATTGTATGACTAAAAACAAGCTGTAGAAGCAACTTGAGCACGACAAAATTGAGCAAATGCTACAGAAAAATAGGCTGTGGGTGATTTCTTGCAAACAACCAGGTAGCAAAACTTTAGGCATCTAAAGAATAGACAAAGAAAGTGAACGAAAATCAGGCATCTTTATTGAGGCAAACATGTCACTTTGTTTAACTGAATAGTGCAACATGTTTTCTTCCTGTTTATTCACTGTTTCATGAATTCTTGCATATGTGTTGGATATACAGAGGGATGGCAGGACCACAGGCACAATTAAATTCATGAATGCACATGTCGGGTACGTCATCCTCGTATCCTCTTGCCACCCACATGAGGCAATCTGAATAGAAACCATTTGTTCCAGTAAACAGAAGTTTATTACACCTGTGTAGCACTGCCTACAAGCATGCAGAAACATTATTGTTCTTGTCACTAGACTACGTATTTAAGAATGAAGTTGTTGTTACCCAAAGTTGTTCCTCTTAGGACTAAATCAATCAACCGGCAAGGAACATTGTCATGAAATCACTATGCTACAGGAATAATTCCTGACCAAACATTTCTCTATCTTACTCTCTGGCTGAGTTACCGCGTTAGTGTCAAATACATTTTAAAAGTTCTTGCTATTGCCCCTCATAAATGTGCCAAATTACGTGAATACAAGTCATTTAAATTTCATTTGAGTGTTACCTTGGTCAGCTATATTGCAAATGTAAAATGAGCTCGTTTGTTTTTATATGACAACTAATACTTTTTAGCACATGATCTTTGTTTTACGAGTGCAAGAACAGATAAGAAAAATTTTTATGAGTGGATGTGTACACGATAGATGTTCTCGCTAAAAACGTAACAAAGTAAGTGAGAGAAACTAACGACATACTAGTGCCAAGAGCAATACTCGATAGTAGTGCTGTGTTAATTGTCATTTGCGTGATTGATGGAAGTGCAAGCCTAATGAGGCCGCAATTTATTTTCATATCGAACATCACCTCAACAGTTTTAATAATGAGCATGTGTTTTACCCTTTAATACGACCTACGCATCCGCACATGCACGTTAGCAAGTTTTTGTCGTTTGAATGCCCACAGGAAAGTGTTTATTTAGAGCACAGATTTAGAAATAGGAACAAATAGAAAGTCTATTCGCATGCTCAGTGCTCGTTGGTGACTGCACATGAAGTCAGTTTAGCCTGTCAAATCTGACTTCCAGAGTGACGTACACTCCTCCACTCCGTAGGCTCTCGCATTTCATCTGACCTCTGTACATAGGGAATAAATTTGTCGCAAATTTGCTCCAATTTTATGCCTGTTCGCGGCCTCGTGGCGGTTTGAAATTTTCACTAATATTCGAAATATATTCGTATTTATAACTAGTCACTAATGTATTCGAAGATCGTATTTAATATAGCAATGTTCACTTTGATATTCTATAAATTTGAGCGTTCACACGCCTCCACCACGTGGGTTAAAGGATGTGGTGCCACAATGTTTTTTTTTTTTTCTAAAACAACTATATTATAAGGAGAGACTAACGCTGTCGGCAGAAATACATCTCCTACACTTTTCACGCGCAGCAGCTGCCAAATTATACATCCACTTTTCATAAGTTTCTATAGAAAAATCTGTTATAAGTTACTCATCTCTACGTGCCATATTGCCACATCCCTTGTTAATTTCGTATGAAAACGATATAGCTTCTGCCGAACTGTGAGCACCGGTTAAGCGACCAACGCATATGTTACGTTTGGTTCAAGCGTAATTAGGGCGGTAGCGTAAAACCTCTCAGTGATCAGTCTATGGTTAGCTGCTGACTCATTGGTAAGAGTGCCATCTATGTCACAGCTAAAAGGCGAACCTCTTACAGCATGAGCGATAACTAGTCATCGCGGTAATATTACTGCTGAAACACTAATGCGTTTTGGAGAGACTCTGATTTAACCTCTGTAAATAGTCGAGGGGCACTACAACGCAAAGCTATTCCAAACTTTTCTATTTCATTTCGGCAATCCACCCTCCACGATTGGTCGAAGACTTTTTTGAACCACCCTCGCTTCGACTGTCTTTCACGAGACCTCCCGAAAAGCGCGATAGCTCCCCATCTGATATGACGCGTACACACTGAATATGCATGATTTATTGCCACAAAAGAAAAATAGTAATTTCTGATACGACGCCTTTTCGTTATTAGCGTTCGGCTATTGGTCAAAAGTTTTATTACGGCACCCACTTAACCAGCGTGTCACGCGACATCACAAAACCGCGAAAACTCACCGCGTTATAGTGACATGTGCGCGTTAAAGATGCATTGATATGCGGAATAAAACAGAATTTTATTTTCTAAATAGCCGCAGGCTGCCCCGTTCCAAAAGAAATAAAAGATGGCTGCCGCCGGTCACTCGGGCACTGACTATTCGCACCTGCCGGACAGCATGGGTTTATTTGCGCACTGTAGAACTTTTTGCGTAGCCGCGTAGCGTTATCGAGCACTTTCGGCATGCTAAGGACCTCGCTCTGCCAATTCTTCTTTGTTGAGGATCCGTTTTAGCGGCATTCTTAACCTTCAGTTGGATGCCGCCACGATTTTCGGCTCGCCACCTCAAGCCAAGTAAGGAAAAGCGGACCAATCGCAGACGCAGGCACCACACTCTTCATGCAGTTATCGATTTTCAGTGCACTGGCTCGGCCCCATCGAATCTCTTTCCAATAGAGCGTGCTCCTCGCCTCCTTTCAGCAATTAGATAAGACAAGCCGCTATGTGTAGGCAATGCTATTTGTTTTTAAAGCAAACAAAAGAAATCTCCTATAAAAGAGGAGAGCTTTTGATTGGTCTGTTAAGACAACCCTGCGGGTCGCCGCCCAACACTTGCGTCGACGATTACGCAAATGTGATGCCAGGAGATTGGAATAAAAACATATTGGAATAGTTTTACGTTATAGGGCCCCAGAATCGGCTTACGGCGTTTCTGTTACAGCTAATATCATAAAAAGAAGTAGGTAAATAGGTTTAGCCATAGGTTTTTCTTGGGCTAGCTCGTTCCTAGGCAAGCTGAACAATCAGAGCACCAGGGTCCCCTATGGTAATTTTCGTAAGAAGCACTGGGAGATTTTTTGACTTTAGCTATATTTCAAAGCAATTAGAACCAAATGTATTCAATAGAAACATCTTTGAGCCACGCCTGGTTATGCTGAAGGCCATAGAAATTATAAAATTCGGTAGGTGTAGTGCGAGTTCTATAAGTCTTCGGACCGTAGAGGATGTACTCCGTCAGACGTAGGAACAAAGTGCCTGCAACAAAGGGCAACTATCAGCTGCTTATTTACAAGGCCTTCAGGGAACCAGTCCTATGAATGTTTTTTATGTGTCCTTCAAGTTCATCATCGCGTGCCTTCGTGAAAACTTCATCTGAGGAAAGAGAAATAAAAAATTGGAGGACGCTTAAGCTTCGCCTTCAAGAGTGGAACGCGACAGCGTTCCCGTCGACCCGCCAAGGGGTGTAAGACAATGGGCTACGGTGCAGCGACTACGTGCCCCGCATCGGACGCGGTGAACGTCGAGCAACGCAGCGTTCGGCGCGACAACGAAATGTGCGCCTGAGCAAGCGACGCACGCCTGAGGCTTAGAAACAGCTCGTTTCTAAGGCAACACCGCGTTCACTAGAGGCGCTTTTTTACCGCTTTGAAGCATCGAACTCGTGGAGCTCGTGGCTCAGTGTTCAATAAAGAGAAAAAAAAAACTCGTGGCTCAGTGGTAACGTCTCCGTCTCACACTCTGGAGACCCTGGTTCGATTCCCACCCAGCCCATCTTGCAATTTGTCTTTATTCATGAAGTGCCTGCTGGGATTTATCGCTCACGGCCAACGCCGCCGACACCGACTTTTCTGCGACACGAGCTCCTTAACGCTGTCGCGTTAAAAAGAGCACTCATACGTTAACTTTTTGTGGGGAATAGTAGGGCACAAGTCTACAAAATTAGTTTTTGAAGCTTGCCTTCGAATGTGCGATATTTTGTATTTTTTTCCAGCCACGGTACATCACTTTAATTGCTGAACGACTGCTGAAGCTTAGTTCACTCATGGATCTGACAGCAACGGCCACGTTGCTGCAGTGGTATTTAAGGGCACCGAGTTCTTGTTTAGAAAGTGAAATAACCATTGCACACAAGTTTAAATTTTGAATTTATGAACGCTACTGTGTGTATAACATAATTATCGATCACGTCAAATAACTGGCGCTGTTTATTCAGCTTAAGAGCTTCCCTAAATGGAGCCTAACCTAGTTTTTTTTTCGTTACATTGCAATATGGTTGCAACATGCTACGTCGCAATGCTACATTGCAATATGACATCGCACCAAAGCTCTTATTATAGTTGATTGCTCAGGTGACCATAAAATGCCTCCGCAAGAGAGAAAATGTAAGGGCGAAAGCACGATAATAATATCTAATATCTCAGAAGCAAGCGGTGCAGCTATAGCCCGTGTGATTTGATATATGGTAGTGAACACGATTGATCGAAGAACGATTGTGATCACGATTAGAGCTGTCTACCATTATGCCTAGCTGAATAGCATTGGAGAGATCACATCTCCCTGCCTGACGCCCTTATTATTGGGATTTTGTTGCCTTCTTTGTGGAGGACTACGGTGGCTGTGGAGCTGCTATAGATATCTTTGAGTATTTTGACATACAGCTCATCTACAGCCGCATTCCGTAATGCCTGCATGACTGCTGATGTTTCTACTGAATCAAACGCTTTCTAGTAATCTTTGAAAGGTATATATAAGGGTTGGTTATATTCCGCATATTTCTCTATCACCTTATTGGTAGTGTGAATATGGTCTATTGTTGAGGAGCCTTTACGAAATCCTGCCTGGTCCTTTGGTTGACAGAAGTCTAAGGTGTTCCTGATTCTATGTGCGATTACCTTAGTAAATACTTTGAAGGCAATAGACCATACGCTGATCGGTTTATAATTTTTCAAGTATTTGGCTTCCCCATTCTTATGGATTAAGATTATGTTAAAATTCTTGCAAGATTCTGGTACGCTCGAGGTGATAAGGCATCGCGTATACAGGATGGCCAGTTTTTTTAGAACAATCTGTCCACCGTCCTTCAGCAAATCTGCTATACCTCATCCTCCCCAGCTGCCTTCCCCCTTTGCATAGCGCCCAAGGCTTTGTTTACTTCTTCCAGCGTAACTTGTGGGATGTCAAATTCCTCTAAACTATTTCCGCTTCCATAATGATCGTGAGTGCCACTGGTACTGTATAAATCTCTATAGAACTTCTCAGCCACTTTAACTATCTTTTCTATATTAGTAATGATATTGCCAGCTTTGTCTCTTAGCGCGTACATCTGATTCTTGCCTATTCCTATTTCTTTCTTCACTGCTTTTAGACTTCCTCCGTTCCTGAGAGCATGCTCAATTCCATCCATATTAAAGTTCCTTATATCAGTACGCTTGTTGATTAACTGGGAAAGTTCTGCCAGTTCTATTCTAGCTGTAGGGTTAGAGGCTTTCATACGTTGGATTTTCTTAATCAGATCTTTCGTCTCCTGCGATAACTTGTCTGTAGGCTGTCAAACGAAGTTACCACCAAGTTCTATTGCACACACCTTAATGATGCCCGTAAGATTGTCGTTCATTGCTTCATTACTAAGGTCTTCTTCCTGAGTTAAAGCCGAATACCTGTCTGTAACTTGATCCGAAATTCCTCCATTTTGTCTCTTACCGCTAACTCATTGATCGGCTTCTTATGTACCAGTTTCTTCCATTACCTCCTCAAGTATACGTTAATTCGAGATCTTACCATCCGTTCCAGTGCACGTCCACATCTTGTATGACGCCACGGTGAGCGCAGAGTATGTAGTCTATTTCATTTCTAGTCTCGCCATTCGGGCTCCCCCGCCTCCACTTTCATTTATCCCGATTGCGGAAGAAGCTATTCATTATCCGCAAATTATTTCATTCTGCAAACTCTACTAATAACTTACCCCTGATATTCCTAGAAGCTATGCCATATTCCCACACTGACTTGTCTCCAGCCTCCTCCTTGCCTACCTTGGCATTGAAGTGGCCCATCAGTATAGTGTATTTTTTTTACTTTACCCATCGCCGATTCAAGGTCTTCATAGAAGCTTTCGATTTGCAGGTCATCATGACTGAATGTAGCCACGTAGACCTGTACGATCTTTAATTTGTACCTCTTATTAAGTTTCCCAACAAGACCTGCCACCCTCTCGTTAATGCTATATAATTCCTGTATGTTACCAGCTATATCCTTATTAATCAAGAATCCGACTCCTAGTTCACGTCTCTCCATTAACCACGGTAGCACAGGACATGCCCGCTTTTTAGCTCTGTATATGTTCCTTTTGTCCTCCTAACCTCATTGAGCCCTATTAAATCCCATTTATTGCCCGATAATTCCTCCCGATAGTATTCGCGTACCGGGCAGAATCCCGGAGGCTTACGAAAAGGCTTCTACTTAAATTGAGGACGATGCAACGAGCTATGGAAATAAGACTGATGGGTGTCACGTTCGCGGATAAGAGTACATTGGGTGAGGGAACAAATTCGAGGTAATGACATCTTAGTTGAAATCAAGAAAGAGAAATGGGCATGGGCATGTAATGAGGAGGGAATATTACCGATGGCCATTAAGGGTTACAGACTGGATTCCAAGGGAAGGGAAGCGTAGATAAGGGCTGTGGAAAGTTAGGTGATCGGATGAGATTAAGAAGTTTGCAGGGACGACATGGCCACAATTAGTACATGACCGGGGTAGTTCGAGAAGTATGGGAGAGGCCTTTGCCCTGCAGTGGGCGTAACCAGGCTAATCATGATGATGTTAATGATGAATATGATGATGATGATGATGATGATGATGATGAATTTCTTCAATAGCACTGCTAGACTCGCCTTACTAGATAATGTTCTAGCGCTAAACGGTGCCACGTTCAAATTCCAATAGCGGCCTGTCCGGATCTAGAGATTCGTAGCACACTCTGTCGCGTCACAGGTCTGACTGCCTCGGTGGTCAGTTGCTGCGGAGCTGCTGGGGACTTAGGGCCGAGGTTTGATTGCTGCATTCATATAGAAATCATGAACAGCAGCTTGCCATTATCCCTCAAGAGGAAAATGTATAGCAGCTGTGTCTTACCAGTACTCACCTACGGTGTTGAAACCTGGAGACTTACGAAAATGGTTCTACTTAGAGGACAACGCAACGAGCCATGGAAAGAAGAGTGATGAGTGTAACGTTAAAGTATAAGAAGAGAGCAGATTGGGTGAGGGAACAAATGCGAGTTAGTGATACCCTGATTGAAATCAAGAATACGCAAGAGGGCATGGGCTGGGCATATAATGAGGAAGGAAGATAACCGATGGTCTTTAAGGGCTAGGGACTGGATTCCAAGAGGAGGGATGCGTAGCAGGGGGCGGCAGAAAGTTAGGTGGGCGGATGAGATTTAGAAATTTGAAGGAAAAATAAGGCCACAATTAGCACACGACCGGTGTAGTTGGAGAAGTATGGGAGAGGCCTTTGCCCTGGAGTGGGCGTAGCCAGGCTGATGATGATGCTGATGATGATGCCTAGCTGAATATGATAGTGTATGGCCATATAAATGCGACAAGCATATGTCTGCATGCAATGACGAATGTCGATAGAGAAAGACATATGGAAAGTTGATGTGTACGCTTAGGATGCTTCTTTGAACAATGTGGATCGTAACATTCTCAATTGCGATGTTAGATCACATAAATATGCTATCGATAACCCGTGATGAAAAGAAAAAGTGCACAAAAAGTATTAGTACTAACATACACTGTTGTGTGCTTGTATTTGCAACAGATTTTGTGTCATTACTCAGTGAGTGAAGGGAAAGTTCTTTCAAAATGTCTAGTAATTTGTGCGGGGTGAGGCCATAAGGACCTCAGTCTAGTTGACGGCCACGAGTCCTTGGACACGGGTGGCTTCTGCGGCATGCCGAGCGGCTCACAGTTGATCGGCGAGGTCGTGGCTGAGCAGGGCCACCTTTCATCGTGCCCCGCGGTTCGAGACTGCCATGTCTATCCCGTCCGCCGGGGACTCCTGTTGGTCGCTACCGGTGCATTCCCACAGCATGTGCTGCAGCTTCACTCATGACTCCGCACGCGGTGCACTTGTTGGATTAATAAAGGTAGGGCTAGTAGAGGCGAAGGACCACCGGGTTCGGATACCTGTGTGTATGCAATTGCGTCCAGTCAACCGCTTATTTCTTATTTTGTTTGGCGTGCGATGGTGGATATTCGCATCTCTTTATTCTGTATGTTGTGTGATGTGTCGGAACGTAGTTATGTGATCCCCCCACGTCCACTCCCGCATCACTCTCGCGGTGGACGGCATAGCTGGCAGGCGTCGTGGCTCAGCAGGTAAGTACTCGAGCCGCGGCGTGGTCCGTCTCGTTGCCCGAGAGCAGGGGGTCCATGTGAAGGGGGTGGGGGGGTCCATGTGAGGAAACTGATGTTGGATGATGTTGGAGAATGTTGGCCGCTTGCCATGAGATCCGCCAATAGCGTATTCGCATATCGCCGCCGGCGAGTCGCTTATTATTCCCCTCAGCGTCTGTGGTGGCTACCGCGAAAGATATCGACGCTTCCTCGGTTGTCTCCGTCTTATCCGTGCATCGCCGCGCTCGCGACGCAAGTTCCGTTGCATTCCGTGATTGGGACCGCTAAGCTGCGTCTTCGCTTGTAACGAGCCGCTTCTACGTAAACCTGTTTCTTTGTTGCTGCTGTATTTCTTTTCCAGGTATCGGGCCTGCCTGCTACGCCTACCGATGAGATGCGTCGGGAGAATATTCTTGGGACACAGTTAAACGATGATGCGCTCGCGAATCGCTATGGGTATTCCGACCTTTTCTCCTGTCTGCGTGTGATAGCTGATGACCAGCGTCTAGAGGATGTGTCGATCTGTTCTAGTCTTTGCCGAACTCTCGTACTGCGCGACGTTGTGTGCGTCCATTTTCTCATCCAGGGTATAACATAATCCCAGTTACAGAAATCTATCAATGCCAGTATTGATTGGTAAACTGATAGCACATTTGCACGCATTGTGGATGAGGTTGTATAGCTTGGTTCGTTCGGTAGCCTGCGGCGCCAGGTAGGAGGCGACGTACTTTATATGGCTGGCTACGAATGCCTGTACAAGGCGGATCATATTGCTTTTCTTCATTCCACTACGCCTCTTTGTGATGCGTTTCAGCAACCGGATCGTTCCATCGACCGCGCGCTCTAGTGTGCGTACGGTTTTGGCGTTGTAGCCGTTGACCGAGAAGTGTAAGCCCAGTGCCCTAATGTTGTGAACTTGCAGGATAATGGTGCCATCCCATTTAACTCCTCTAATTTCTTGTTGCGCGCTTGGCTGCAAAATCAGTGTTCTTGGGTGTGCGGACTCTGCGCGTGGGTCTGTAGAGCAGGAGCTCCGATTTGGCCGCGGAGCACAAGAGGCCCGTGCCACGCACGTAGTCCCGCACCGCGTCGACGGCCTCCTGCAAACGTTTACTTTTCGTGGCCGTCATTTCGCTCGGGAACTCAGAGCGTAATGCAAAAGGATAGATAGTTGGACGAGTTGGTACGGTAACATCACCTTGGATTGTAGCGCGAAGTGAACAAGGACACAGAAAGGAGCAGACAGGACGAGAGCTCGTCCTGTCTGCTCCTTTCTGTGTCCGTGTTCACTTCGTGCTACAGTCCAAGATCATGTTAACTCAGAGCGTGATGTCATTGGAATACAAGCTGTGGTGGAGGCCTCCTATCTATCTTTGCTAGTTTCCGTTGTACTCCGAGAAGCAAGAGGTAAAGATCATGGGAGAGATGACGGAGCTCTACGGCGTGCCCATGCAACCCATGTCTGTGTCTTTCGATTAGAGTCCACCGATCGCTATGCGGGCCCGGCGACGCGTAAGGAAATCCCGTAGGCGGACTTGTCGCCGTTTCCCGTGGATCGTCTTCTTCCTGGGACTGGCTTCTGGGATCCTTTTTGCGTCGACTCCGCACTGTGACAGCGAAAATTGCCAGTCGCTGATAAATCGAGTGCCCACAATTACAGCAACGCCTTAATACAGGTGAGCGCTTTCTACTGACCCCTCTTGAGCTTTTGTCGAGCCCTAGGGGGGCACATGTCCTAAAACCAGGCCCCTTTGCGCCACTGCCATGCTAGGCCTCGCGACGCATCACGACGCCACCTCCCCTTCTGTGGCCAGCATGGATGTTCAGGTGCAAGGTACGGACATGGACCCGACCCAGTATGACCCTCGGGACTGAACCCAGCACTTGAGAACCCAGGCGAACACACCAAAACCCAGAAAAGCGGCACAAGGTACAAATACCGATCCTGCTTTAGGGAGATGCAGAGTCAGTACGCTGGAGACTGCCACGACTGTCGCACTGCACAGCATCTCCATGCAGCTACGCGCACTTCGTACAGCTGCACAAAACATCGAGCAACAGCTGGCTCTTCCCCGAGACGAATATAAATTCGTCTTTCAGTCCCGCGTAGGCCTGGATCTGACGACGCTCCAGCCACGCTACCTCCTCACTGCTCTCATGCAGGCCTCTTCCCTGACTGACCCATCTACGCTGACACTTCGGATTCACTCCGTCAATAGCATTTGCATAGGGTCTGCGGACAACAAAGATGACGCTCCCAAGCTCGTACAACTTCAGCACATCATCTACGACCTACTTGGGTATGCCAGGGGGGCATACATTGCATGCCGTGGGTACTGATGGCTAAGTTAGGGGAGTTATTATAAGCGCCTACTGGAAAGAATCGCCACAAGAACTCCTAGCAGAGTGTATCATCCGCAACCCGCATGCAACTATACTAGATGCTAGACGAATGGCATTCGTACGTTCATTACTCATCACCTTCGGTCAAGCAATCGTCCCCCGAAAAATTGTATATCGCGGAGGACTGTATCTGTGCACGCCCTAAACACCAAGGGTCGAGACCTGCAGTAACTGCCGGAACATAGGCCACCACACGGATGTCTTCATCCAACCTAGGATGCACAAGTGTCCCAGATGCGACGAGTTACACCTTAAGGAGCCAACTCCAACGGGCACTCCAATCTGCATGAATTGCAATGGCCGCACTTATATATTTATTTATTGAGTACCTGCATCTCTTTGGAAGGCACTAGAGCGGGGGGTACATACATATCTACAGTAATTGCACTCATTTCAACACCTAAAGGGCGGCAAAAGTTTTCATTACGTTGTATACCTACAATATTTCACGGGAGAGCATTCCACTCCCTCATGGTCCTATCGAAAAATTCAGGACGCAAGGCGTCACCCTTAAAAGAAAATTCATGAAGTTTCAAGGCAACTGTCTTCTACGTGAGATATACGAAGGTAGTGTAATATAGTTGTTCCTTTCAATGCCTGTTTTAGAATGGTAACGACCGTGAAAAAAAATTAAGTCTGAGGCCCTTTCTTCTGTACTTTCGATCCTGCCAATGAAGCCTGCGCTTGCTTTCGGTGATACTGTGGTTTGTGTCCTAATTACCCAGAATGAATCGAACCACCCTATTTTGAATTTTTTCAAGTAAATCAACTAACTGACACGTATAAAGATCCCAGCAGATACACGCGTGCTCAAGTACCGAACGTGCGTGAGTGAAATACAGCCATTCTTTCAATATACTTGGTAATTGGCCAAAATTTCGAAGGCTTGTCAGGGGCCCGGGAATGCAAGCACCGCCAGCTTCCTAGGACAACCAAGTAACCTCCGAACGCAAAGCAAGATCGCGACGACGAGTAGACCGCCACTTACGACGCAGTGCAGGATCCGAATGCCCGGAACCATCTACCGGACAACAAACAGGGCGCTCCAAGAGCGCAGACCCACCGACATGGGCCGAAAAGCTGAAACCGCCCAAGGTGACCGCAAAACTGACAAGCAAAACTCCGCGTACCCCGGGCTTCTCTGACCAGGAGAGTAGGACGCTGCGTGTGGAAAGAAGCCGCCTGAGAACACTTTTACCTCACAACCCTTTTCCCCCTCCTCCCTTCTCCAACATCCCTCTCTAGAACGAATCATCCCACCCAATGTGGAGTCACCCAACCCACATGCCACACCCGCCTCACCCGCATAAAAAAACGCACATCAGACTCGCACGATGAATATCACGCTTGGCCTAAAGACTTGGAATCCAATTTGGACGATAAATTGGTAGCCTTGGAGGTGCGCCTGGAAACAAAATTAGCAGTCGCCGAGCAGCTTTCCCCTCGCCTATAGCAAGACATGGACACACGCTTCACAAGCGTAAGCGTAACTACCGAACTTACTTTTGCACAATTGGAGACCCGCCTTTAGAGGCTACAGAAAAATACCAGGTCTTCACATGAGGGGTCCCCTACCCGTATCCTACACCCACCTACTCCTCCTATGCCACTTCCACTACCACCACGAGAACTTATCATCGCCGCACCTACGCTCCAATATGGCGGGTCGGGATAATTCTGCCCACCTATCACCAATTCAATGGAACTGCCGTAGCTTTCGGGGCCAGCGCACGCCACTGCAACTCCTAATACGTACCCTTCTTGCCATACCTAAGCTCCTTTTGTTAAAGGACACACAACACCAAGCCAAACTTACCAGTTACCATCTCGTACACTCAGGCACCACCGACGCCCCTCGGGTGGCCACATTTTTACATTTCACTAGTACCTAGCTAAAGATCGTAGGTGTAACACACCTCCGACCTTTATCGCTAACATATACCACACCCCACCCTAGGGCACGACAACTCTCGATGCGCTACTCCAGAAAATTCATCGCGTCGCTGGCTGAAATGCCCTACTCATAAGAGGTGACCTTAACTCACAGCATACAGACTTGGGTTATCAGTGCACCACAACGTAGGGTCGCCAGCTTTGGACTACCATTCAAGACCTGCGCCTCACTACACATAACTTTCACACACCAACCCGAAGCCGCAGTAGTGTCACCAGAGAGAGTAGTCCTGACCTTACACTCAGCCACTGCCTCAAAGGACTCTCGTTGTCACGTACGGAGCACACACTCAGAAGCGACCATTACATTATCGCCATCGAAGTAACTAACACACAACACAGCCCTAGACTACTCGCCCACAATGTTATTAACTGGGACGCAATCCAGTCCGCATGCCGAGAAGCTCCAGACACCCCGATACAAGACATTGATGATTGCGTCACATTTCTGCTAAGCGACTTAACCGCACAAACACAACACATTACCACGTCACCCGACACCCACATACTGAACACGAGCCTATCGCACCTCTGGGAGGCACACCAAATCATCCCGACGAGATCTAAACGACAGAAAGGTAATAGAAAATTAAAACGCCGACTAGTCGCGCTACAGACACAAATCGCTGCACGTTCCGAGGAGCTGTGCCGTTCCGACTGCGTTCAGGTGTGCAACAGTATATCTGGCAAACTATCTACTATGAACGCATGGTAACTCCTGCGGCACCTTGTCGACGTAACGCACTCACGGACAGCATCATAACACCATTTTACACGCCTCATTCACAATTATACTCTCTCTCACGACACCCATCTGGACCAACTTAATAAAGAATACATGGCACCTGGCACCTCCTACCCTCTCCCACCCTACACAGGAGCGCCGAATGGGGCCCTGGGCACCAATATTTTGGAGCGAGAGGTCCGCATGGCCCTAAACATCCGCACAAGATCTGCACCGGGAAAGGACAGATCACAAACTTTATGCTCCGTAACCTGGATGATCAATCCATCACACAGATTACCGAATAGTTTGATCAAATCTGGAGAGAAGGCACCCTCCCACAGTCCTAGCGCCCTGACAAAATGACCTTCATCACCAAACGAAACAAACACCACGCCATATCAAGCCTGCGCCCCATCTCACTCACATCATGTATGGGAAAACAGCTCGAGCATGTTGCTTTAAACAGACTCAATCAGCATATCAACGACCGCAACCTATATCGGCACAGCATGGTGGTCTTCCGCCCATGTCTTTCTATCTAAGATGCCATGCTTCAATTGACGCAGGACATCTTTGTTCCTCTCATTTGCGCTCATACTAAAGCTGTTTTGACCCTCGACTTGTTCAAGGCCTTTGATCACGTAGAACACCAAGGGATCATGGCCAGATCGCTCCCCTTTCAGTGTAGGTGCCCGCATGCACGCCTACATACAAGCGCTTCTCTCGGCACGCACAGCCGAGATTCATATGGGCTCCCATGCGCCCCCTCCATACACCTTTAACCGAGTGGGAAGCCCGCGACACTCTGTCTTTTCCCCTTTTCAATAACACACCAATTCCCTTAGCCTGCGCTCATCACATTATCCCTCACCTTCACCACAATCTCTATGCAGACGACATCACTCTGCGGACAACCCACGGCAGTAATGGCGACATAGAGAAAACTTCAGAAAGCGCCGCAAACATCACACAACTACACGCACAAAGCAGTGGTGTCTCCTGTTCCCTGAAAACTCTCAGATACTGATCATGCGTCGCTCACCACGTACTCTTCCCACGGCCCCCATCACTGTTTCTCTGGCCGGATACCCTATCCCGGAGGTCGACACATTCCGCATTCTGGGCCTTCACATCCAGACCAACGGCCGGAACACTTGCACTATCCTGAAACTCGAGGGGGTGACAGAAGCACTCTCGCACCTCATCCGCAGTTTCCGGGAAACACTATGGCATGAAGGTTCGCGATTTCTGTCGTCTCATTAATTCCTTCATACTCAGCCGCTTACTCTAGGCAATCCCATATCTCCGACTTTGACAAGGAGAAATCGCCACCGTGGATGCTATGCTTCGTAGAGCCGACAATGCGGCCTTACACCTCCTCCCTAAGACGCGAACCACTGAACCCCTCAGCTTGAGCTCCACAACACCACACACGAACTCATAGAGGCTCATAGGGAACTAATAGAACCTACAGGCTAGCACAATACATTCGCTTAGCGCAATCTTTTGCGGAATGTTACGTAATAGATACTCAACGAATTCGCATATCAGCAGCCGACTCCGCACTCCTACCAGTCGTCCGCCCCATACACACTTAGCACATAGTAAAACCCCTCCTTAGGAACGCCCACGCAACCTATAATTCGGCCCAGCACAAAGCCCGTGCAAATACTCTGCACATACACTACGGTTCTGAAGCGGACGTCGTATGGGCGGACGCGGCCTGCAAGGGCTAAGACGCGGCAGTTGCTGTCGTTGGCAATACACTCCAACCCATCTGTCCACTCTCCACCTTTCTAATGCATCCACCCCGTAATCCTCGGAAAAAGCGGCGATAGTGCTTGCCCTCACAGACACTTAAGCCTGGTACGTCCTCAGCTACCCCAAAACCGCACTCCTAAATTTTGCACGAGGAGGAGCCTACGAGACCGCTTTCCACATTCTCAGATCGCCCCTCACAAACCCGCACCGCCATGTGGAACAAATCTGGGTGCCTGCGCACTCTGGGAACCACGTCAAAGAAGCCGTCAGTGACCATGCCCGAGGTCTCGTCAAATGGGTGGCGGCGCAATCAGAGTTGACCTCTTCCGGGGAGCGCAAGCACTCGTGCAGCGAGCTGCCCCAGACATATCACGCCGAGTACCAGCTATACCCCGCACTCCAACAATCCCTTGACAATTATCGCCAAATAACATGGCGCCGCCTCCAGACCACACCCTTCGCTCGCCCTCTTTCATCTCGCGCATCCACCTGGGAGCATACACCCCTTCGTGTTCTCAATGCTGAGCTTGCCCACGTTTTCTTTGAATGGCAGTCGAACCCTTCCCCGGAAAGCTCCGAGCTCTTGACCACCTGGGAACAATGGGAGACCCTGCTCCACTCGATCCACCCGGGCGGGCTCAAGATCACAGATAGGGCCACCCACGTCATGGAACTCCGTGAACTCAATAACGTGTAGTACAGTGGGGTCCTGCGGAGAGCATGGGACCTACGTGCCGCAATCTCGTGGTCAATTAAAGTTGTTTCTCTTTTTCTCCCGTACGTAGTCGTACGTTCTCTCGCCCAGTCCCATTGATCGTATGCTTTCGAGTAGCGCGGCCAGTTTAACGTCGCGGAACGCCCTTCTGAGGTCGAGCCCGAGTATCGTTCTGGTGGATCGCGTGGGATTCTCTACTATTTGGTGTTTGAGTTGAATCATGACGTCCTGCGTGGAAAGGCCACGACGCAAACCCTAGCATCGTGTGCGGTAGCATGTCTCGGTTCTCGAGGTAATTGATAAGGCGAGTGAGAACCGCGTGTTCAATGTCCTTGCCGACGCAGGACGTCAGGGATATTGGTCGAACATTGTCGACCTGTACCGGTGTGCCTGGTTGGGGGATCATAATTATGCATGCTGTTTTCCACAAGCTTTGCGTGCACCCGCTTTCCAGCGCTCGCTCTAGTAGTTCGTCCGCCGTTGTATCGATTTGTCTTCGAAGCTACGGAGCGTTTTATTGGTTATCCCGTCCGGGCCCGACGCCGATTTGCTGTAGGGGTTGTGCAGTACCGCCCTCACCTCTGCTACGCTGAAGTCCTAGTCAAGCAGCGCGTTGCGCCCCACTCGCCCATGTACGCGGGTGCGCTACGGGGCTAGGTACCGGTTCACATAGATTCTAGAAAATCCGCGGACGTGCCTTCGTAGTCATCTACCAACCTGCTTGATCTTATGCTCGTGCGCCGTTTTGGTCTCCACAGGATTAAAGAGTTGCCGGAGGAGGAGCTACGTCATGGCCATTCCTACTTGGTTCTCCTTGTCATTGCACGTCTGCTCTTATTGCGTTTGGCATAACTGTAATGCGTGGTCTTCTATGTCTCTCTTTAGCCGTGCTATGCGTTTGGGTTGCGTTCGATTGTGTCGTTGACGCTTCTACTTTTCTTGCAGGCTGCGGTTAGTTTCCCACAAGTGTAGGAGTTTACCATCTATCAGCTCGAGGTCTGCATCCGGCGGGACGTCTGCCCGTTCCCTGTTACATAGGCCATGTTGGAGATGCCCCCGTTTCCTCCTATACACCCTGAAGTTCCACTGTGAAGTCGCGTACGTGTTCCGTGTGTTATGCTGTCGTCACAGTTGTGATTCCATGGTGTCATGTCGAGCCTTGGTGACAGTGCGCAATATTATTTGCTGTCCGGCTGGTCCCGCTCGCTCCTTTCCTTCTGATACCTGCCTAAGCTAAATTTTCCCGATCGAACATACCGAGCGACCTGCTCCATCCGGGAACCGCATTTCAATATTGTCTATGCCCGATTGCAGCGTCGCGACCATTTGAGTGAGTTGAGCTATTGCACTTCATAACTGTTCGGTTTGTGCTGTTTGCTCAGCTATTGCGCAGTTAAGTTGCGTGGTTTGCTGGGCTTGTTGGGCCATCATCGCATCTACATTGTCTTCGAGTCTGTCGACTCGCTCTCGGAGTTTCTGTTCACCTTTCTGCGATTTGGTCTCGGCCTGTTCTAATTCTAGCGCCTTGCGTTTAGTAGTTGCCTCCATGACTTCCTCCGCGCTCTCAACCCTTCGAGCAAGCGCGACGGTAGCGACAGGTTTGGCCAGAGCAGGCGGAGAGGAGGTTGTCGGGTCCGCTACCTTTAACATGGCAATTTCGCTGCTTAGCCTTGCATTCTCCTGCTTCAGTTTTTAGATGACGGATTCGAAGTGATCCAGTCGTTTCTGTACCAGGCTTTCT